>NW_017257227.1:1305000-1602170 GCF_001594055.1 Mycetomoellerius zeteki | reverse complement strand
CTCTCTCTCTCTCTCTCTCTCTCTCTCTCTCTCGATCAACAGACGTTGGATGTATGTGTACCTTCGTGTTTCAACTAGAGACATATCAAAACCCGAAGCCTGGCCAAAGCTTGACCTGACCTCGCGGAGATGATAGTTTCCTATTCTTGGATTTGTATTCATAAATCTTATTCTTCCAATATAATAACGTTGCACAATAAAAGACGCCAGGCCTATCGCATCATCTTCGGTCAGCGATTCTTTAACGATTTTAAAGTAGATTTTTCGAATAAATAGTTATGTATACCTGTATCTCTTGATGTAATTGTTATTTTAAAAAAACATACAGGATTCTGATGTAACACAAACGTCAGCGATCTTTCGTTGCAACACGATATTCATATTGTATATTTATATATTAAATTATCTTGCTCACCTACGACATTAATAAGTGACGACTCGTGTACATCACTTCATTAAACGTCTTTCTTTTACGTTCTCTTTCCGCGATATTCCGAATACGTAATTACGTTTCGCAGAATTTTTTCCGCGTGAAAAAATTCTGCCGCGACTCGATCAAACTACTCTTTGCCCGCGAGCCGAGGTGAATTCGTGTAATAAAAGATTACAGAGCCCGCGCACGATCGCCATCTCGATTACAATTTATGCCTGAGTTTACATCAAGCTTTCAACCTTAAAAGCGCGCACGTGCACGATGCCGTGCGCGAGCGTCTAGGCACCGAAAGAAAAGTCAAGTGTTAATTAACATCTTGCGCCGAGGGGATCTCCGCTCGGCCGGCATGAGCGGAATGCGGCACTGTTCCGATGTTAGCCGAACAGATCTGGAAGTATCATTAATGGGAATGCAAATCTGGACTTAGCCTCGTGGTATGTGCATTACCGTGCCGCGTGGATATCACTGGCGATTTTCCAATCCGGTTTTATTGCGACTTTCAACGAAACGCCCGGATTCCCCTCCACTCGTACAATTCTCTTCTCGTTAAGTAGCGTCAGACAACGTTAATCGGAACATCAGCGCGAGTAAGAACCTTCTTGGTGTGATGCCGGTCGTCACTGGAAAAAAAAATACCGCTGGTGCAATCGACCGGAGAAGCAATAAAGCGGGTGTGCGATGCGCAAACGATCTATCGCGACATTGTAAGTCCTGATTTTTTAATTCCTGCACGACGACGACACCTTCGGCAGAATTTCACGCCTTCGGCTAAGACGATGATGTAAATTATTGCGGCTTTTATCGACACGACGTATCTCTATAATCACCCGAGTCTTGGTGCGAATATTATTAATTGCTGGAAAATTGTTCGTAAATGATGAGCGTTCGGCAATTGGTCGACGCGATATTAGATGCGATTACGGGGCTTAAGATATTTATATATATGCTCTTGCACATATACAATGAGGCAAGTAAGTGCGTTTTAAAAGCGAAAGAATTTTAAGAGCGTAGATGAATGCGATATTTATGTACGTAAAATCTGCTTCTTGACTATATTTTAGAAAAATGAAATAATTTATTAAATATTATTAAGCATCGCATACACACACACACAAAATCCAAAATAGTTGAAATCATAATTGAGACTTCTCTATTTATTTGTATTATTTACATAAGCAATCTAAGTCACTTATTATTAGTTACTTATTTTCAAATTAAGTATTATTAATTGTTCATTATTGTTTATGATTTATTAACATTTGTAATTAATTTTTTTTTCTTACATTTTTATAGTTACTATGTAATATGTTATTATATAAAACATTCTAACTATCTGCCATGAAAGTACTTTATATTACAATTAACAAGATGGATAATTGCTATCTATTTCGAATTGATAGTTGAGTAAATATCCATTATTATCAATTTAATCGTTAATACTTTTAATATATTAGTAAGACACGTTTTCACGTACAAGTGACTGTACGAGTCGGAGCACTCGTAGCACTGCGATACGCACAATCTCGCCCCTTCTCGCGTTCTAGCCTAAATCAGGCTTGAAAGCGCGAGGCGAGAGAGCGGCGCAACACAGGTTGGGAGGGATCGGTACGTCAGGTTCGCACGCGGGTACGTTTTAAAGCAACGAGTTGCCCCGTCAAAAGCGGCAACGAGCGAGGCGAGGGCGGCGAGGGCCGATTTCAATAAGCGAAGCCCGTGTGGCTCACCTTTTATTTATTTTCCGTAGCCCACGGAGAGAGAAGCCGCCTCCTCTCGTTGCTCCGCCCGAGCCCCTCTTGCCGACGGGCCGAGAAAGGGCCCGGGTGATGCGCGCAGGGCGAGAGGACGCGGGGACCGAACGAGGGGCATACACATCGCGTTATAACGCGGACACCTTACCATTACCGCGTCGTTCGTGTATTAGATGCCGAGGCGAGACCGTGCAAAGCAGTGGAGAACGGGACTAAGTACGCCCTCGCTGCTGTACACGATGCCAGGCCGCGTGTCTGTAAGAAAGAGAGAAAGACTGATCAGGGGAACGTCTCCGTACTTGAGTAGTTTGATTTGAAGGTTGCATTGTAAGTCAAGTTCAGAAAACAGTCGCTGTTAGTCTCGCCTCGTGGATATTACTTTTTACATCTGTTGTACGCTGGATGCAATTCTCGGCAGTTTTGTTACAGATCGATCAGAACCTATTTTATCTTTCGATCTATTTTCGATTTATTTATAAATGGAGCATGAAATAGAAAGCGTTCGCGCGCGGGTAGCATATTGCGGAAGTTTTTCTTCGGAGTGGTCGCATTGCAACAAGGTCGTCGCAGGCGCGACCTCGTCCTGAAGAGTCAGTCTTATGGAACGAATCGATCCCGGATTTTCCCAGCTGGTACGATCGAAAATTCAATCTGCCGCGATCGGGTCGACAGATCGTTGCAGGGGAATCATTGGGAGGAAATCGCTGGACCATTATCGAGCTCGTTTCTCACCTCGTTCGTACCGTTGCTCGCGCGCGAGCAGGAAACCGTGCCGCTGAGGCGGACAAAAGCGCGTTCGAGATTCCAATTCAGTCGTGCCCTCGCCACGAATTATAGCGGACGGCGTGCCCTTTTGCACGCCTGCCGATGCGATGTGCCGTCGACGCCGCGGCGTGCCTCGCGAAAACGACCGTGGAACGGCTTAACCTTTCGCGCCTCTTGCGGCGAATCCAGTTCTCCTCATCCTGCACGCCCCTTCGATTGCCGTGGGGCCCGAGGGATGATCCTCTCGCACCTTCGGTAACGCGCCTGCGATTTCGCCCGGCTCGGCATGAACCGCGCGATCGCTTTATTTTAATGCCCGCCAGGTTCGCCGAGACAGGTAATAATCAAATTCAGCCGATGGAAAGAAACAAAATTAATCTTCGCGGCTGCCGCGAACCTCACGTCCCGCGTTTGCATTTGTTTTCACGCAAATTGTGCAGACTATTAATTTGCGGAGACGTGGTAATTTCTGTTCTGTCGTAACGCGGCGGAGGAATCGTCGTAACGCGCCAAGTTGAGAGTATAGATTTCTAATTCTTCTCGCACCGAAGTTCTCGCAACGAATCGAGCCGAGACGTTGCGGTTTCCTGAATTGATTTTCGAGTTAGCTGTCGGCACGTATAGTATAACAGTTGTAATACCGTTGTTACATCAGTCCCACAGATCTGATTGAGCGCTTAACTAAACAAACCGCCCGCGGGCGATACATTATAAGGCTATTCATTTGCATGGCGGCTAACCGCTCCGCTACTCCCCTTGTCGCAATTCATCCGTCTGCCCCCCAGCCGAGAGAAAAATGATAATCCTCGTGAAATATCACGCGATATTAATCTACCAAGACGATCATTGCCATTCTATCAATAAATTTCGCAGTGTAATAAGCACAAGTGAATGCGCGGCCAATTATTACTGGATCATCGATATAAATTCTCTTCATTGTGTGTTAAATATATCTCTTCGATTGGCATCTTAATCGCTCTGTAAATATCGCTAACCGCAATATTTTAATATTTAATTTATCGTCTCAACCATGTAAAGAAATATCAATTGAGAGTCGTGGTTTACGCAACATGCACCGCTATACCTCTTGTTCGTCTCGATAAATTACACCCCGTCGTTCTCTCAAACACCTCGTTTACTCTATGTACGAGAATCACCGGCAAAATTACCTTCGGGATCGATGAAACTACGATAACACGCGTAACCCTCTCTACATGCTGCATCCTTTGACAGAATTCGTAGAGGACGCGCTGGCGGTTAGGATACCGGGGTCAAAGGTCGTAGTTGATCCGCGACTCGCGCGTTAGTGTGACGCAACGGTAATCTTTTTAATTGCCCGCGGTAAATCACAGATTGGAATCGTGGACTCGCGGAAATTCCACGCGTAAGCGGGAAACGTCGCAATAACTCTCTCGATCCGGAAGAAAATGTACGAATGTCGTATATTTGCTTCTTCGATAAAAGCTCGTAATTGATTGTTGTAGTTTTTATTTAAGAAAAAAAAGAATCTAATGCGCGAAATATCTATTTTGCAAATATAGATCATGCGTCCGTGTTAAATCATCTTCGCGAGCAACAGGTGCGCAATAACTCCCTACATCTGTTGTACCGGAAAATTCGTTAAACGCACGCGGGGTGCACCGGGGTTGAGAGACTTTAGCCGAAGGTTGGAGGTGTCGGACGCCGTAGGGGGCCTTGAGCCTAGCCGGTGCTACATCATCCGCGGGGACAGCGTATCCACTTGTTAGCGAAGCGGGCACAGCCACTGCCTACAAATACGTTTCCGCCGTGATAAATGGACTGCAACTCTCGAAATACGAAGGCATTCCTACTCCGGGCGTTGCTTGATTAATGAACTACGGGATTTCTACGGTAAGTTTGCGCGCCGGTCGATCGACCTCTCGGATTCCCTTAGCCATGGAACATCCACGACGTGCTGCCTCTCCCCGCGCGAACTGAAGAGACTATTTGCCACGTCACTTCCGGATTATCAATTAAATGCAAATCTGGTCGATTTTACTAAAATGACTTCTAGAATAAAAAATAAGAATGTATGGACCGTGTTAGAAGATCCGCGTAAAAAAAGTATAGAAAATACGTAAAACATTTAATAAAATTTTTTTAAACATTTAATGAAATCTTCGAAATAAGGATCTATATTCCGATTACAAGGGAAAGAACGATTTTGCTGAAGCATCTAAAAATTAGATAGATACAGATCTGAAAATAATTTTGTTGAACCCATTAAAATAAGTATATAGAAAACTCAAGCATGAACAATACTACAAAAACTTTGATGTTCTGACAACCAGCTTGAGCGTCTTACATAATTATTTTGATGGTCTAACAAAATTATTTTCAAACCTGTAGTTAGCTAAATATTTAAATACTTCCACAAAACCTTTTTTCGTGTATAAATCACAAACATTACAAGTCTTGTCCAGTGTGAATTACAAAATGGCTGCGTACATATTTAAAATTATATTACGTAAATAAAAATGTGTAAATATAATTACATGTTAATAAAAATCTTAGATATAACTCCTATCTCTCCCGTGAAAAGAATAGCTGTACAAACATCTCGCCACGTCGGGGGTTAATTTTCGCGCGTTGGTACACACAAAGAATTTCGCCTGTTCGTGAGCAGAGACCCCACCAGGAGCGTGCGTTACGTTGCTCGGAAAGCCCGTTCGTGAAGCCGAGTAAGCGTAACGATAAATCAATAGCGGGGGCCCCGCGGTATCCTCGGTGGTGCCCATAATAAATTCATGAATTGTAAAACTGCTGCTCTCGCGCGGGACGAACCGTGGCGTATTGGATTTATTGGTCGACCTGACCCCACTAAGACGCCTTGCTCGGGCCCCGTCTTCGGTGGGTGGAAGGGAAACCAGAGGTTTCGAGGGGGCCCACGAATGGCGCGGGAGAAGTTTAAACCGATGACGAGGGCCGGGAGTCTGCAGGAGCGGTGGACAAAGGGTAGAGAGAGGCCGCGGGTGATATATGAACGAGTTAACGGGTCGCTATCGATCATCAGTGTTACCAAATAATTTTCAATTATCATCTATAAATCGAACAAGAGATGCTGGCGCGTATATAGGTATATTATACATGGCGTTCGCTCATCGTCGCTCAATTGCACGTCAACGGATAGACACAGAAGTAACTGGTTAATGTCGATTGCCAAAGCGCGATGATTCACGATGACATTTAAAGGTTTCCAGATCTGATACTCGGATAGTGATCGATTGTATACGTGAGATTTCGCCGGATTGAAGTAAATCGCGAACCGCCTTCAACAAATGCGATTCATACTAGGTAATCTATGTATTTTCTTTTCTGACGTAAAGTAATAATAATAAGTTACAATTCTCTTTAATGATTTAGCTTTACTGTGTAATATACAATTCAAATTTAATTTCTTATACAATCCGCGCTGGATGCGTCGAATGATGTCGTAATTTCGATCAATCTCGTTCGGTTGATCGGAAAATTTATTGAAATTTTTTGCATTACGCGTGCCAAGTTTACTGACGATGTAGAAATGGTATTAAGAAAACAATAGCCGGACAGTTTTGTACGATAGAGCCTATTTGCATTCGATATAGTGCCATTGTCTGTGCATATATACGTGTTCGTTCGATCGATCGATCTCTTGATTTTCTCTGGAAAGTACGTCGGTAGACATTATGAGCGTAAATTAAGCGATATTAAGAACTCTTGCGCGAACTTACGGTCATCCGTCGTTTTACGTAACGCGTGCGGAAACCAGGTGCGAGTAGTAGGTGGCAAATTGTGAAGTACGGCGTGAGCCGGGAGCAAAGACTGAAAAATTATGGCAGGCGTATGTAAATACTAGAAAACCACGGTGTCGTCCCCTTATCTCGCTATCTCCATATTTCCTCGCACGAGCTCACGCTCGCAGCAAGTATTATTCGCGATTATGCGGACGCCATTCGGCGGAGACCGTGCGGAATGGCGCACCATCGGTTGTACCCTCCCTCCCCCGCAACCATCCCTTTACAAGAGCTCGCGCGAAGACCCCACGGGGGCCCCGCGTGCCGGCGGAGATTATTGCTACATGCACGGGCAGTTAGAAGTGGTTTAGCGATAATTTAAACGCGCTAAATCAGAAACGCATTTACGAGATCGGCGTGAAATTTATAAATTAGCCCGGCTGGCAGATTTGTGGCTGGTATTTATACATTTGCACCGCCATGGGGCCTCAGCCGGGTTCCGATGCCCTGCTGGCAAAGGAAAACCTCCGCGCGCGGTCTCCCCCCCCCCCGCGCGGCTACGAAAATGGTAAGTCCGCGATGAAAACAGAATTTTCTTGCGTTCGCGATGCCGGCGAGATCCACAGGATATTAATCATCAGCGGGGGACGAAATGCGATCCGCGACGATAAAATACGGTGGAACGAGCCGGCGACAAACTATCGAGGTACCGGACTATAATCGATTGCTTTGCACTTTTTGCGAATCGTGAGAAGCATCCCGCGCACAGCCGGAGAGCGATTACGCCGCTACGCGATTATTTAATGCTTGTAATCTCATGATTTATTTATGCGTCTATTATGCGCGAGCGATATTATTTCTCGAAGATTTCTCAAGAGTAATAATCGATCGCTTTATGACATCCTTGATATTTATACAGACATTGTAAAATCTATAAGCTGCGCTTCGACGTAGGCGCTGCTACTTTACAGGACCGAAGCGTTTTCTCGCGAGGATTAAACGAACGGCGTTCATTTTTCAAATTAATTACTCATTCCGAGCGTCGGAGTAGAATTATGCGGTATTCCGCGTTAAAACATCGCATCGGTTTGTAAAGCCGGATCGCGCTTTCCCAATCGCACGGTGCACAACTCTTGCGAAATCTTGGTGCGAACCTTTCGGGTTAATTGAGCGTTATTATATTGCGGCTTGTCGCGAGATGACACGCCGGACACGCAATCGTTGTGCAAATCGTCTCCAACGGCGAGCCGGATTCTCTTGGCATTAAACGCTCGGTCGACAAGTAAAAAAAAACCGCGTGCGTAATCTGTACGCACGTAAGTGGCTTGTAAATTGACCGTTGACTGGATCTATTCCCGCGCCGATAAGACGACCTCGAAGAACGACACGGAAAAAACGAAACATCGCTCGATGACAGCAAGATATATCGACGACGAGTGCTATTCCTGTCATTACCATCATTTAATAGCCGCGCTGACACTTTCCCGAATGCGGTCAATTTAATCTTTTTTACGTTGTGCATAAGTGCAGACAGCGTGAAAAAAAAGATTGCTGTAATATCTCGACAGGTTCCACACAGAAAGTGCGCAATGTTAATCAGAATGATCTGACACTTTTCGAAACGCTTTAACCTTTCGAAGGCGAGGAGTCTATTTTTAAACACTTACAGCGTAAAATTTATTATAATTCATTATATTCCTTACCTCAAAATATGACACTGCTGTAGAGTTACTATAGTAGTCTTTAAGTAAGATTTATTATAATTCTCCTTGCTTCAAAATATGACACTGCTTTAGAGTCACTGTAGTGGTTTCCCATTCACTATGATAATGCCAAATTTAAACATTGATAAATCTTCTAAAAATTTGTTATAAGGAATTTTAAGTTTTCTGCATTTAAATTTAATATCAGAACTTCAAAATTAAAAATAACAAATCTAATATGGCGGCTTGAAAACTGTAAAAATAAATTTTCGTAAAACTAAAAAATGTTTTTTTGACATCAAAAAGTAATTATTCAAAAGTATGTATAAAACTTTGAGAACATATTTTGTTAATTCATAACACTATTAATATGATATATAATTTTTACATATAGAAACTTTTTTATTTTAATCGAAAAACAACTCTATAGTTTAACTTAACATCCTCCTTTAATATTAGAAGTCCGGCAGAACAAATATTAGTTATAAGTTAGATTTAGCTTTTTATAGCTGAACTAGTGTACACTTTTTTTTATAATACTTGAATTAAAGAGATATAGATTTGATATTCAGCAAAAGGAGAAGGAAAGTTCTAGGACGGTTATAAGTTTATTAACGATAAGATCAAGCATAAAAATTACAACATGAAAAATACAGCGCTAAGTGGAGCTTTTATTCTGTAAAAGTTAATCATATTTGTAAAAGTAACGTAATGCTGAGCATCCCAAACTCCGAGCCTTAAGCACGCGTTCTGTCTTAGAATACAAGCGGGACAATTATTTTCTAAGATATGTGCCGCGTTCCTTCAGATCTTTTATTCGTCGTGTTCTTAAATCTCTCGCCCGTCGAGAACGACGCTGGTGATCTTCGCGCAACCGTAGGAGACCGTATGACAAACTTCACGAATGTTTCACGTGCGTTAACGGGGCACGTGCTTTCGTGGGATCTCAAAGCAAACGCGTCGCACGTTCAGGCATTAGCGTTTAAGCACGATGTTGCGAACGTTCATTATAAAGCCTGGTACTCCCGGCATGGGGTCCCCGCGGAGTCGACACCCATCCAAAAGACTTTGTATTTAATTTCTCTTTAAGCCGGACTTATGGGACTAATGAGACACGCGCTAAAGTTACCGGAAGTGGGCACGGCGAATTTATTAATCGGTTCTCCTGCTTCCACCTGTTGCCCCTTTCTCTGTTGCCTCGCGATTTTCTCTCCTTATCCCTCTACGTAAGCCTCTACGAGATTGTCGTCGTCCTCAGCAGAAAAAGGCGCCGGGAACACGAGCCTCGTGACTTGGCACGAGCATGCATCTCGCCGTTTCCTTCGTTGTCGGAAACTCACAACATAACTACGTGGCAAGACCTGATCAAATCTTGAAAAAAATTTAACGCTAGGTAAAAGTCTATTGACACTTTGTGATTAATGTTTGAATATTTTTATTGCTAGAAATTAAGAACTATTGCACTAATATAACTTTTCGAGATTTCGTATCTATGTATAGATAATAGAATAATTTACTCTTTTATCTTCAAGCCATTTTATTCTCCTTGACTTAAATTTGATTAAATTTGGATATGGAATAGATAAGGTGTAGATTATTAAAATCGATTTCTTTAATTATTTAAATTTTTTCACCCTCTGCAGCCTATGGGATTCATTTAATTATACACCTCCGAAGTTGACGGTGGATCAGCTTTCTAAATTGCTATAATAATGTCACTAATTGTGTTACAGATATTGGCATCATCTCCGCAAGATTAAAAATTTTAGTTCAATAATTTCGATCAAATATCATTACCAATCCTCATCATTTCTTGCATTATAAGAACAGTGCTTTGAGAACCGCTGCTGGTGTCCGGTGAAGCGTTGCGAATCATAAAGCGGGCATATAGATGGGCGAGGTGTGCGTACGCCCGATACCGTCTGTCTGTCTGCTCGCCAATACCGATCTCGTGGCACGGTTCCCATGATGCCGGGACCGTTACGCGCGCGAATCGGAGGGATAAATTAGATTGATATTGAGCTAAACTCGGGCGAGATAACCGAGACCCCTGCTATCATCCAGGCAGGCCTCGTCTCAAGACGAGATCGTGTGCGATCTCTCGTGATCCACACCTGCTGTTTCGTAGGAATGCGCGTACTCGATGGGATTCCATAATCTTCTCACGATACGCATGTAACTATCGAGGGGGAGTGGTGTACGTCTCGTCGAGTGCTATAACGTTGAGATGATCTCGTGTACGAAAGCGCAAGTCGAAAACGTAATTTCCAAAGGTTAACTACAAGATTAATTATGGAACAGGTCGGAGTGCGAGACGGTGCGGAATCAAGGCCGATCAGACCAAACAATTTTCCATTTAATGCACTAACGAGATCCACAGAAATTATTCGCGCAGGAGGCTCACGAAATTATTTGGATTGCGACTATGTAACGGTCCGGGTTATTTAATTTCGTAATGTATTGGCAATAGTTGCCTCCACATTATGACGACGCTTCGGTCCGCGCATTGTAGATGACGAACGAGCGATATCGCGCGACGTGGTTAATATTAACTCTAATTAAAAAAGGTTAATTACGGATGGATCGAGCTAGTGAGCCACGTGGAATCAAGGCTAATGACGCCAGAAAATTTTTTCTCGTTGCATACCGGTCAGCTTAGAGGCCACTCGTCGTGGTAACGTCATCCTTCATGATTTCATCACATCTACGTCAAGCGCAATATCTAGAGATCATCACTGTAGATCCCTAGTGAATAACGCAAGTCGATATAATTGGTTAAAATATTACATATACATATATTTTACTTTTTGCATCTTCTTTCTTTTCTCTTTCTCTCTCTGTTTATAAATGTTTTAAAACAGATAGAAAGATGAATATATTCGTAGTTAATAATTATATAAATAGATATTTTATTACTTTAAATTTTTCATATAAATTAATAGTTATGTTTTTGCATCACATCATACAGCAATGTAATCAATGTTTCTATTAATTTCTACTAGCATTAAAATACTTTTAGAACACAATATGTATAACGTTTAACGATTTAAATTTACTCAAAAAATAATTTCTATTTAAGAGTTTATTTATGTCTAATGCGACAACTATCATTATTATGTACTGATACCTTTCATTTTTATTATTTGTTTTCATAGTATATTGAAACCAAAACGTTATGATTAAAAAGACAACACAATGACAGAAAATTATTGCTCTAAAATTTATAGCATACGCATGATTGTTCTATCGACCTTACTCATCGCTATATTTCACGATTTCAACATGCTCGCGAAGACGCGGGTGAGGAGACGCGGGTGAGAATGTCCGAAGAAGAACACCACAGAGAACGATTCCTAACGAAAAAAACAAACGCTATTGTCCCCATTGGATGCGGGGGACCCCTGGGGGATCGTCTCGAAACTTCCACTTGGTGGACTAGCGGGACGGTTAATTTTAATTCTAATTTAGCCTCGGTGCTCCGGGTGATTTTCACGACGCGATCGTACCGCTCTAGGGGGTCGGCCGCCCCCACCGCCATCCGCGCCCGCGTCTGTTCCTGCCCCGTGAATTTACAGGGAAGTCCTTATCTGGCGCTGATCTCTTCGGGAACGCAAGCTCATTTAAAACAATAAACCGAGACAATTTCATAAATTTCGCCGCGGAAATCTCGCCGGATCTCGGGAGAGTAATTTTAATCAGGAGTGCCGGGCCGCGCCGCGGGACGTCCGGAACAGTGTGGACCCACTGTGGATTTGGAGAGAGAAAGAAAGAGATAGGGGATCAAGGGAGAGAGAAGGAGAGAAAATGAGGAGAAACAGAGAAAGAGAAAGAGATGCTACAACGACGATCCTGGGACTCCCCCGTCGTGGGACCTTCCTTCTTTTACCGCAGCCGAAATTCGGGGCCCCACGCTACTAATTTACCGCTACCTGGATACATACACGCTCACGGGCGTTGTTTTCTAACTTGAGTTACGGCGGCGATGGACTGGCTGCGGCAAGCAACATTTCGGGGGAGAAACGGACAGGACTTGTTATTCATGACACAAATTTGAGCGACCGTTTGAGTCATCGAGATTAAAAGCAGCTCGGTCTGTTTACTAACGCACTATATCAAATTTTTTTTAATTAATCCTCTAATCAATTGTAATTTTGTAATTAAAAAAATCAATTAAATTATAGGAAATACTTTCACTAAATATTGCTGTACGATATTTACACGATATGCGTAATTATTGTATAAGTAATATTTATCACGATTTTTTACTGATATTAAACAGTTTATCTATATAGTAATTTAAATAATCCACTTAATAAAATATGTATAGTGCAAAGTTACTCTCTACATATTAATTCAACATTTGCTAATTCACCATACCATCAGAATATCATTGTAATACATATAAAGGTCAATAGATCATCAAGCCAATGAAGAACAGGATACGAGATCAAGTTCCGATATGCTGTTGAATCGCCTGAATCTCAAGATAGCCGATGGTTACCACGAATCGTCCCAATAAAATTTATCGTTCCGATCCCCGATCGCGGTCGACGCCACACCCACGGAAGGCAAGAATTCGGTCGATTCTAGCGCGGTTGAGGGCGGACGAAATCGTCCGGGATCGACCAACCGATAAATAATCGTGAAACGAAGAAATATACACGGTTAGGATTTTGTGACTTTCACCCGATGGTTTCCCACGTGACGATGACGCCAGGAACCTCTTCATGCGGCGGCGTTCGCTATTCAATAGCCGCCTGTCGATTACTCAATGACATATAGTCAGAGCGCACAAATACGGGAACATCTTCGCCGTCCGTGACATTAATAGCTATGATTTCTCGGTGTCGTGACGCGTAGGCAACAGTCCGCGTGAAATGTGACCGCAATGCTGTCATTGTGGGCTTTTGAAACCAGGACGTATGTCCAAACCGGAACGATCATTGCGATCGCTCACCTTTGGCACTGGAATTTCTGATCGACGTTTATAGGTGTTTCCCAAATTAACGCTCATCTTGCCGACGCGACGTGAGAGTTTTTAGAATCGATGATGAGTGACGTGTGATTATCTCGAGATCATTGAGGATGATCCAAAGTGAAGTTGGTTGAAGAGAAGTCGATTGTTTGCTGATGGTTGAGCCATTGAAGTGATAGTCTATTCGGTAACAAATTGACGAGACGAGAAACATGATGGTAAATGATGAAACGTAGGTGGCATACCGTAACTGACGGCATTTTAATTAATCCTGCAAATATGAAAATGAT
Source organism: Mycetomoellerius zeteki (assembly GCF_001594055.1). Classification (NCBI taxonomy): domain Eukaryota; kingdom Metazoa; phylum Arthropoda; class Insecta; order Hymenoptera; family Formicidae; genus Mycetomoellerius; species Mycetomoellerius zeteki. The sequence goes on along the minus strand of NW_017257227.1, from coordinate 1,588,522 downwards.
AAGTACATAGATAATTTATCTGCTACATGTTCGGTGTCTTACTAGTCATTGTACTCAAGTACAATGTACTTAACTACAGTGTGCATGATAATAAAAACATAAAGTTGAATGCTCCCTAAGGATACTTGTAACAAACGATAGCAAAAACACTGCGGAATAAAAATAAAAAATGGAATAGGAGCGAGCGACCTTTTTTGCACGACGACGTGGATTGCACCGTCGAGCTTGAGCGATGCTCGCGTTCAATCGAGTTGAAAATCGTCAGCGGCATTTGGAGGAAACAAGTTGCCTTGTGGCGAGCGAGTTGATGCCGACGAACTCCACGGGCTCGTTAGCTTTAAGCTGGCCGCTTAGGGCTGCGCTCGCTCTCCTGCCCGGCGGGACGCCTTAAGGATTCTTTATTGTTAGTTCGAGAGCTCACGACAACGTTACTCACGTACAACAACGTGGGCAATATTACAGAAATTGCTGTAACACCACACCGATCACGAGGTGCAGCGGATGGACTCTCGACCTCACCCGGTGTGGCGCGATGATGATAGTAACCAGTCGGGTCCCATCGCGCGCGGTGTGAATGAAGAGGAGGACCAGAAATTACGACCATCACAAATTGCTGTCAATTTTGGAGATTTTTCGAAGCGCCGCAGCAGAGCGATCGAGCGTTTTACCAGCGTCGATAAATACACCGGACAGAGATCTCACTTTCGTACCCACAATAATTTACCAATTTGACTCCTCGCAGAACTTGTAATTCTTTCACTTACGACAATCGCCACAGACGAGGACGATGTTTATTATATCAGACGTGCATCCGCTGAATGCTCGGATCCACATCGACAGCTCGACTGTCTCGCACGAATGCGGCGTGCTGCCGTCTCGACGATTATTACATCCAATTAATTCACGTTCCCTTTTTCCTTACTTTTTCCTTATTCGGTAAGAACCGCGTGATTTCTCGCGACGAAAAAGCGTAACCGCTTCTTGATCGATTGGAACCATCGCACGCGCGCGCGATCAATCGAGCGTGATGTATCTCGGGCCCCTGGTAAGAAGTGGCGTCGCGGCCACTGACGGTAACGAATAACCAGAGCGGCGTAACGCGACGGTTCGGTCGGGATAGCGTGGAAACGCGGAGAAGAGGACGGGAAGGTGGAGTTAATGCGACCGAAGGAGATGGTGCACGAGAGCACGGCAAGTGCCCGCGCAGACAGCGTGTAGGATGAAGTCTTCCCCGCGAAGCGACCATTATCGTTATGATCGCGGCCAGGTAGATGCCACCCCGTGATTACCCGTATCGACCGGCGATCGACGGCGACAGGACTCGCCATTATGCGATCGACACCTTCCGAGACACGTTCGCGCCGTAAATCATCGGCTAAACGGAAAACCCCCTCGGCTGTATTTACCGGCGAACTCCGGGAATGTGCTGCAGCGGCTAACTCGCGCTTCACCAGCGCCGTGCTTACGTGCACGGGCGTGCCGAGGCAAATACGTGTTGCCAATAGACCAGGAAAACACAAAAATATTGCAAATACTCGGAATACTTTAATCAACATAACAATGGACGAAGTTTTTTCAAACTGTGAAGTTTTAGTTTCATAAAAAAATAATTATACCTCGTTCTTTTTTCTCTATTTCGTAATCAGACAAGCGTATCTAATCTCTATCTTGCAAAGAAGTGTTAGTGTCTTCGAGGAATATATTTTCTTCCTTAATATAATTTTACAATATCGTTCTCATCTATCTCTTTACTATAACTATCTATAGTTAAGAATATGAGATGTTTATTTTCTGTCTTATAATTAGCGTTAAAATATAAAATTCTTTCCATATGATGATAGATTCTTGTTGCAAATGTTTGAAGCCAAGAATCCAAAATGAAGACGTTGCAATCATCAAATAGATTCTGAAAGAGCGCAACGTCGCTCGAGTGTCAAAATATGATAAAAGATTGTAATCTTCGAGGTGTTACGGACGCAACAATGAACTGTATAATAGATCGCCGTCGTTATATTCTAATCCTCTTAGGCAACGCAAACGCGAGTGAGTGGCCGAGGTGGCCGAGTAGCGTGGTGGTGTCGTTAACCTTTTTGCGCAGGAAAGGAACCGGAGTTGCGATCGCGTTAGTGCGAACCTAGGCCGCGTTCTTGGCCGTGGATACAGATGTCTCGTTCATTATGACACGGAACGAGCGAAAGAAAACCGGAGAGGTGGATAGGAACCTGTCGCGACGGGAAAGGCATGAAATTCCCGCCATTCACGATGTCAGCTATTAACGGACGTACGGCACTACATCCTTTACAAGTCAGCCGCTTTGTAGCCCGGCGAGCTCTATGGGCCTCGGCACGCTTTAACCGCATAATCATCGGGACGGGGCTGGGAACCGACGTTATAATAACGTTAACACTTCGAATTACATGTTAAGGGCCGGTTGATTCCGTCCGCACCGCGCCGCGTGAAAGATGTAACGACTTTTCATCGCGCGCGTATTGCCGAATGGCAAGTCGTGGCCGCGTCGATACGCTCGTCCGCGTGCGAGTGCATGCGAGCAAAGCGCACGATCACTGCACCGAGCATGAAGATCGAACACGATCGCAATGCAATCGACGCGTATCATTCTATTTTCGTACTTGCCGACCAAGTATTACCAGGCACTTTTGTCCTTTCCTATCTGCGAAAAATTCCACATCAAAGGATACGCATGGTAAAATATATTACGAGGCCGTGAGGCGTCGATTGAAAGTATCTGTCGGACCGTCTGATGTTTTGTGTCGTGTATACTGCCATATTTGCGTTTATTGTCGGAACGCGAGGAAAATTGTACGGATCTACTACGGAATCTTATATGAGTTTCGTTGGTTCGTTCACATCTCCTTGATTGCACGAGCGGAAGGCAGTGCGATAAGACGATATTATACGGCAATTAAGATAATCCGCGGTGAATAACATTAGCAAAGTAATTAAACTTGAGTTGTAAGCGAAGAGAAAGAGAGGTCTACTTGACTACGATCCCAAGATGCCTTGGCACTTCCGGTCGCTCGTGACTCGACCATACTTGTGTCACACGTCCATCTCAGGCAGGCACGTTTGTCTGGATGATATAGAATTTTCTGATCTTGGTTATTAAGACCGGTTGTATTCCGCGGAGGTATTTAAGGATAGTTATGTACATATGTATATATATACATATATATATATTAGGGTTGTTGCTTTTGATAACTTCTAAGATTCAAAGCTTCGAAGTTAACTCCGAATTTTCGAAGTTTAAAGTGTCTTTGAAGTTCCGAGAAACATATTTGTGCGAAAAAAAATAAACGTATGTTCGTAATATATTTGTATGATAAATATATTTGTATATTTTTTTAAATAATAGATTATAATTTTGATTTTTCGAAGTTTTTAAGATTTTAATATTGATATTTCGAAGCTCGAATATCGAAGTTTTCGAAGTGAATCTGGGGGCATGGAGAAGGTAACATAATCAAACAATTTGTTTGTTTACAGTAATTTACGAAACTGATTAAACATTACACGGAAAGAATGGTTTTGTTGAAGTATCTAAAAAATTAGCTAAATACAGATTTGCAAATAATTTTGTTGGAAAATCAAAATAATTATGTAGACGATAGAAAGCGTTCATGACAATATTGCAAAAAGTTTTAACATTTTAGTAATTAGTTTGAACGTTTTACATAATTATTTGATGGTTTAAACAAAATTATTTCTAAATTTGTATCTAGCTAAATTTTTAGATACTTCAACAAAACCGTTCTTTTCGTCTAGAATTTCTTTTAAAAATTCATGAACGAAGATAATATCTGCAGATTATAGAGATGAAAAAACTGGTTTTTTATTTCGGAGAAAACCATCAAGAAAAATATCAAATAAATAACGGGTTTTTTACAATAAAAGAAACCACTTTTTTTAAGTCAAATGATATAGAAGTCATGAAAAATATAGAGAAAAATATAGCATTCATTTTTCTCTTTTTCTATTTATTGTTCAAATATTTGACCTATCTTATTTCGACATTATATATATATATATGTAGTATTTCTTTTATCCTTATATATAATTTTTAATCGAAGCGAAAACATCCTTGCATTATTACAGTACCTAATGAGTTAATATCTTTTACTGACAATGATCTAATTGTAACTACTGCTTATAATTATTTGAACAATAGATATTTTATATTTTATTCTGATTTTAAAAGCTAAAATTGTTCCTATTTGTTTATACAAACATCGAATATGCATTTTGTATAAAGATTTGCCAATTTGCGTGTCGCTCGAATTTTTTTCTTTCGATTAGTGAAATTCAAATGCGAATCGCGATCGTGATGAGTGCTCCTAGCGTTTCTCAAGGCTCTCCGCCAGTAGCCAAAAGCGTTCACCGAAATCTGGTCAAATCGTAAAAATCCATGCAATCGAGCGTAAATTGCCGAATTTATGGAGACGGCTGCGAGCACCGATCGCAAGCAGGGAATTAGAAATCGACCTCCATCTCACGATCGCTTCAGAGATCATTATGATAATTCGGTGAAACTGGAATTGGAGTATACGTATATGCCCCTGAACACGCAGGGCATCTCCCGGCATCTCTTAATAGCGCGATCGACGAATTTTAATGGCTATCTTACTATCGTTGCCAAATGGCTTTTCGCTTCGATTACTAATCTTTTATTCAGAATTTAAAAAACATAAAAAATATAATTACATCTGAGAAAATTGAAATAATCAAATGTACTTCATTGCGGACTCTTTAAAGCTTGAAGAAACTTTAATATTTGATCTAAAAACGGATTGAATTAAATTAAAGATTAATTTGGGTTAAAAAAACGAATGTTTGTAGCAATGTTGATTCTGAAATGTTAATATCAACTTTTACACACGCGTGTGTCCGGAGCTCCGGTTATTATCTATCCGCTCTCCCCCGGCATTACTCGGTAATTTTTACGTAGCTTTCTCATCATACAGATGCCGCGCGACTGTCAATCCATCCGTCGTAATGAAGACGTTACGGGCGAGTTGATCATGATTAATGTTATAATTATCGTCACACATGAGACGTATAATTTTTAGGTACACACCGCGGTAAGCGTCTCGTTCTTCCAATCGTTTTACCTCCTCCCGAAGACAACGGAAGACGATTTCTAGCCTCCAAGTATTTGAACGAGCAAAAAGAAGAAGCGTCGAAAAAATTTTATGTTTTTACTGGCCTAGAGTAGCGAGGACGAGTGTTCTTTTCAACGTTGTACTCGCAATCGAATGAGAGAAGACCATTCGGCGAGAGATAAAGAGAGGAAGAATTAAGGAGATGAGGCGAATGTCGTAATTTGTGACGATTGGAACGCCCACGGCGACGATCCTGATGCGTATGCTCATACGAGTGTCGATTAAACGGAGTTTCTAGGATTCGTCGATTTCTAGGATCAATTTCCTAGCATTATCAAGTGAACTCGATGAGTCTCTGTTGAAATCTTAAAAAGATTGAGCCCCATAAATATGCTGCGAGCGTGAAGACACGCGATGGCGAGATTTGCCGGTCGCATAATTACATTTTATTGTAGGTCAATTATACACGTTACGATATCAACTACAAAATATCCGTTTCTACTAATTTATATTCCTAAATACGATAATTTACGACGAACGACCGTCTATCGCGCAATCAATCGTAAATTTACAAAAACTGTTAGGGATTAACGGTTGTTGATCCCTAACAGTAAGTCGAAACTTGACCATGTCAGTGAAATTTTCTTTACAAATTAACGAGAATAACGTCTAAATTGCTTAATTTTAAGCGGGGACATTAACTGATTTCTTTAAATCAATCGGTACGTCAAAAGAGACATAATGGATATTTATATTATTATATTAGGACAAAAAAATTTCATGTAAAAATTCGTGTAATGCGAGCGCAGTTTTAATTTTATCGTATTACAGAATTTTTATAAGGATAACTTGTTTTAACATTTTTATGGAGACACCATCGATTTTGAAGCAATCGAAGAATCGTGATTAAAACATCACGTGGCAGTTTCAAGACTTTAAAATATGTTTGCACCAACATATCTCATTTCTAAACGGCTTTAAAATCGCTGGTTCATTCATATTGAAATCAAGCTTTATGTTTACTGACTTCTGCCAGAACGTCGACTATTTATCACCGTCCAGCAGCATCGCGTGGACATAGTCTTCGTGATCGCGCGTTTATCTTCTACCGAGCTGCGCTCGCGATAAATCCGCGATTTTATCTCCAGTTCCGCGTTTGATTTAGAAATCTTGCGTCATTGCGATGTGTTTTTCTACGCAACGCTGTGACTAATCGTTCCGACGATTGAGACAAATCAAGATTATTGAGCAGAGACGCAATTTATTATCTGCAAAATGATCGACTTCGACAATGATGCTCTTCCATGATGCCTCCTGACGGTTGTGACATATTTCCTCATTGATGTATATCTCTGGGATTTTTATTACTCAACGGAGAGAAAACGAGAGAGATTCTTCTGATGAAAGATGGCTGAAGCACTTCTACAATAAAATCTTATTTATATTAGATACGATCTTATTTATATTAGATCTGGATGCACACAATGTGGAATTTTTTGAAGCACCATATTAAAAACCGAGCGCGTTAATTGATTTTATTTAAATTGCCGGACACGATAAAAATCGGTATTATACGTCGCCGTCGACTTGATTCGGAAGAAATGTGCATTTTATTCGCGAATCATATAATGAAATCGAATAAAAGTTGTTGCATTTACGATCGGGATTAATCTGTTAACGGTATTGCGTTGTCTGCTCCACATCGTAAAAATTTCTATGCGAAAGACGTTCTCTTCTTTCGGCTGGCGCGATAATGCCCGGTCGAGCTTCAGTGAATCTCGATACGTGATTCGGGAACGGAGATTCCCGGCGCGACTGAGATTCTCCTTCGCAAGAAGAATCGCGATCGTTCCCCGACTCTTGGAAGGGGTCGAGACTGGAGCGTAACCTCGCGCAAGTCGACCGCGGCCACGGGCGCATTTCGAGGATTATCTAAAGCGTGCAACCGACGTATCGAAACGATCCGAGATGCCACGCATTGTCGTGACGCTCGAGTGAGTTTCGCGATTGCCAGTCGAGCGCGGTTTGATAAAAAAAACTCTATTTTCCTGAGATTAATATAAAGTGTAATAATACATGAACAGTGATTCGACAACGTGATAATTCACGTAATTTATTATGTCTGAACAATTATAAATGAAACTTAGACCGATTAGAATAAAATAAGAGAAAGAATCTTGTTTTCAGTCAAAGCAGTTCGTGCATGGTACTTAATAATGTTCATATGCAAATTTGTAAATTCATTTTTGTAAATCCATAAACTTGCAATCGATTTGGTTTGTTGAACTTGAAACGCAATCATAAACTAGAAATTTAACATCTGATACAAACATATCATCAATTTAATGTGTTTTATATCCAGGGAATAATTTATAAGTACCCCAATAGTAATATATATTGGAACTTGAAAAAATATAGGTGTGGATTTAACACCATAGCTGTTAAATGTAATTCTCGCCGTGTTGATATAAACACCAACGTGGTATGGACTTAACATTATAAATTTTAAACTATATAGTATTAAATCCCCACACACTCTTACAGTATTTATATCAACACCAACACGGTGAAAATTATATAAACACCACACGTGGTGTTAATCCACACACCCATATTTTTTAAATTGCAGAAAAGCTCGCTCTACGCGGGTGTTAACGGATGAGCTCCTAGGCAGAGTGTATTCTCCCCATCGCGGTCGGTCGGTCATAGGGCGTGAGAAGACACCGGTGGTGACGTCACTCGTGTATCCAACGTGCCGCAAAATAATTGCAGCCTCGTGGCAAGTGCCGTGTCATTAGGCGCCGCGATCATAGAATTTCGTGTCGTTCGCGTACGAAATGGTCATTAAATCATTATGTTTATCCGTCAACCCCGCGTGTCGGCAGCCTCTTGACCTTCCTGTGACCTGCCCGCGCTCTCTCGCGTCTCCACGATAACCCCTCATCGTCGGGGATAAGGACAGGGCCTTGCCGTCGCATTGATCTTCACGTCGCTCATTCGCGCGATCGAACGCCTCCTCTCCCCCGCCCCTCTCCGTTTATTTTTCACCTCTTTTCCGCCGATCGACGACGCGAGATTATGAAGATGATCTGCCTGTTGCGCGTGTTTAACGGCGAAAGCACGGTTGCGATGACGCGCGCCTCGGCATGCCGCGTGTCTTTTATGATAGTCAGGTGCCGTATAAATTTGTTTAATGCATCGCGACCCTGAAACAGCTGAGTCTGGTAATGGAATCTCCATATATGCGTTTCTTTATTACATCGAAAATTACGAGCTGCGACGAGCGATTCCTCGAACGCGGCCGACACTAACGCGGAACGTACGCGATAATTTACCGCGACTTGGGGTCCATTGAGCCGCGGCGTTATCGTTTTTCGCGAGTGACACGACGTTACCGTTATCGTCATCGTTCCCCACACCCAACGGGGAACATTTCCACCGCGACGGAAATGTGTAACGATCGATAGTGAGACTTTACGACTGCTCCGATTTTGGCGAAATGTTCCGCGTTGTCGCACATTAATGGCGAGGGAATTGTCGTGGAGGAGAAAAGGGCACAGCATTCACGTGAAACTATAAATGATCGCTCCGGCTCGCCGTGAGACTCGGGCAATAAATCTCAAAAGGTCAAGATCGATTTCCGATATTCTGTGTTAAGAAGGAAATCACGCGGATGGAGATGAGAGCTAAGTCGCAATTTATATGCCGTGAAATATCAGGCAATACTCCTCCCCCCCCCCTCACTTCCTTTAGTTCCGAGATCAAGGCTCGATCGCGTCCCGGCTGTGTATCTCACGAACTTCCTTTCGGCGCGTCGCCGGAGCGCATCTAAGAAATCGATCTCGCGACTCGCACGCGAGACGGATCTGTCCAGGGAGAAGAAGGGCAAGGAATGGGAGGTAAGGACGGAAAGAAGTCGAAGACGAGCTAAGGGGAAGAGCTCTTCTACGCTCGATTCCTCTCGCGATCGTTTGTATGGGGCCCTAGCAAGATAAAACTCCGAAGGCGCGTATTTCTTCTGTGATTGTTATCTGCCGGCGATGTATTAAGCGCTATTACCAGTATTTAAAAGGCGGCACTCTGCCGTAATGTAGCACTCTCTCGTTTTATCGAGACGCTAGACGCGCCAAGCTTTTAATCTGAGAATTCATTATCTAGGAACCGAGCACGACGTTACGTGGAAAATGTTAATACGACTCTGTATGAGATCGATTCATGTCTCTTATCTAAATTTTGATTTTACTGCAATTTTTTATGAAGCTGACTCCGATTATCTTTACTCGAATTTATTTTGGTAACGATTAAATCGCTCTTTAAAGGTGCACATAATTCAAAATATTAAGTTTCCTAGAAGAGAATATTTTTAACTTGACAGAAAATCTGACGCGGCCATTCTCTTGTGAATCTGTATAAATAAATGAATGTTTTCATCTAGATAAATATTTAGGTATAAATATTTCATTCTGAAACTACATTTATCTTACATAAGATGTTAAGGTTGGCTCAAGCCAATATATGTACATCTAAATATTTGTCTAGATATAATTTATATCTCCATATTTGTCTTTTTTGTAATCCTATTTTGAAAGGTCGAGAGATATCTGCGATTATCCAATCGTGACCAACCGACGAAATACATAAAAAAAAAATGTTCACCCTCACACTCGGTATTTATTGGTAATACGTCCATCTATTAAAAGTTTCACTTTGCGGTTTCATTGTGCAATGAAAACTGAGCATTAACCCTGCATATGATCAAAACAGACATATTATCCGTATATATTGGGCGTGAGAGCGAAAATCTTTCGTCGGTTGGTCACGATTGAATAATCACAGATCCTTCTGACTTTTCAAAACAGGATTAACAAAGATGCTTCGTGCGATACGCGACATAATCCGATTTTGATTGCGCTCGGAGCGAAAATAGGACGGTTTAAAATGCAGTTAGAATAGGCAATCGCATATCGAGAGAGAGAGAGAGAGAAAGAGAGAGAGAGAGAGAAAGAGAGAGAGAAATTACGCACTTTCAGCTACGAGTTTTGAAATTTCTCGAGCGAGTTGTAATGCGATCGAACTAACGGAAACTGGTCCGTATCTTCTCGAAAAATATTGGTCTGACCTTTTTTTTTCAAATGAATGTATTGAATTTCAAATGAGCTGCCTTCCGAAGAAAATTAGGCTTACAAGGGATACCACTTCATCCACGGCTCCGAGAAGCTAATATCATAGTCTGCCGCTTCGAATCTTTTAATCGAAGAGCTCCACATTGGGGGCATCAGTCGAGATAACGAGAACCGGTCGACATGAGAATGTTTATCGTGTGGTCTCGAAATTATTTCGAACCGTAATGTGACTAACGCATAACGACTAACTACATAAATAGTAAAATGTACGACCAGTTCTAATATCAGAATCCCGGTGGCGTAACAAATATACGAGTGACCGAAGCTGCACCTTGTTTCTGAAATTTTAGATGACATGTTCTATTCGGATACTGATTTTAATTACGAAAAAAACCTGGAATCTAATGAGCTTCCTGTAATGCATGAATGCAAGAGTCTACTTTGATAGACGGTGTTATTATAAAGCGACAAAAATTTAAAATTTATTTATGTGAATTATTCTAACAATCAATAACTTTCTAAATTTTTTAGAGTGAAATCTCACTCTAAAAACGAGAACATTAATCAATAGTAGAAAATATTGTTACTCGGAACGGAGAACATCACTTTTCATAAGGATGAATGTTTAACTCCAACTATAGTGAATGTTTGTTTTATTTGGAGAGAAACATCAATGATTTTAATTACGAGTGAAAAATTTACAACATAAAGAACTCACTCCATATGAATGAAAAGTCACTCCAACTTGAACAGTAATCATCCATTTTTCGAGTGAAATTTTTTACTCCAAGCAATTTAGAGAATATGAAATAAATTTTCTTGTTTTATAACTCAATAGAATGTTATCCTAATCAAATTCTGTTATCAAATTCTATAATACTTTTAACTTTTTATATAAAGAGATTGTTACGAATTAGAGTCGATGCGACATACACTCAAAAAATGAGCCAAGATTCGAATCAATCATAGGGGAATAAATCGGCAATTCCTCGGTGTACCGCTCGCCGGTAATCCGATCGGCCACGTACACGTGCGCACGTGCATACGAAAGTTTACCGCAGTAAACACATGGTGGAAGCGGTGTCCGATATATATTTGATAAGGTGGGTACACGGCCAGTCGAGCGCTGACAAATCGTCAGGAGATCGCCGAGCAGATATTGTGGACCTCGACGACGCGCCGATACACTGATGCATGCGACTCGGCTAAATTCTCCACCGATGATTCGAGAGCACGCTCTCTAACCATGACGTTAGGCGGACTTGCGAACCACGATTCCGCATTCAGCGTATAAATATTATTTTATTTAAAATCAAAAGTAATAATTCAAAGCTCGCTTTAAGTGAAAATAAAATCAATATTAAACATTTGATACAATTGAGACTTAGAGACGTTTAAAAACCAAGTCAAATTTTATTCGAATTTTATATTATCTGAATATCGCTTTATTATCACACAAGAACTGACAAATATAAAAATTTCTGTTATTAACCCTCAGCTATACAACTATGAAAACTATACCTATAAGTTTTATAGCATCCTATTTGAAGTACAGAATGCAAGTAAATCCCTGCCTTACGGCGACTGATAAACGAAGGTTCAAAGTGTTTTTACTTATAATTTAGAACTTCATATCTCTAGTACCAATCGTAGAAATTATACAACCATCTAAAATTTTCGCTTTGGGTCCAAATGACCCGTTGCTGTAGTCAAACGCTCGATCGTCGAGCACAATCCACGAGGATCGCGATGTGGAGAGCAGTACTGTTTATGAGGAAAAGGCACAGAGGAGAGTATAGCACGACCTGTAAGATCGTAATGGAATGGTTGGATCCTGCCCTCCTCTGCGCCGCGCAAGCAAAGATGCTCGATCGCTTGTGCTCGCGATCGTATCTTGGGGTGAGATCTTAGGATCGTGCGCGATAGAGCAAGATAATGGAGATAATCTCCAGCGCGGCTTCGTTCAAAAGATCGCACACCCACGCGCGACCCCGATGCTCAGATCAATTCGCTCGTGGTACATCGATCCCCGTAAAAATTGCAAAAGAATCCATTTTGGAAACAAGCTAATTGTTATTCACTGTACATATAACATTTAAATCAGAAGCTGCATTGAGTATCTGATGAAACTTTAGAAGAGCAAGTAGACTAAATTGTACACTAAATTCTACAAACATTTTCTATAAAAATTCTTATATCCAATAAAAGATAAAATGATTCTATAAAAAATAAAAATTCCGTATAAAGAGATTTCGTAAAAATTCTTAATTAAGATAATAACACTAAACACTTTAAATTGAATCACTAATTAAAAGCTGAGGATGACTCTAAGAAGAGTCGAAACGAGAGTTCTATATTAAATGATTTATATTTTCACTTATAATTAACTAAATGTATTGTATTTAATTCATACATCAATTACAGCGCTATTACACATATTTGTCATATTTTCTCTCTTAAAATTCTTTAATCTTACTATTTTGGTACATTAAATTAAGCTTGAAATTTTTTTCTAAGATTGTATAAAACGTATTTAACTACATGCTGTGAAACGGGAAGCAACGCCGCTTGAATACGACGGAAGTCTCAAACATGGGAACGCTCTACGCAGGTCTTAATCGCCAAGTCTACGAATACCAAGCCGCATGACGTTCAATTCTCTTTCTCCATTAACCAGCGGCCAGTACGTGCTCGCGCACGTAGCACTCGCAAAAAGCAATTCTTAATAAACAATAACAGATTTCACGACGGCGAAACAGTTATATCTCATTACAGGTTCTTGCGTTCGAGGAGTCCGCTCGCAGGGCTTGCGCGCTCTCGCATTCTTCCGACCGGCCTCTTCAGGGCGTTATCGCGCACTTCTCACAGCTCGTAAGTCCGACTCCATTGGCTCGATTGCCCATTACGGCTCTAAACACCTGTCGGTGAAATGGGTCGTGGCGCAATTAAAAGCGAGGCCTCGCGACGGCCACGGAGAGGAGCGAGAGCCGACGATAATTAACGACTCTTCGCGTTACCCCGATAATCGCTACTTGCGAATCACAGCCAAGCTTGCCTCATCTAGCCTCCCTAACGCATCCCCTCCCCCTCCTTCTGCTGTCTTTCTCGTTTTCCTCGGCAAGTGACGAGGGTCGTTGAAATTACGCGGACGTGGAATGCGAATAAACTTTGACGCCTTTCTTTTCAACGCATTTATATGAATACATCGGTTTACAAGGATGAGGCGATAACATCTTCCAGATAAATATTATTTAAAACGTCCGAGAAGATGATAGAAGAAGATTTTTACGAAAAATATTTTAACTCTTTTGGAAATTTCAAAAATCTCCATTTCTATTTCATTTTTCAGAATTTCAATATAATTTCAAGATTAGAAAAGAGATTTAATAAGATTGTATGTATTAATTTACAAAATTAAATATTATATCGCACAATAAGTATGGTTCTGTACACACTAGAAAAAATATTAGAAACAGGAATATAAATATTAAATATATTGGAAATAAAAAAGAAATATTATATGTCTTATATTTGTATTCATTGTACGTTATGTTTAATCTTTATTTCTAATTTTTTTCTGATATATAATATTTCCCGTTCTTAATATATTTCTTTTATTATTATGATAAAACTAACAATATATATTTGATTGAAAAGACCGTTAGCATTGTGCTATTAGGAAGAGACTCCTAACTTTGATAATTAGGGTAACATCATTCTCTTTTATCTTCTCCCATCTATCCGAAGCGTTAAAGAGACATGGCGCGTCCCGAGAAGCAATGCGTGCCCTTTTCCCAGCGATCTGATAGCGCGAGCGTCAATGTATCCTTTTATTAACATCAGGCAGCATCGCACCCCTACCTCCTCCTTATCTTCTGCCCCGTCACGCGACGGACAAGGGGTTGGGAACGACGTGCCTAATGAACGCGATTCAGAATACGCGTCTTCCACGGAAGTGACGGAAATTGAATTTCATCGGCGCGCTAGTGATTATTCGCGTGGAGGAGATGAATTGCACGCTACGCGAGGTTGCGCGAGTCGCGCCGTATCTGTGTTTATGTACGTTTTATCCTTTGGAGCTGTCAGTCAAGCGTGGCCGATGAGACGGACGGAGGTAACGACCAGGTGCTCGTACGAGGAACTCAAACATCAAATTCACACACGCGGCCACGCCTCCGGCAGCACGTATGTCACTTTCCTCATGTTCTCCGCGGCCATTCGCTATCGCTATTATACGTGACGCATTCGGCAAGTATAGAAATACAGGTAGCTCTTATTACGAGCAAAAAGATTTTTATAGATGCAGGAAAGAAACTATCTCCGAATTAGAGCCATTCAATCAAAAATATATTATAAATATTACTTTTATATATATATATATATTCTAACAAAAATAGAATGTATATTAAAAGTAAAGAGTGAGTTAACCTTTTAGTAATAAAACAAATACTAAAATAAATAATGTACTTTCTAGATGTTTGTATTATTCTCTCTAGCTTCTGTATTGTATGCATGTGTATATATGTGTCTGTGTATACATATATATATTTATTTTAAAAAACGCTATACCTATGTTATGCTAAAGAATGGTATAACATCGCACTATAGCAGTTATTACATTATTCAAGCATGTATGATACTATTTCAACACGGATATAAATATAATATAATCTGTATTAAAGACAAATGATAGGCTAATTTCTTATAATAATACAAGTAATATATTTCTCAGGCGTTCACATTATTTTGTCTTGTCTTTGTATATACCAATATTATACATGTATAAAAAAAAATCATTACTATGCGTTTCGTTTCATTTGGAGTATTTCAATATGATTCCATTGGAATCCATTTGGATACTAAATCAAAATCCGAATAAAAAACATGACTCCTTTGGATTTATAATATTAATATTAGCTGTATATGTGTAAATTTTGTTCTATTCTGTTTTCGACGTGCATAAAACATCTCCGCAACATCCCGCTTCCTCGTTTACGCGACTAGGATCCCCTGTTATTCGAGCTCCTGAGAGAAGGACATTGATCTCGATTTTGTTCGAGCCCCCGGGTATCGCATTACCCCTAAAGTGTCTCTATCCCGCACGAATAAAGCCGATTGCCGGACTCGGATTGGCTTGTTTACGAGACATCGAGCGCCATGACGTTCCGTAGCGGCCACCGTGGTGGTCGACATAAGGAAGCATAAAAGTCGCGGTGATACGATCGAGTGGCATTCCGGCTCGTACTTTATTGTCCGGCCCACTACGAGCAGCCTCACAGGCTTTCACGTACTCGTGCTATCCTCGCGCCCGTCTAAATATTTTAATTACCTCGACGTTTCGGCGCCCAGTGCATGGAATTATGGCGCTCGGTTCCGTCTCGCATTGTTAGTCGGACAATCGGATCGTTGAAATTCCTCACGCATTCCCAAACGGAGAAATAAAAAACGTACTCCTATCTCCACGGTGCGGATTCGCTTCGTCTCGATTCAATAAATTCGCAGAAAGGTTAATGCAATCAACGCAATGTACACGAATAGTCAAATCGCTAATGATACTTTGACGTCTTCGAAATACTGTCGAGTGTTCCTGACATCAAATTGAGAACAGTGAAAAAAAAAAGACACGGGATTCTCGGTGAAATTATAGTTCCGAATCAGTAATTGAATTACTATAAAGAAATTTACGTGCACGATGCGAACGCAATTTACCCCGCGTCGAGATGATCACAGATTTATGAAACTTTTAGCGTGTGTCATCGATGTCGATGTGTTTAAGGCAAACGGACAGGCCGGCCGGCCGAGGGAATATAAGATTGAGCCGCGCTCACGTACGCGAATGAATACCTAATTAAGATCTTAATTACTCCAGCCAGTAACGGCGTTTCACCTTCGACCGACTCCCACGATGCGGTTTATAAGATTGTTAATATCATCATTTATATCTCGGTAACGCGAGATCGTTAGTGTCCCGGGGCACCGTTAATCAGCTCCCGGTTGTATAAAGCGGTCAACCCCTTGCGCGCCGAGTAGTAATTCATGGCAACCCTTTTCTCGCTCTGCTGCCAGGAGCGGTGAGCATAATGAGGTCTCTTTAGACCGAGGCAACGTGAATGGACGTACGGATAATTGCGGTCCATTACAATTCGACCACCGCGACGGCTGTGCGATCGAAAACATCTTTCTCGCTCTCTCGTCATCAACGGGCCGACAGCTGCTCGTAAGCCTGCAGAGAGTACGATCCTCCTTTTATCTCTCGAGGAAGAAGGATTCGTCTGTACTTCACCCGGCTGTCCCACGCAAGCATATTATGGTATCATAAATCGCTTGTCCTTGAAGCTCGATCGATCGAGCGTTAGGTGACGGCTATTACAAGGCGACATTTAGCCGACATTTATTGACGCGCCGAAATTTATATACGAGCCGGCCAATTTATGACCGCCCGGCAACATTTCCGCGCGTCTGATAAATTACCGCGCGAGTTTACGTCCCGGAGTTTGCACGTCTCGGAAGTGGAAAAGCGCGCACAGCCTGGCGTGTACATGTATCACATTACGGTGAGCATCTGGTCTTGAGTCGATTTCTCACGCTGTATCGGGAGTTAATCAACCTCGATGAACCGATGTCGAAGCCGTCGATAGACAGACAGACGCATTTTGCGTCTCTAAGTCCGTGGCAGGGTCATGTAGTTAAATCCTGCGAAGATCCTTGTACCTGATATATAATATGACTTGAAAAAGAATTCTTGTTATCTCTACTTCGTCTTGAGCGATGCCCACGTCGCGTCGCTTCGCGGTATCATATCTCGGCGTCACGAATATTGTTGCAACGGGACTCGAGGAGAGGAAGCTGTCAAATCAAATTTGCGAGACAGTTCAAAGTATAAATCAATTTCACATACCTAATTTTTAACACTTATTACACGACGTTATTTTACGTCGTTTTACTGATAGCGATTTTTTTTTGTCGTACTTAAATCGCAGATTGGATCGGAATTGTTGATGATTTGAACGCGTGACCGACTCTCGGCATCTCGCTTCGGAATCGTTCGAATCGCCGTGCGGCCGCGAGAACAATAATTGATATTCCGCGGATGCTATGGCCGACTCGGCCGCATCGCGCACACGGCACAGCCGGCTCTCGTCGTGCCGGGCCGTGATTAATAAGTCATTCATTAATATAAATGAATTCCCCCGACGCGAATGATTCCATGATGAATCGGCTGCATTTACCGGTGCGCGAACGCCCGGCGGGTGCGAACGTAGCGTCAATCGCGGACAGCTTTGTACCACTTAAGCTTTAAGCGCGCGTACGTTTGCACGTTTGCACGTTTGCACGTTTGCACCGCGTTCGCACCGGCACGTCGGTACCGTGCGAGGGGTGGCTGCTCGTTAAGTTAGCGCCTTTAACGGCTGGAATATAAAGGGGCAGCGCGGCAGCGTACCACGTATGCTCAGCGCTGCAAGGCGCTGATAAATCAATTACGAGTGCCCGACGCGATAGAGACAGACGTGCGATTTGTCGATCGAGCGGAACCTTCGCATCGCCGATTCGGAATGACGCGGATGGAAGGGTTGAGAATCCGCTACGAACAAAAGATGAGTCAGACGGGCAGGACAGAGGACGGGCAAGCCGCAAGCGTGACTTGCAGGAACGCAGTTTCGATTTCTATGGACAATTAGCGATCGCGGCGCGGCTGTACGGATAATGCGGGCGTACATATGCGCTCGCTCGTTTTCTCCACGTCGTGGAGGCAGGCACTCTCTGATGGAGAGGGTGTCCTGAGAAGAGGGAAAGAAGGAGGCGGAAGGAGAGTGTTGCGGGCAGGCGAGGGAGACGGTGCGAGGACGACGAGCCGGAGAGGGTAATAGAGAAGAGAGAAGGCGAGCGTGGAGGGAACGGACAGGCACGGCTGAAAACTCGTAGGTAACTCTTGCGCGGTATTATGCGCAATCCTGTGAATGCACCTGTCAGTGGTCATCATTCAACAGCTTCATTGACCCTAGGATCAATTGGGATGCAGTGATTCTCACGCTCTGCGACACGCCGCGCAGACGGCGCTCCGCTAGGCCGTTCCGCTCGCTCGTACCCGGAGCAGCAGGACGCCTCGCCTCGAAACTGACGGGCACTGTTCGACGGGGGCGGGGGTTAATGAGACACGCTGATTGGCTTCGGAGATTCATCGGGTGGCTGACGTTGATCAATTTTTATCCCGTCCTATTTGCATACAACTAGCGCGCACCGACAGTGGCGTAAACTTGCCTCTCATTTTTTTTTCGCGATAACTCCATCCTCTGGGGAGAGAGAGAACGATTTGCTTGGCAAAGTTCACGTCAGTACACAAAAAAGATGGTTTTGTTGAAGTATCTAAAAAGTTAGCTAGATACAGATCTGAAAATAATTTTAATGGATCATCAAAATAATTATTACAGATGCTCAAACCGGTTGCTATAATGTCAAAACTTTTTGCAGCATTGTTCATTATGTTTAAACATCCTACGTAATTATTTTGAGTCCAACAAAATTTTTCTTGAGATTTGTATCTAAATTTTTAAATAGTTCAGCAAAATAATTCTTTCCGTGCGTGTCATTTCGCCTTTGTTACTCGTCTTTGTTATCGTTCTCGCGTGCGTGAGTACGTCTTCTCTGGCACAAGAGCCGCTGGTTTCTCGGTATTTTCGGTTAATGAATGCGTCCTTCGCGGCGAGAGTACTCGTCCGTAAACGCAATACATAATTACGGGAATATTAATAATCCGTGGCGGTCGCACAAAGGCACGTAATTTGCGCAATTAGAGTCACCGTTCTCACGTGTTATATCGGGCGATCGCTGATGAGTTCGAAGTAACGATTTTTCGTGGGTCGCGCAACCGGTCGCGCGCACGTCCGCGCAATTTTTCGAAGCACCGTTAGCGCCGAGGATCGTACCTCGTGATTTATGATTCGCGCCGTGGATAGAGCTAACTATGTAATAACGCGCGCGAGAGCAAGGCGTCCACGCCAATGGACGCTCGAGTAATACTCGCGAGTTTCTGGACAGAGCGTGCGGAGTAAGTATCCTTACGAGCTGCACACCTCATTCGCGTTTGCCATCCGTGCATAATCTTCGACGGCTCCAGACTCGCAAGGTGACTCGTGGCATTGGAAACAAAAATCCTGCGCCGGGGCCGCACGACCGCGACTGATGATGGATCGCTCGTCCGTGTGACTCGTCATTACATTAATCTCCAGTGAAGTCGATAGCACTGCCCGATCGCTAATAATTAAATTAAACAGCATTGATACGCCGGGACGATTAAAACGTGCTCTTCTTAATTCGCGCTGTGATATATCTTTCTTTTCATTACTTCGATTGTGTGTTTGCAGTGTGTGTGTGAAAATATATACTGGAAAAAGGGTATGATTATATTAATTGGAATTCTGATTGAAAATGGACAAATCAGAGTTTTCTGGTTAAATCCATTATAATTTAAGTTAAGATAATCAGAATTTTGATTGACATGATCAGAATTTATTTGTTTATCTATCTAGTAGATTTAAAATTTGTTCATTTTTTGCCAAAATTTCAGTTAATTCAATCAAACATTTTTCTCCGTGTGCATCCTTATATTTGAATTCAGTGATCGTCTCAGTAAAATAAAAAATAAATGTTAAATGGCTATTGATTCTGATTAAAAATGATAGTATAAATAAATTTCTATCTGTTTTACATCAATAAAATTTTGTCATTCTTGCGTCACTATCATCGTGAATTTACGATATTAATTCATTTATATAAAGAGAAACGAATATTCTTGTAGATATCTTTGCTCTTATATTCGTATCGTGGTATAATATTTTATTATAGACTGAGACGCGCCAATTTTCATAAGCGATGACTCGCACAAAGTAAAGTTTGACGGGAACGAGAGAGTGCGTCGGGTGCGGAAGAAACCATTTGCGAAATGCGCTGGTCGGTCATAAAGCTTGAAATGTATTATAAATACAACGTATTATAAACCTGTATCACTCCCGCGCGGAATTGTAAAATTGTCAAACGAGCGCGAATGGAGGAAAATAGAAACTCGGGACGATGTCGACATAAAGTTAAGGTGTCATTCGACGCAACAAATGAATAAAATATCACGTTCGAATCGGATAGAACTATACAGACATAATTAATTTTATTTTGAAATTAATCTTTCTAAAAAAGGAAAGAAAGAAAATAGGAGAATTACATCTGCTACACTCTAGAATTTATTAATTCGATAAAAGGTTAAGTCTTCCATATTTTTGCAACTTTGTACGATCAATCACTTGTTCTTTTTAATGCTAAACGAAATAAAACAAAACATGTTGTTTTTACAGACCCTCTAATAAAAGTCACGAAATAATATCAACATCGGCAACGTCATTTTTCAGCAAAAACAATATGACTGTGATAGTATTCACAGTCACGTCTATATCTGTTTGCTGAAAAACGGCTGCACCAATCAAAATTGGGGATGTTATTTCGTGATTCTTATTAGGTCTCTAGCTATTTCAAATAAGGATCTTTCTGAACTGAAATTCAGAATTAAATAATTTTGTAACTTTGTTGATATTAAATCTGACGACTCCTCGAGAGAAATCTTGCTCTCACAGTCAGTCCGAAGAGTCTTTCGAGTGACAGTAAATCACCACATTAAATATCTGACCGGAGACTTCTCTTGAACGAAAATGGGGAAAGAGGATGAGGACTGGACCGACGTCCTTCTCTGCTCAGCAGTCTCCTGGGCCATTCGCTCTTATTTTCCGGCTGCTCCCGCGGCGAGAACGTTTCCCGTAATCCGATCCGGGCGCCCGTAGATCTGAAGATCTCGCGCAAGAAACGCGATACGCCGATAAAACAAGATACCTGCGCCATCCCCCACGCGAGGAACCTTCCCCCTTCCTGACCAGCGACAACGGGGCAAAGGGAAGATGGGGATTAGGAGATCGAGAACGTGGTTGCGCGAGGGAGTCGAAAATAAAATAAAATAATCGATCAGGCGACTCGTAAAATTCCCGGGAGACGCAAATGAGTCGTTAAAAGGCCGGCACGCACCCCTGCTGCGCCACAGTTCCCCGATCTCCTCCCGCGTTTCTCCTTTCGCGTTTCTCACCCGTTACTACTACCGCTTTACTAAACTTCTTTAACCAAATTAGAATATATCGTTCTAGGGGCCTCGCGCATCACGTTCGTGTCGGTCTCTGGCGTAAATCACGACGGGATATAAAACTGTGGCGTTCACTGGGCCGTCCGGCTGAGTAAGCACTATATTCTTTACACTATGTACAATCGGGCCTCGAACGCTCGGTGGACGAGCTCGGTGCCGACACGCCATGTCGCGAGATTCGACACGCTCATTACGCGAGAGTCGGAATAATCTCAAGTGTCGGCGAGTCGTTTCTCCTAAAAGAGATCGGTGACCCTGATCGGACGGAACTTAATTCACAGTTATGATCCCGGCGTGTTACGCTTGCTATCTTTGACTACGGTTTTTTATACTTCGAATAGTCAATTTGGAAATGATAAAGAATTATTTTTGTTTCTTGCGCAATGTGTGTGGTAATCCCTTAAAGCGGTCTTTAAATACTCATTATTATTGTACAATTATTTTGTGCAGTAATGTAGATACCTCTTTCAAACAACTTGAAACAAACGATCTGGAGGTTCAATAATATTTTGCAATATTAAATTGTACAATAATATTGGTCATCTAGGGGTCGCTTAAGTGTGAAGGCTTTAGCGTTTACTGTACGCCAGGTACAATTTTATAGTCTGCGGCGTGATTCCACCACCGAATGTATATTTGCGCTCTCCCGGCGGGAAAGTCTCAAAAGGCACCGCCGACCGGTCGTTTAGTAGCATATGCTCGCGAAATGAAGTCGATCGGGATGGTAAACCGACTGACGGACGGTCGGGCCAGGCGATTCGAGGCGAATCGCGTGTAACCTTCGACCTGGCACCGGCTCGGCTCGGCAGTGTCACGGGGAGTCACGTGGCTGGCATAAAACGTGACGTGCCGTGAAATACCCTCCTAATGGGCGAGCGGGTTGCATTCACGCACGCGGCCACCGTCGTCGTCGTCGTCTTCGTCTTCCGCAACGTTTCTCTCAACATTGTAATAGACTTGAGACAACGTTACCTTAACATTGATAAATTTGTTCTTTACACTAATTAATATACGTCTAATTACTTAATTTATAAGGTAATAAATCGCTACGAGTTGTTTCCAATTAGAATTTCGCTTAAAGCGACTTCTATTAGACGATCAGTAGATATTATTGAACAATTGATTGAATTGGTATTGCACAATATTATTGAACGTCTAGAAACAATATTCAGAATATTGATGAAGTATATTATGTCAATAAAAAGTTCTTTGAAATATATATTGTACAATTTAAAATATTAGTCCGTCTACGGGTACTATTGCTCCATAACATGCCAATATATAATATGATAATCGACGCTTATTTTTAGCGTTATAAATAAACTACGTTATCAAAACTGACGCTGAAACTTGAATGATCACTTTTAATCACATTTATCTTTTAAAAAAATTAATCATAATAATCCCTTTTCTCACTCGTTATCACATGTAGAACGATAGTCATTCCAATTAAGGAAGTGCTATCTTATTTAGAAATGTACAGAATTTGTTTTAAAAGAGGAAGAGCTTCTTTCTCTCTCTCTCTCTCTCTCTTTCTCTCTCTCTCTCTCTCTCTCTCTCTCTCTCTCTCTCTCTCATCAACTCTAATTAACGCTAATCGATAGTTAACTCAATCATCACGATTACCAACGAGAACTACGCACAGTTTGTTTCAGAAGAAAAAGAGAGAGGTGACGTTCTGATACATTAAACTGCTGTTGACATTTCTGCGAGTTAATCGTCGATTAATTTAAGCAGAAGTTGATGAAAGAGCCCTTAAATCTTATTATTAACTTTGATATAATCAGATGTTGATTAATTTTCATAACAGATATCTTGTCCAATGCAATCAATACATGTCACTAATGACAATTATTAGATGATAGCTAAATTATCGTACGATTTAATTGAAAATTTAATTGAAAGAGCCGCTTAATTCATCATGATATTTTTATTAACA
This sequence comes from Mycetomoellerius zeteki, assembly GCF_001594055.1. Lineage (NCBI taxonomy): Eukaryota > Metazoa > Arthropoda > Insecta > Hymenoptera > Formicidae > Mycetomoellerius > Mycetomoellerius zeteki. Next base: position 1,565,170 of record NW_017257227.1, on the reverse strand, counting down.
ATTTCGTCTTTGTTAATACAATGCTCTTTGTCACGATGCGAAAGCTAATAAACCACCTGTTTTAGATCGCCAGTTAGCTATTCCGCTATACTATATCGTTGGCGCACACTGTTGCGAACGGCAGATTAACTTCAATGGACGTCGATAGTCACTTCCCCTTCGCTTATTAAATGACACGGTAACTATGGGGCTCTATAAAGAGCTCCATAAACTGCGTTCGGCGAATGAGCACAATTATATCTCGATTAAGGCGAAACGGGAATGCACCAAGCTGAGCACCGTTCCAGCCGTTCGTTCGTGGAAAAGCGCGAGCACACTGAAAACCGCGGGCATGCTCGCAATACCGCGTTTCACGTTTGTTATCGTTATTACCACCACGCGAGTTATAATGTTATTTTCAATGGCCCAACCTCCCACCGGCGCCATAGGTCCTCAAAGAAACGGACATAAATTCCTCCGAGGACGATCGCTTCTCTACGAGCGTCTCGCATTCTTCGTCGCGCCGCGGCCACGCCACGCTTAACTCGCATACTTGCGAACGCGACCGAGGCGTTTTTTCCCATCGGCGAAAAACGCACGCCGCCGTGGTCTCATCCATTACCGTGCAAATGCAATTATTATCATTTCGAATGGACGCGCGAGCCGCGCAAGAAGGACAGTATATTTATTTGCTGTTGCGTGCGACTCGCTAAAAACCGACTTTCAATTAACGGACGGCAGGCGGAAAGTAACGTACCGAGGGCGACGCGTTCAAATGGTCGTAAACGACACTGACATACATCTCTTTTTATTCTGAAAAATATCCTAAAAACATATTACTATGTTTTCTTATATTAAGCTGCATATAAAAACATTTTGTTTATATGTATAAGATATACATCCAACCTTTCAGAGATGACGCCAAAATCTGTAACATATAATTACTGAAGTTGGATCTCTCTATGAGACCTATTTAATATGTATTCACCAAATTGTGACTACTTGCAACTCTTGTCTATTTCAATTAATGAATATTATTTCTATTAGCATACAACAAACAAGATTAAGATTAAGATTAAAAGGTATCTATTAATTAATTTCAAGGAATCTAAATGACATAATTCGTATAAAAAAGAATTAATATGAAAGTTAAGAATAACGTTATTTAATCTCAAGGATTGAATTATCATGCTCCGTTGACGTTTAACAGATATAAGAATTAAGAACTAATAATAATAATAAATTCAAATATAATAATGTATTTTTTATCCTGGCATTATTTCACAGAGAAATCTGAACTATTTTCACTCGTCAGAATCTTTATTAAAATAATCACTACATAGGAGATTCAACAAACCCACTGTCAGCTCCGAAGGGATATAATTAAGTGAATCCAATAGATTCACGTCAGCTTCAGAAGGTTAAGATAGATTTATTAAAAGAGTAAAAAGTAATTAGAGGGGAGAGAAATTCGAATAAACTATATCAAGTTTATAATCGCGAAAATTCCAATTCAATTCTCACTCAACCACGTAAAAAATATATCCTATTCTTCTAATTCTCGCTAAAGAATCGGCTAGAGACCAATTCGATGCATTTGTGCGTCGTTACGAGCGAATGTACACGGTCAAAGAAATATAAGGGTAATAAGGATTCGGTATGGCAGCAGCATTTGAATAAACGGGCATAAAATATTCATAGTCGTGCGGGGCCGCGCACGAGACAAGAGTGACCCGACGTACATACGCGAGAGGATCGGCGGTTGCGGCGATCGACGTGGCCGCGGTAAACGTTCGCCAGGTGAAACCTACGACGAGAAGGGGGTATACTCTCGAGCGCGGCGTACCCTTCTCGTGCCTAATGGTCGTACCGGGCATGCACACGATCCTGCGGGCGCCCGGCAATTACATTATTAATAGAGATATTACTCCCTACGTTCAGGCATTACGACATCGTAACGCGTCGTAAGAAAACGCGCGTAGTTCAAGATTGGCTCCTCTCCGTGAGGAAAGATACCGGGCGGCGAGGGGAATCTATGGCGGGAGGAGGCATTAAGGTGAAGAATAAGAAGAGGAAACGACGCGCGGCGGAGGTGGGAAGAAGAGCGAAGGGAAGGTGGCACGACGGCGAAGGATAAAACCGCGTGAGTGGAGGCAAAAGCGTAGGGGCGGGAAGGGGGAGAGGGAGAGATAGGCTCGGATCGGTGCCGCAGATTGATCACTCCAATCTGTTTCTGCCGCGGACCACACATGACGCCCGGCGGAAATTTTCAGTATCCACTCGTAGCGGCGCGCGTGGTCGGATAGGCGTCGTGACCGCTAACGCGCTAATATCGAAAACGTCGAACACTGCCTGGCGCGCCGCGCGGCAGGTGGATGAGAACGGCGACGAAACGCGGCGAATGGATAGGCCAGGGGAATATTCCACGTACGGGAGTAATTGCGTTACGGGTGTTCGTTAAACAAAGCGCGGGTATAGACGCGCGAGACTTCCGCGTGCGCACGAGATGATCGATGATCGCCGATCGTTTACCAGTCCGTAAACTGTTCCTCTCGCCCTCTCGAAACGCTCCTAGCATCATTACGCGCAATACGCGTTGGATTCGCAACGGGCGTTTTTAGGATCGTATTAAGTGATCGATATAGTATCTGCGATTATCTGCAGTCCTATTCAAGACAGCTTGAGCTTTCATCCGCGTGAATCGTTGATAAATTTATCGTCGATTTTTCCGACCGATGGAAATTTCGACGGCAAGCCATTATTCGCCGAGATCTGCGATGTATTAACCGCGAACGTGGTCGAGCTCCTTAGGTCGCCGATCCTCGCCGATCGCGGAACAGATCCTCGCTGACGTCGGCAGCCAGGGTGGTCGTTACAGCGGGGGCGGCGGCGGTGGTGACGACGACGGGACGGGGTGGGGATCGCGCTTACTGAGACGGTAAGGATTATGGAAAGGAAAGGAATGGAAAGGTAAGGTAAGAATAAACTAGGCGCGGTGGGAGTGGGTCCGGATGGCCTCCATTCTCGTCACTGGCTGCGAAGAGGACGGCACCGACCAATCGGCAAACGTTGCCTTCAGCCTCACCTTCCCTCGTCCTCCGTGTGCTGTGTGCTTGCGGATATCTCGGCGCGTGTGTACACATCACGGGGGGAAAGATCGTCTGAAAAATCGCGCCTCACCTGCCTCGCGCAGGTCGAGGGTCACCCTCACCCGGGTACTCCTCCGCCGCGACGCATACAACGACGCGCGATGCGACTTCGCGCACGAGCGCAATACGCAATACGTGATAGTCCGCGACGTGATCCCGACGACCACGAGACGAGGACACCCGTGCGCGATACCACCTACCTCCGCCAGCGACTTACGGCTTACGTGCGCTATATGAAAACACGTACCTCCTGCTTGTGTGCACGACTTCGGTCTTGTTCCGAAAACTCTCCACAGTCGAAGTTTAATTTTTCCTTCCAATTTCCTTTATTTTCCTATATATAAACAATCGGTAACGCTGACAATGAGTTCAGAATTGCTCGAAATGACGATTCCAGAATGGCAAAACGATAAATACTTTGTATTCTAAATCGCAATTAATTTTGACAGAAATATGGAAAGAAATTAATACATACATGTACGATGAAGAAATTCTTTCTTACTTTTTGAATACTTTAAACAATTTTAATATCTGCTTCAGTTCAATTCTTTCAGATTTAAATTATTCAGATTTTTAGATTTACTATTTGTCAATATATTTAGTAAAATTTGCCAAAAGAATATGTGACAATAGATTATTATATTTAAATCTTTTGTGTAGAATTAATTCCATATAAGTTATTTCCCTATTAAACGTTAAATGCACAATCAGCACGAGTCCCGATGGTAACTGACACTTTTACGCGACAGTGAATAACCACTCATATAACGCTATACGATCTTGTACATATCGTAAAAAATTTCAGCTTCTTTTTATTTGATGTTTGATAAATTCCGGGCTAATACCCAATTTCATACGTTACCTGCATCCGCAATTCCGGCTATGATACATCTCGCATCATCATTTGCTATTCCAATCGTACGAAATGCACATGCGATACAGAGCACAGACGACGGGATTTAACCGATTAAAATAAAAGCAGAAAAATGAAGGAAGAATAATAAACTAACTACGTCAACTTTGATTTTATGCGCGTCGAGTATAATCCGAGATTAAAGACACTGACGATTATTTCGCAAACCGGCTGGAACCCGCGAGCGCATAAAACAAAATGCCGAACGTTAATGAGACCACGTTTGAACTCCCTTCACTTCGATGGCCATCATTCTCGACGATGCTTCATTGCGAGGACGCGGTTGAGAGCGTCATGCGTGCACTGTCAATGCGAAAACTCTTAGCTTTCACGAGTACATCTTGGCTGCTGGGAAAAAACAGCTCGAACCAAAAATATCAACTAGACATTGAGTTAAAACTAATGTTCTTTTGAACTGAATGAATGGAATTAAAATATTTTGTGAAACTTGTGTATCGTTAAAATATGTAAAATTATATTATTGAAAGAAATTGTATGATATTTAAAATTGAAAACATTACTTATGATAATATCAATCAGCTGTTTAACACATAATCGAATAACATAATAAAACAGATAGTAACGAAATAGAAAACTTAAAGAATATGGTATTGTATGTTTTATGTACGTATAATTTCGAATAAATTCAATTTTATGTACCGCCTTAATGATACATTTGCTCAATGGTTGGGAAAAATCTGCAATTACGGTTTACGAAGTGCATTACGAATCTATCAAATCGCACACGTCGTCTCTCGTTAATAAACCTCGCGCAACGCTGATCATCGATTTTGAAATGATGCAAAAACCGAAGAAAATCGCGTCTTCGTTATGTTTATTTTTATCTTATTACTCCCCCTCTTGTGACATGGAGATTTTTCCTTTCTATATCGTGCGTCCTTCCACTTCCTCCCTCTTGTCTCTCGTGATCGTTACGCGGAATGTTTTCGAGCTCGCACCTGCTCATCATTTTTTCGTGGCGCGTATTCCACGTGCGGGTCACGCCAGTTTTGCGATCGACTCTTTCTCGGAGAAGGGCTCTCAATTGCATTTTGATGGGATAAGAATTACATTCGCTGACGCGAACAAGTGTCGGCGAATTTCTGGGCCGAGAAGACGGCCGAAGGTTGAGAAGAAGATGAGAAGAGACGGGAAGGAGGCAGATGTACGTGCCGCAGTCGTTCGATTATTTATAGTTGCGTATGCTGCGAGAAGTTTAGCGATGCAGACGTGTACGTACGTAGTGATTACTTCCTCCCACTTGCGCCGATCTCACACGCGAATCTTCACGATAGACAAAAGCTACGCTACAGCGGGACGCGAGCCGATCCGTTCTCGCCGTCGATCGGTATCAATTGCAGTTGGGCGATCTTTTTCAGCCGCGGGCGCCGATCGCTCTTTTCCTCCTCGTTGCTGCGATTCGTCGCGGCTCATTACGTGCTCTACGGTTTAGGACACAGGAGAGTAGAAAATGGAAGTGCAAAGCGAGATAGCCAAAGCGCCGAAGATGCGAACTGCACGCGGCATTGCATTGGAATTACAACAGAGGTGGTTACACTGTCGTGGTTTAAATGTCAGCGCTACGCGACGTCTATTACCCCATCCACAATGCGAGCATCGCTAATTTATCTGTCGTTACCGCGCGTAGTGAGCCTCGTAGCTATAGATGTTAGTTAATCCTCTGTATATATACTATTATTCCGTCACGTACACTTAGAAAATGTAGTGACGGTTAGCGCTGGCGGTTCGGTACATTCCACTTTCTAAACGTCATTAAAAAATGGGACGCCGCGTAACGAGGTCCACGGAATTTATTTGACTTCTTTCTATTTTAATCGCGCGTGAGATTGATCATATTGTGATAAATCATCAGTATAGGCCTCGTTATCGAGCAGAACGAGGTGGGCAATATTTAACCGGAGATTATCTCTCTGCCGAAAAGAGGAATTGTTTGCGTTTTATATATGCTTGAATTTTGTGAAAGCGATTTTTCGAATATTAGCTAAATTCGAGGATTACAATATTTCGGAGAAAGTCATCAATAAATCATTTTTCGGGTGCCATTAGCAAATTATTAATGAAAATTTCGAGAATCTAAAGTAAATTTTTCTCACAATATAATTATTTACTATATTTTAATTTCTTATAGAAATGTTTTTAATATTTCTTACTTTATGACATATTATATTTTATATGATCGTCCCAAAAATAAATTATAATTAAATTATATAATAGTAATTACAATATTTTTATGATAATAATGACTATAATTATAGTGATTTTTAGATTCCAACTGTATATATTTGTTAATAGAACCATACATATAATTATTATTACTAATTTATAGCAGTAAAAATCATAATTAATAACATGTAATTATAGTTTTTAACCTATACTTTGTTTACCGACTCAAGATACAATTCTTAATCACTCCGTAAATAGCACCTTGTAAAAAAGTAACAATAAAATTGCTCAGAAATCCAACTTTCTATAGTAATCTGATTTCAAAGAGTGTAATTATGAAAAAAAAAAATACATTCCAAACGGGCTATCATTTATGAAAATTCACAGCTCAAAGAGTTAAACACGGAAGAGGGTTTGCACGGAGGTATTCAGCCATGTCCACTGAGCTTCTCCCCACAGATCTCGAAAAATGAGGGGCTGTGCAGGTCGTTACCGTCCCACCCGCGGAGATCCCTCGGTGACAGGATCTTTGCGTTTCCCCTTTTTTATTGTTTGTCTGGTATTTCATATCATTTCGAAAGGAAGCAAACGGCAGACCGTGAAACAAGACCCCCGCGGAGAGGCACCCGAGTATCTTTTCTCTTCCTCCTTCTATGCGGATTAATGGAGGTTATAAGGCTTTAATTGCCGACATCTTCAAGAAGAGCCAACAGGGTTGCCTAGGAAGAATTATTTTAATGCTCAAGAAACGTATCGGGAATTCATCCACCCCATGAATTTTCATGCAACTCTTAAATGACCTTTCACCAGCGTATGCCGGCAAATCGCTGTGGCCTTCTTTTTTTCAGGTCATCGGACATAAAATTGTGCCTCGCCACCAAAGTCCATATTCTGAAATTCTTAATGATTCTTAACGAGAAAGTACGTAAATAAGTCTTTAGGAAATTTCCGAGATTTTGCAAACGTTAATTGTGATCTTGTTATACATTGCTTTCAGACAGATTTAAATTTCATAAAATTTAAAAAAAATTGATCGTGATTATGCGAAAAAATTTATTCTAGACAACCAGACTAGCACTATGAAAACTCGTTGATCCGGTAAATTCGTCACTGTTCTTACAACACTCAATATTTGCGACATCGCGTCTCGGTATCACAAGTTGCTCTAAAATTGATCATTAAAAGCGGTGTTCGATGAACTAAGATATTGTTCGTCAGATAGTGTGGGAGGAGCTTTTCTATGGGAGTAAATGAGATTGATGTGACAATTTGATATCCGAAGCCACGATCAAGATAATATCTGAATTGGTCATCGATATCGAATAGACAGCGAGAATAAGGCAAAGCCATCTTCTGTTCATTGATGTCCACCTTTTTTGGAAGAGCTTTCATTAAATTAGTAATGGTTATCGATTAATGCTAGTCATACTATAGGAGATGAATAGAGATGAGAAAGTATCAATAAATCGCCTTTCGGAAACTTTGCATCTTTCACCAATTTTGCTCAGGTGTCACGGCTTAATTATTTCGAACGTCACGTCATAATTAGACACGCCAGATAGATCGTCTCTCGTTATCGAAAAATCTTCAAAGAGATCTTTTTTCTGCTGAGTTTAACTGTTGTGAGATACACGCTTTGAAATGTATTCAATTCAGCTGGATATAGATCTGAAAATAATTTTGTTGGACCATCAAAATAATTATATAGGAATTTCAAATATGATGGAAAATACTGCAAAAAGCTTTGACATTCTAGCAATCAGTTTCTTATTAAAAAAATATGATTATGAAATATGAAATATATGATAAAAATGTAATTGTGATATTCAAATGATCGAATCATAATTGATCTCTATGAATAGACATATATAATACAAATTTATATTATTATGTCATTAAATAAATTAGCTTTTTTAGTACCTATATTAAAGATAATATAATGTTTTCAGGATTTTCTATTGTACATGTCTTTTTACAAATCGTATTACTATTATACGTATTATAATAATAATTTTCTAAAATTAAAATTTTATGTATGCAAATCCATACATATACGATCTTTTAAATCAAATATACCTTTTCTAATGCCGTATGTTTCCAGTAGTTGGCATAGCAAATGCCGCTTTGTGACACGTATTAATAGAATCACTTTCATAAATGGAAATTTTAGCAAGGAAGGAAACGGAAGATTTTTGACGTTATATCGCCTCTTTGAGGCGATTCACATATTCAATCGATTATATTTACGACTCGAGATAATTTATTGCATCGGCATATTTTCATTTTTAGAGGAAGACGCGAGAGATATAATGATCGTTGTGCCGCCACAAAGTTCAATCAGGCTTTAAGGGTCTGCCAGTGGTATTAAGGCGGCATGTGTGAAAGCACATCATGGTCCCCTAGGTCGTGGCCGCGCGTTATACCTTTTCACAGCGAAAACGCGCGTTAACCGTCTTACGAAATTCCTAGCTCGTGTCCGACCGTCAATCAGCCGCTGTTTTACGACTACGTTCGACAACTCGTAACGCCGCAATTTCTTCTCGCGTCCCGCCGTTTTTCACCTCTCCAATGACGAGGACGCTTTCTTGTTGCTTACATGCTCGCGACCGCGCACGATGGAAAACAATAATTCATAAATTATGGTTCGCCGCGCTCGGCCGCTGGTCCCCGCTTTCAATAGATCCCGCTTAACGCATTGAATCACGACAATTATCGCGAATAATATGTGTCACCCGTTTCATAACGAGCCGAACGATTAATGTACTTCTGCGAAATTTATGTCTATATATTTCTAAATACCAATGTTTGTGATCAAATAATGATGTGCCATCGGAAAAATAATTTAATTTGTCCTACACAGAAAGAAGTTGTATTATACGATTTTACTAAAGTATCTAAAAATTTAGATACAGATCTGAAAATAATTTTATAGGATCAAAATAATTATATAAAACACTCAAGCTGGTTACTAAAATGTCAAAACTTTTTCAGCATTGCTCATTATATTTGAGTTTCTTACATAATTATTTTGATAGTCCCAACAAAATTATCTCAGATCTAAATCTACATAAATTTTTAGATATTTAATTCAACAAAATCGCTGTATATCGTAGAATGATATATTGGAAAAAATATTAATGAAAAAATATAATTTATGTATGACAGGATTGAATATGTATTATCATCAATGAAGAGATTTTTATTAGTGGAGATATGTATAGAGATTTACATTATATGTACAAGATTTCTACCATTAAATCACGAATTACATTCCTTTTTAATTCTATCGCTACATTAACTTAATTTATACGTGTAATGAGATATAGTCGTCTACACTCGCTGCGATAATCGCTTGTGTTCACAGAAATCGTTTGTGAGACTCAATATTATGTAGAAGATGAACCCGGTCTCTTCCAATAATTATATATGCGTATCGATTCTTTGTCTAATTTCCCGATGGCATGCTCGCACGCAATCGTTCTTCCCGATGCCGTCGTTTCAAGCCTGGCGTATGAGCCAATGTATATAATTTGGTGCCGGCTAATCGTACGCCACAGCAACACGCTTTAATCACTACTAATAAAACCTCAAACACGACAAACGCCGTAAATCCCGCCTTCCGATCCGGGCAACGAGCGCGCGCCTACGAAAACCGAACTCGCCCAGCGCAACGCGCTGATTAACGTGAAAATTAATAAATCGCCTCACGCTTTCGCTCGGGTGAGACGAAGATCGACCGGACATGGGGCTCGTTCGTATCGCGACACGAGAATGGCGGGGTAAAGACGAGGAATTTCTTTTGAATTTGCGAGTCTTTTCGACGTTATCCTTGACGGTCTATGCGCGCCTCCTCCGAAGGAAGGAATAGAAGGTGGAGGGTCGATTCTACTTCAAATACGAGCCACGCCCATCTTCCTCTACCCCGTTTCTTTCTCTTACGAGGTACCCGACCTTTGACCCGCCAGTGGTAACCCGTGCTCTACGCACTCATACAACGATCTGCTTGCGCGGTGCGTACACGCATGCATGCACGCACGCACGCACGCACGCACGCACGGGGGAAAGACCCGCCGAGTCCGCGGCCGCGAGTAGAGGCGTAATTGAAGAATAGCGGATTTGAGCGTATATTATGCGCACGCCGAGGGAACCCGGATTTTTCTTTGTCGTCGTAAATACGTTACGCGAGAATCCCATAAGCCGTTAATGCGAGTGAACGTCCTGCGCGTTGAGGGCCGCGAGCTCACAAGAGATGCAATGCGATGCAATGCGATGCGATGCGGAATCGCGCGGGCGCACATATTGCGACCGGCTGGTGGAACGATAAGCTCATTACGATTTATCTCGGCCGAATTAATCGCGCCGCATTTTCCTCTCAGCTTTTCTCCCTTTTAACCCTGCAGTAGCAACATGGAATTAATTAAGTTCCACCAGTGTAGTAAACGTCTGAGAACTCATGATACAAAAAAAATATTAAGAAGAAAATGAAGAATTTAAATATTTCTTATATTTGAAAAACAAATAAAAAATATTGTATTCATTAAAAGAACTTGTCTTAATTTTGTCTCTGTATATTATAATTTATTATTCAAGTACGCCTGGATATAACGTTACTAAAAGTCTTCAGCAGATAGAGGTGACAAATTTCTCGTACAGAGAGAGGAGAGGCCGTGTCTCGCAGTAACGAAAAAATGCTCCTTTACAAATAGGTTGTTTCAAACGGTATGTGGAGTTTTGTAAACATTGGTTAAATGCGTCGACGCTTGCTGGTTTAATTAATGCAACGCGTAAAAGCTGCGAATGGCTTGAAGAAAAATATTTATGCGCCATAAAGAAGAAATTGATTAAAGCTTGCGTTGAGAGGCACGGCTTGAGTCAACACAGAGAAAATCAGCTTTTCATAATCACATGTTCACTGTGGATAGTAGATATATGAAAATGGTTTTTAAAGAGAAAGTACTACTGAACTGTTTTTAGAATCAAAGATTCGAACTAATGTTTAATGATACCGAATTGATGATTGTAGTGTAACTTTCCTAAGTTCTAGTCTGCGATTTTGAGCAGCGCAATAGTTCTTATTTCAGTTTAAATAGGTTTATGAGAAGATATTGTTCCCCCTTGCTTCAAAAGTGATACAATTAAAATATTTCGACCAGTTTTATTATTATGTATGAGTTAAATAAATATTACCCTGTTAATCATAAAAAATAAACTAATTTAACTTCATAAAAAAATTGTCCAAATACAACTTAAAAAGGATTGTTTTTTAAAAATTGAGTGAACGACTAAAATGACAGTTGATCATATTCTTAATAAAAATATAATCTTTTTGCCGATATTATTTAATTAGTTTTCCATTAAATTGAAAAATAGTTTTTCCCTTTTTCTATAAGAAAACTTGATTTTTTTAATTGTGAGCAATAGAACGATTGCAAGAAGTTACACAGCACCCTTTAATATTTTTATTCAGAGAATGTGATAGTGGGAGAAGGACACTTTCGCGGAAAAGACCACGATTCGCGACGGAGACGAATCGCGGCGTAAGATGCGTGGCTACGTTTATTACGGGTAAATCGTCGGGCCGCTCCGGAGTATGGCCGTTAATCTCGACGTGTCTGACGCAGCCGTCGATGAGACCTTTCTCGGTGCACCTCCTCGTCCTGCTCCGTTGTCTTGCCCTGTCTCTCTCTCTCTCTCTCTCTCCTCCCCCTCGCTCCTTCTTTCGCATCTCTTTCTCTTGCTCTCTCTTATCCTCTTTACTTCGCCGTTCACCCAGTGCGGTTCGCGCCGGTCAAGCGCGGCGAAAATTAGCTTATTAAAATAACAATTATGGAGTCCCGTCCGGCTATTGTGTGTCGTGTCAGGGGTTAAGCGCCAGTCGCTGTAACTTAACGGAGAGACGCAGGTATCCTCTCTTTTTCTCGCGGGCAACCCGCCGCCGCGGAGGAGTCGCGGAGTACTCTCGAGGGAAATCTTGAAAGCGAGACGCTTCTACGCGCCGAACCACCGACACGCTTCTCTTCACGCGCACGAGTAGGCTCGATCTTGCGTTGCTAACGTAAAGTCGACGAGGTGATTTTTTGCGAGCTCTCCCGCGACTACTCAATAGTTCCTATCACCGACGACAGCCGGTTACGGGCTATTGCCGGAGTCGCGATGATGCTTCGCAATGCCATGGTGACACGTAGACCGCTGGAAGAGTTTCAAACGTTTACAATGATTTTCTGTGAATTGTTAAGCATGTAGGTTTCGTCAAAATCATTGTATTGTTCTCCGTAATTATCGAGCGCGACGCATATTTTTAAATTTTTACGAGTATACATTATTATATTTCAATTAAATATACTTAACAAGGATGGTTTTGCTGAAGTATCTACAAATTTAGCTAGATATATAGATCTGAAAAGAACGAATTTTATGAATTATTTAAAACTTTGGCTATAGATACAGATCTGAAAATAATTTTGTTGAATCATCAAAATAATTATGTAAAATAAATTGGTTGCTAGAATGTTTGGTAACATTGTTCATGATGTTTGAGATTCCTACATAATTATTTTGTGATGGTCCAACAATATTATTTTCAGATCTGCAGTTTGTAAAATTTTTAGATACTTTAGCAAAGTCTTTCTTTGCGCAGTAATATTAATTCACATTACATTTTGAAAAAATTAAAATTAATTTAATTTCTGCAAGAAATTTGTCAAGTTTATATTAATATTTAGCTTATAAATCTTTAATTTTCTATTATTTATCCTGAACGAAAATTAGAATTAAAATATATTTCAATTCATTTCAATTATTATCGTAAGCTCATAGCCCTATTTTAGAAGATATCCATTGAACTGACAGTGAGCGCTACTGCTATAATTATCGTATCACGTTTTGATCATCGTGTGCATAATCAGACGCGAACAAGCAACAAGACATGCATGCAGAACGTTCTACACGGATCTTACCGATTTTTATCAAATTTAGTTCGAGGCAATTGTCGAGTGTGGAATTCAATAGTGCGTAACAGCGTGGATTACCCGTCACGGGCTGTCCACTTGCCACGCCGGAGTTATGGAGAACTCTCAAGGAAAATCTCGAAGACGGCGCACTTGAGAATTCAGTGCGTGGAAGATCTCGGAAGGGGGAGGCTGAAGGAGGAAAGGGGATGGACGGCGAACGAACCGCGAGAAAGTTCGCCATGGGAACGACTCGCCTTCTACGCATCTATAATTTTGCCTAGAGATCGAACGCGTTGACAAGCATCTCTGATATGTGACTTTCGATGAGCTGACATTCAAACGCCGGACGTTGTTAACGCTACTGAATAAGTCATTGTTTGGTAAGTCTTTATAATAATGAACGATTTAGTTATTGAGGACGAAGAAAAAAATTTTAAACATAATAAAATATAAAGTGTTTCTTAACTGTCTAGTAATTTAAGAATTGATTTTTGAAGTTATTTTATGAAGAAAAGTTTATATGAATATATACAATTTCAAAGACTTCAAAAATACAGATTATTAATTGTATAAAATTATCGCTTTTTCTCTATGAAACGATCACACTGAGAGAAAAAAATGGTTGCAATTATCATATTTTTACAAATATCATAGGTTTTATAAATATATATTGTAATTTCTAAATAATCCTTCTACTTCTTTCGAATGAAGGTCGCTTGTAATTGAATATGCGATTCAATCGACATGTCTCCACGAGACATAGTATAGCGATTTATATTGTAGAAATTGAAAAATTAATTATAGATAAATTAACGAGAATGTCAACAATCTATCTAAAATCTTTCAAATAAGAATCTGAATTCTGTTTTAACAACTTTTCATCGGTCCACCATATTTGGAATGGTACTCAAAATAGAATATGATAGATACATTTATCTATTTCATTCTATCTTAAACGTTTGATCTGCCATATTTAGGACGGTGTTCAGACACTTACTTAAGAGATTTTAAATCTACTATGTGCTCAAATCATTGTCGGATCAGCCACCGATATTTCTAAGAGAAATACTGTCTACGCGGCCATCATTCAGTTAAACGAATCTCCATATTCTCTAAATGTGCGAGACACTGAAGCACGCATCTCATTCAATAGACGTCGTTCCGCTTTCGAGACGCAGCTTTCGTCATGCTCACCTTTCTCCACTTCCCGTCGAACAATACGACTAACCGAGTCGAAGAGTCGTAAAAACGTCCACTCGTGAGCATACGAACGGGATGAAATCGAGCCACGGAAGTCGCTAATCGACCTTCCTCTTGTACGCGCTTCAGTCGTACGCGTACATATACATAATACATACCCGCTTCTTAAAGACGCTTTTAAGGTGCGCCTTTCGGCGCGGGCGCTGCCCGCGCGACGTGTAGCCGGTAGGTGTTAAAAAGGGCGCTAAAGAGGGCGTGTCGTCTCGTCCATTAAGGAAACGCTCAATGCATCGACGGTTCTAAGTGGCGACAAGTCGCGGTATTCGCGTATAACCCTCGCTAATTTTCCGCCATAAAGCTACCGGCTGACGTAAATAAATAAACGCGCGCGGCCCCCGCGCGGGACACAGTGGGCACAGTTTATGCCAGTGCCGAGGTGCAAAGTGGGGCTACGCGCTCGCAGTGCCGGGGGTTGACCCCCTCCCCCCTCTCGGACAACCCGTTTGCACGCGGGGCCGGGCCCCGGTCGCCAATGTAAATTTGCGTGCGGCGAACCGTGTATAAACGATAATTTATTTTGCGCCCGTTAACGCCCGACATCGGACCTGCGTGCGACCGCGCCGTTTTCACCGACTGCCGACGGGACGCTCCCCGAATTACTCCCGCCTCTCTTGGCGACGCTAATTGGCAAATTCAATTCCCGTCGGAATTACCGTCGCCGCATCGACCCGCTGATACGGTATCGCCCGTTCACACGGCAAGACTCTTTCAACCGTCCAATTAACTCCTCCGCCTTTGACTTCGCGTACGACGTACTCACGATTAACGTTATTTAACAGGTCTCGGATCTATAACCAGTAACTCTTCATTTTTAAATTCAGCTTAAAAGAATGATGTTATTTTCGACTTTTACGAGTTGTCGTTCCAACGATCCAATCGTACAGGTCTCATGTCTCTTGTTTATTATACGGGGAAAATTGGAATTTTATTTGTAAAATAAATGTTTTTTATATGTTTTTTATATACGTTCCAGTTGCCCCCGCGGTTCAGGAACGTAATGAATTTTGGCAGCGGGCTGCTATTTAGTCTCAGGATATCTCACGTATATAAATTTCAACCGCATTTTTGAACAGGCACGAGCGCGAGGGGGCCTCCGAGCCTCATTAAGTCGCGCACGCGACCGAAAATGAGCCCGGACCGCGAGGCGAATGAATATAAATACGCCTGCGTAATTGGACCGTCGCATTCGAGTGAATTCTGCAGGTCCGCGTGCGCGCGATATTTATCAGGAACCCGTCCTGTAATTTAAAAGTCCTCTTTAGCGCCGATTATGCGGCTAACGCCATCACTGGTACTCGATATCGACCTGGACGCTGATTCGTGTCCAGGTTGGTACGAATACTTGAAATTCCACTCGAAAATGCGTTCCACATATTTTTAAAAAAACACCGAGTACACAATATCGTGCGCTCAGGAGAAAAAAATAGCACGTGACTATTTATCACGTAAAATTCGCTAATTATTAATGGATTATTATTATGCCTGGGATGATACTTTTTGCAGTAAATTCTTTACAGTGTTTTAAGATGCTTGTTAGCATTTGTATTATTAAATTGCTTGTCAAGTTATGATATTACGTACTCCAGCTTCAATTTGGGACTCTGTTACAAAACGATAAATAATTGACGCGCAGATTGTTGGAAATTGTAAGAAATTGTAGAAAATATTATCAGATACATTTGCTTTGACCAAATATGGCTTTCTTCGCTTATTTGTGTTGAACATTTCCCGGTTGATTTTCACTTACTCTATTGGATTATTGTTATTCAACGCATCATTTATTATTCAGTTTCCTTTCATAAATCTTCTTAGTCAAAAGACCGTAGAATACAGAAAATAATTCTATAGTTAGACGTATCTATTATAGTGTAACAAAAATGTAATAATAATATAGAGCGTAAATAGACATAATAGGCAAGAGATATGCAAGTGAGAATAGTACGTGCAATTAAGAATAGAATAAGAGAAAGTCTTTGTGGGTAAGCCGTAAGAAGATTGTGTAAGAGTGTGCAATAGGTCCAAACCGTCAATATGTAACCGCAATCAGTTATCCTAACAGTCTTAAAAAAAAAATAGCACCGCGTTCAGAGGGTCATAGAGAACCTTAAATTCTCTAATGATGTAAGTATTATAGAATATTATTCCGTAGTCTTTTTTAAGTAACTGAAATGATGTAACTCGTTATAAAAAAGGATTAATACTAAATATATTTTAATAAGAATAATCCAAATTTACAGATATAACATAAAAAAATTCAATTGTTCGAGATTTATGATACAGAGATTTATAATTGAGTGGTTCCAGTAGAGTACCTACTGTTAACTTCAGAGGGTTAAATAGTTCATCTTGATAATGGAAGCTAAAGAATCAAGTAGCTTTCTCAGATATCAGTAAATCTATCTCGCCAATGCGTCGCCGTATCTCATGACAAGCGATACCGGTGCTCGGCTTCGATTAGTTTAATTAAAAGCGTTGAAGGTTGTGCGTGCGAACATGCGAATATCGATATAAACGGTAATTACGGTCCATCGATGGAAAATACCTGCGACACGATCTTCTCGGCATCGTTTCATCGCTTTCGATGACCTCTGTTTGTTAGAGGTTGCATTTTAGAGATGCCGGTCGCGGAAACCGATTATGTGATTTCAACGGCGGTACGACGTGCGTTTTGTCGTACGTGTGATACAACTCGCTGTCTGTAACGTTCATATATGATCATTCGTGCCAACCCTAGACACCCTCGGTAATCCTAATCGCGAATGTATATTTGCCCTCTCGCGTAACTCTTCCGATTTGCGTCGATTCGAAGTCGATGAGACAGACGAGAGATGCGGTGACGGGTTCGAGGTTTCCGACATTGCGTCGAAGTGCCGGCCTTCCCGCGGTCGCGACATTTAAGGGTCATAAAGTATTCGCCGTGAGTACACTTCGGACACACGATGCTCGCTGTGATTTTTTATATTGCGTATCGACAGTCCATAAACGTTGGTCGCGAACGAACGCGAAAAGACGCGCGGTCCAGCTGATTTTCTACACGCGGCCGCTCTTCTGCTGCCTCCTTCTTTTTCACCGGCGTCATCACCCGTTCCCTTTCCCACCTTTCGTTCGTTGCCCATTATCCGGGGCCGCCGTTGCTGCGGACGGGAACCCCGCGACGCGATCCGCGCGGTCTCAGGCCATCGGTGGATCCGGGCAGCACTCTCTACCGGCCACTTTCAGATATGATCGTCATAAAGTAAATTGCCGGCGCGCAAGGGCCGCGTGGGAGTAAATTACGAGAATAAATAAGGCGTAAACGACCGCGGAGGGAACTTTGAACCTCCTTAGGTCTAGGAACTCCGAGTGTGGGCGCCGGTCAGCTTTTAGATCCGGCATAGATGCCGTCTCAAATGTGGCAGAGTCGTATTGAAAAGCGATCCACCGATGTGAATGTAATGACACAGGAATGTACCGACCGAAGGCCGCAAACTAAGCGTTTTCATTCTACGCTTATTCCTTATAGTTTTGTTTATATCTATACACATATTAATTGAAATTAATTAAAATTAATTTATTATTACCAAAAATAATATCGCTGCACCAATAATATTTATAATTCTGCAATAATTAAAATGTTAATTTTATTTTAATGCTATACAGAAAGATAAATTTTGTTAAAATATGTAAAAATTTAATTAGATATAGATCTGAAATTAATTTTATTGGATCATTAAAATAATTATGTAAGACCCTCAAGTATAATGAGCAATGCTGCAAAAAAATTTAATATTCTAACAATCAATTTGGACGTTCCATGTAATTATTTTAATGGTCTAACGAAATTATTTTCAGATCTGTATTAATTAGCTAAATTTTTAAATACTTTAACAAAGTCGTATTGAAGAAATTCCAAAAAAAGAGAGAAGCAAAAAAGCAGTTCAAATAAAAAGTTCTTCAGATAAAAATAAAACCTGTAACAGAGGGATTCCGTCTAAACCAATCGACCGCCCACTTCTAATTGACACCTAATCTAACGAAATCTAGGGAAAAGGTTTTTCCTTCTTTCTAATAGAATGATACTTCAAGAAGAGAAAGAAAGTAAAATCATAAGGACGCTTTCTACGTAAATATCGTAAAATTAAAATCTTATATCGTCGCATTATCGAATTGTAAGACCCAAGCTGCCTGATAAACAATAGCTGGAACAACGGCAAAGCTACCTCAGTACTTGCACACTATCGCTTCCCAGCGCGATTTTCCAGTCTTATCTATCCGAAAGAAACGCAAGATGCGAGCGAGTCAGCCTTGCCATTTAATTCGACGATCGGCGATACGGCTCCGTGATCGTTAACGCCGATAACTCGCACGGCCCCTAGATCTGAGCGGCCGGTCCTGCCGGTATCGATAAAACCGCAATGATCCGGCGGTGATACTTGGACATAATCTGAACAATCCGCGGCGGATGAGAGAACGGGGAACGTCTCTGGGGAGTAGGAATCGGAATCGCGTGGAGACGAGCTGAGAACGAGTGCGAGAAAGAGAGACAGGCGCAAAAAGGAAAGAGAAGGGAAGGGAGAGATAAGGAGTAGGGTGTTCTGGCGAGTCGTCCACCAAGGTGTCGGCAAACAGGACTGTTCGACGAGTGGTTCGACTCCGGTGGTCCACGACGGTAATGCCTTAGTTTCCATGCAAACTGGCCGTACGCCTCCATACCTTACGCATAACCGGATATTAACATGGGAAGTGGCCGACGCGGACTCTCCAGGCCCCTGTCGTTGTCCCCTTCCCTGCACCCGCCCTTTTTTTCTCTTCGCCGCGCGGCCTCCTTTTCCTGTTTCGCCGACGAAGGTGGGATCGAGATCAAGATCGTGATCTCGATCGAGTCTACAAAACATGTCTCCAGCATCGCTTCGACACCCGCTTCGATCACCGTCGCCATAGTTAAAGACCAGGTATTCAGATCTATTCCAAAGATATAGACTTATTCTTTCGATCGTGTAGATTGCGCTGGCTAATCGATCGTTGCCGCAATAGGTAGATGGATCGTGAGCGCGCTCGATTCGGCTATTGCGTTCTCCAAAATACATCGAGGCGGTGACCTACGCTCGACTGCGATGCGACCAGTGACAAATGGTTTCTCAGAATGTTGTGGCCGAACCAGACGGTGACATTGCAGACTCGGTATACTGAAGAGAATGTTAAATGGAGCATGGGTGTGGATCTCGCTTGCGGTTAAAGTTTATGATATTCTCACGCTCTGAATCTTTCAGGGAATTCAATGCGATGCTACTCACTTTGTGCACGCATAGTAAACTGTAAAGAGATCTAACGCATGCTTATACTAACGGTAATATATTTTAAGTTCCATAATAATTCAATCCTGGTTGGTGCAATTGGTGGTTGAGTTCAATAACCACATACCCTGGTATATTGTGGCATAGTCATCTATATTGCATCATTAGAATTAAAGATATCGTAAAACACATAAATTGCCAATAGATTTGATGTTCTCATAAAAGAATCTTCACCACACTCGGTGAATCTCTGACGATCTTTGGCATTTCTATGATCGAGTCTAATCCTTTGATTAGTTCACCAACGATCATATCTCGTTATATGCGAGAGCGACTGATACCGATTGCACGAGAATCCAGGCGAACGTGAATGCAATTGATTGACACTTGGGATCTACGAGATCACGCGGACGTGAGAACGTGATGTCGAGCATTAAGACGGACGCTTCAAAGTGAGATTCGACGCGGTAATCCAGAGTGATGCAACTCGCAGGTAAAAAGAACGTCTCGGGGAAAAGCCGGAATCTATTTGATACAGACATGTGGCTGATGCTCCTAATACGGAACGGCACATCCGCGCGTCAATTCTTTGGCAAATTACCGACGCATTCGATACGGATTCGATCGAGGCTTATCATCGGAATCAATTTGTTTCGCGAGTGAATCCATCTCTCCGATCTCGATCTAGATCCCCGCGCGTTCGCTTGCTCGGTTTCCCTCCTCCGCTGATCCGCCGTGGTCGACGGTGATGCGCGACGTACGTGTAAGAAGCGGACAGGTGAGGCAACCAACGGGTTCCCTGGATCATATGTCAGAGACAAACGACGCTCACGTAACAAGATGGCGTCACGGTTCTCGGAGAATCGCTGTACTTAGCGCTGATTACTCCCCGAACGGCGGTCGCTTTCGTTCTCCATTCAGATGATATACCTGCGAAACTCATCGATCCCGTACCTTTGACGAATACAGACATCAATAGTGAACATGCTTCTAATATTGTTTTCTTTTCGATTTTTATGAAGAGATGTAAAGAAATGAAAGATAGAATTGTATATGTTAAAAAAAATCATAATTGTTTCAATATCGAAAGATGATATATAAAGAAACTTTAAATTATACAAGAGATTTTAATAGATATTAAATTTCAAAAATAATAGAATGTAACGAAAGATTCATATGACACATTTTTAAACTCTCTCTTTACGATGAAAAAATTAAAATAAAATTAATTAATAGGCGTTTTTTTTTCTAATTTTATGATTTGATGAATTATCTTATGATTTAATGAATTTAATAGAAATAAATACGATATTAGAAGCATGTTATTTTATAAATTTTATTTTGATTTTATATTAAAGATTATATTATACTACTTTCAGTAAAGATGGACAAAATGCACGGAATGTTTTTCAATTCAATTCTGTCAACAGAGAATGAAAAATGCGGAAACGAAAGCAAAGTTTCACTTACCATTGATGCAAAAAAGTCTCAAGGAAGATATATCGCAACAAGCTGGATCACGAGGGATTTAAATGGCAAACAGCGTCAGAAGGCGGCAAAGAGGAAACGGATAATGGTAATTGTTAAAGTAATTACGCCAACTTTATTTATGATCGTAATACTTTGTTCCTAACGTCTCGCGAAGGATCGCGTGCTTCGCGGCAGAACGTAACGCGGCGTAATAAAAATCGTCGTGCTCTCTGTGCAATTAAGCGGACATACAAACCTTTCGGTCACGCCATTTCTTTAGTGATCAATCTTGTCGCAACTCATCGATAAGTTTATCTTGAAAGAAAACACTTCTTTACGATCCGACTATACGAGTCGGATTAGCGCTCGATTCGTCCAACGCACTTCCGGGAACACTTATTTTCTCACGAAGAAGATCGAGCTTTTCAAGTAACAGAGAGGGTTTTCGTAACAGGCGCAATCGCGTGTCGAGAGGTAACTTTCTTACAGGCCGCGGATAGATCACTCGAGCCCTCTTTGCGAATTGACTGTACGTTGAGGTCAGCGCATAATGTCATTCGGGGGATGGTCGATCACGTAGCGGAGAGAAATGCCTTGGCGGAACGAGTGAACGTTCTCGTTTTCTTGGCCGACATTTCTCGCCTTTTACTAAGTGCCTAATCTCGCGGATTTAGAACGGACGCCGTTGATCTCAGTATCGATAAATCGTATACATCCGCATCGCCAAGCTCGGCGTGATCTCGATCATGAATTCTCTCGCGTGTTCCCGCCTTCCATTTCGAGCCTTTCATTTTCAATCCTTCTGCAGTATTGAATATTTTGGCACAAACTGTAAATTTTTTAATTTTCTTAACTCTAGAACGATTATCGATATTAAGTAATAAAGTATTGCTATTGATATGCAAATTTTATATATACAAGGAAGTAGACTATTTTTGTAACAATTAATGTAACACAAGTTTTTCATATGTTTCGCAATAACAAACTATTTGTAATCTAAACTGTATAAATAAAAATAATATAATTATTAATTTTAAAGGAAAAAAACAAGCATTCTAACAAATTCAGTTTTGAAATAATGTGGAGTATGTAATTGTTTGTGTGTGTGTGTGTGTGTGTGTGTCTCCTCATACTTATCTAAATAAAATATTTTTTATTGGATTTTCTTTTATTATTGGCCAGCGATAAATTGAGAACGGTCGCGTCGCAATGAATTTTTATACGGAGAAGATGATTAGTTTATTACGATAATCTCTGATCTACGGACTTATCTATCGTGAGAGGGTACGAGGCCGGGGCAGGGCGAGACACACGCCGCTCTGTCGTCTCATAGACCTATAACGGGCTCTTTCTTTTCGCCTCACGCGCGCAGTTGCGACAGTTATTAGTCAAGATTAGCTCTCCCGTACGCGCAGGAGAGCGGCGGCCCTCATGGCGCGCCTGTATTTTGACAGGGCTCATCTCGAAATTAATCGACACTCGTTTCGTGGCGCTGGGATTACGATTTATCTGCATTATCCTCGTACAACCATCGGGACAAAGATCCTGAGCCATTCTCTTTCTCTCTCTCTCTCTCTCTTTCCTCTTATCCCTTGGTTCCCACCGCACTCATACTCCGTTTCTCTCTTCCAAGAATTAAGATTTCTGCGCTGTGAAATCCTGCCTGGTTTCACCGTTGCAGCATACCACGCGCGGGCATTGTGTGCGCACTGTGCGGTACCACCTAGGAGCGAGAAACTCGTGAGTACACGCATCGTAGACCACCGTTGTGTGATTAGGTGCGCCCGTGTCGTTCGTTCGACGTGACACGTGTTCGACGTTCCGTTCCTCGAGAATGGACCGCGGCTGATCGACGCGAATGCTTGTGCGAACGAGGGAACGAAGTGGCCGCCGTACAAGCCAAAGTACAAGCCCGCAAATGCAATCTAACGTCTGACCTTCGTAAAAGAGACATCACTATTATATATGAAAAGTTTCTCTGAAATTATATATCGTTAAGATATATGCAAACTGATGTTTCTCAAGACATATATATACTTTGATGATAATTCAAAATTCATATTTTCTTGGCAAAAAATTTAAATATTCCGTTCTTTCGCATAATTTCTTAATTTCTTCAATAGTATTAATATCTAATTTTTCTGATACTTTAAACTTACTTATATGTATAGTTATTTACCCAAGCAGCAAAGCAGGGCATTTTGACAAAATCAAAGTCAGATCGCCCTAATTAAGTGAAAAATTACCAATTCTTGTAAAAAATGTTAACATAATAATTTAAAATAATAAAATTATTTAACTATTATAGAAATGAATTTTACATATTTTTTCGCATTGTATTTTATTTATTTTTTACAGATTTAATTTTATCAAAATTCACAATTAAAAAAATATAATGATACCTTCAAAAATTCTATGTTGTCAACGGAGAGTTAAGTGTGAATCAACGTGTTATAGAGACATTTCAATAGAAAGATTAATTTTCAATGCCTTAAAATTATTTTCAGATATGTATATCCGTTATATATCGCATTCTTATCGAATTCATGAAAGACCGTTACAGCATGCTGTGTGAAATCGCACGCGTGCAGAGGCGACGAGAGACATTTCGTTGAAATTTGATAACGACGCGGCGCGTAAGGTTGACAGGCGCAGCCAAGTAGCCGAGTTGCCACCGGGTAATGCATCGCCGTGTTACCACCGACCACAATGACCGGGAACGTATAGTAGTGAAGAGACATAGCGGATACGTGGACGATGCGTATAACGGGTAACATGATTAGCGGCTGGTTCCCTCGGTGCGGCGTATGCGAGAAACGCGGACCACCCCCGTAGAGGCGCGTAACGCTCATGCTACCCGCTTGTACGTATCGGCGCCGGGGATTCATAAGGTAGACTACCTTACGACTGGGGTGTCGCACTTCCGTCGTATCTCATCGTTGTATCGTTTCTCGCGCCTCTCTGGTCGGACGACAAGAAGCGATGCTGGAAGTAGACGAAACGCTGTTTAACCCGTGGCGTAGAACTTACTGCTCTCTCTTCCCCCACGTCCTCCGTCGACATACCATGCCAGGAGAAACTATTGTGTTAACGACTACAAAAAAACAACGTAGTTGTTTTGTTCCTTATAGAATGGCTTGTCGTAAAATACATCTTCCTAGGAATGTCCCTCCCATAAGAATTCATATCCGACACATCATATCCGCTAGTCTATCTCCATCTAACACTGTCCTTTGCAAGAAAATATCGTAGAATATTTTGCGCTGCAGATTTTTTATTTTATAAATCTTAATTGTAATATAGGATTAATCGTATATATATTACCTATTGTAATTTTTTAACGTAATTACTCGCGTGAAATATTTCTGACATCCTAACATTTTATTTCAATTTTTATTGTTTTCTTTGATGATTTGCAATTAAACAAAAATTGATAATTCTATACATCCTTTAGATAAAGATAAATAAAAAAATTGTTTAATAATTTGCGCTAAATATATATATATATATATATATAATAATGTGTATAAATATACGGGAAAGAAAATCTGCATTATAATTGGAATTCTGGTAAATTTAACCAGAAAGATATAAATCAGACACTTGTAATTAAATCTATCAAACATTTTAATCGAGGTAACCAGAAATTCAATTACGATAATCAGAATCCTAATTGATATGATCATCTGTTTTGTTTGTACTTCCTACACAACCAGAATATTTTTCTACGTAGCATTCGTACATTTCGTGAATTTATAAGACCGAGACAATCCTGAACATTCTACGTGAGCAGAATTAATGCCGTACTCTTTTAAGAATACATGTGTACTTTTTTTCAGAGAGTGAGACTTCTGTGGTCATTAATTAAATTTTTATATTTATAAAATTATATTAATAAGAATTATCAATAAAAATTATATTCTGAAAGAAATTTTATTAAATTCTTATATTTAATGCATAAAAAAGTATAATCTTCTCCTTCCGCCCTCAAATCATCTTTTTAATACATTTAAAAAAATGTATATACATCTATATCTTTTTCTTGTGATTGAGATGATAATCGTGGATGTGAGTAATGAAAGGTTAAACGGAGAAATAATTGCGATACGAGATACATTTTTGCGCGCTATGTACGACACTTCTTAAAATAATTTTGATACGTACTCATGTCATCTTTTCGCGATAATCGATGTTCAGGATAACTCGAGACTGCATCGAGTTTCTCGCACGTTAATTTATCTTAAGTCGATTATCTCCCCAGCTTATAAAGACGGTAAAAAAGTGTGTTCGCGGATACAACGCATTGCATCTGAGAGGTCCTTGAGTTTATCGCGGAAGCGCGCTACGTTGTTTGTCTTGAAAAAAAAAAATTCGCATTTATCTCGCACGGCGTGATATATCAGCGTTTGGATAAGTGTGTCGCTTTTGGTGTGTCGACCTCGCGGATTAATCGAAGGATGAATAAGCTACTAGATACCTACGGGACGACTCGAAAGTGAGATCTCAAACGCGACAATGGGGCTCTCTCGTGCTTCTCGGCTGGTCGGTCGGTTTGTGTATCCCGCGGCTGACCTGTTGCAAATGTGAATTAATGAGGCACATACGTCTTAGCGGGACATTACGGGTTGATCTAAACTCGATAAAGGTGAGACCATATCTTCTCCGTGCGCGCAGCCCACAATGCAACGGACGTACCTACGAACGCGCGGCATTAATTTATAACGCCCGCAAATGCAAGGACTCGTTATACTTTCGTCCGTAATATTCTCAGCCTTCCTAACCGATGCTTATCGGAGAATGTAATAGATCCTCCGTGTATTCCCCTCCGTGTGCCAGACTGTGATAAAGGCGAACTGAAGATTTATGGTCTTTCCTGGTCATTAGTCGGCGAGCCATTAAAATTGCATAAGGATTGCATTGCGGGAAGGAGGGATACATCAAAGTATATTAAATATCGAAATATAAGTGACAGGAGTTGCTTGACGTTTTAAGAACGAGATGCGCCGCCGTGTGATTTGTGTCCGTCGTCCTCAAAGTGTTAACGATCCTGGCATACCGGCATACTTTCGAGACTGGTCAAGAGCGATTCCAACTGATATTTTTTAGACAGCCGACGTAGATCCGATATCATCGGAGGGCTCGATGCTTACCACTCCTGTACGTCATTTGTCTCGGGCTCTTTTACGCCCCCAGTCTCATACCGCTCCACGTACCGGGTGAATCTTCCCCGTAAATCTATTAGATAGATAAAAAAAATCAAAACGGAAGATTATCTATCTAAGACGCATCTGCTATCTTATTTTATTTGTTCGTATACGGAAAGAACGATTTTGCTGAATTATCTAAAAATAATTAGATCTGAAAATAATTTTGTTGAACTGTTAAAATAATTACGTAAGAATCTCTTAAGCATGATGAACAATAATGCAAAAAGTTTTGACATTCTAGCAACCAGTTTGAACATCTTATAATTATTTTGATGACTCAACAAAATTATTTTCTATATCTAGCTAATTTTTAAATACTACAAAACCGTCCTTTCTGTTGAAACAGTTTGTTTATGTCATTTACATCGCGATTTGCACGTAATTTTTTTTTTATTTTAGTGATATTCGATACTTTTTAAAAACATACTCAAGCATCTTTGATTTAACTCCAATCGCCGAATTCACGGATGGCATATTGCATTGATAGCCAGATCACCAGCTACTTTTTTGCCAACGCTCGGACTACCTCTTGGCGCTCGAGTAGTCGGAGTACGCAATGGCGCCGTAAAGTACGTCCCTTAGGCGGGGGCGACATACAGTGGCCGCTTTCGATGCCAGGCCTGGTATATCGGCGACGATGCGTTGAGTCAAGGAGCCACGGCGGAAATCCTCGGGACACCGGGTAGCCTCGGTTGGGAGTAGGATTACAGCCCGTAACCGTGGCCGAGACCACCCACGGGTTGAATCGATCAGCAACTGATATACCCGAAGACGCAGAGTGAGCGAGAGGGAGAGAGATAAACGGACAAAGGTGGGACGGAAATGAGGAGGAAAAGGGATAAAGAGAAAGAGAGAACTTACAGGTGTACCAGGGCTGCTTATGCGCCTGTGGGACGCGCCTCAATTCACGATAACGGCCACGGCGCGAGCTTATGCGGGACCTATCGGGGCGCGGGAGCTTTTGAGAGTCGATCTTATCGCGGCAGAGACTTACGACTAGCGCGCGAACTCCACGGCGGTTCCGACCGAGGAACAAATCACGCGATCGGCCGTTTGTGCAGAGATCGCACGAGTACACCATGGACTGCCGAATTTTTTAGCATGCGGTTGTCATCTATCCGTTTGTTTGTTCCCGTAAAACCCGAGAACGCAAATCTCTGCGTTGCAAGAGGACGACAATATTGTTCATTTTGCGATAAGATAATAATAAAACTTGATCTTACAATGTGCTCTTTGCTTCCTGTTTCTTGCTTTTTATCACTTTTTATCTCTTACCTTCTTGCGTCTATCCTGTTTCTTCGTTTTCTGTCGCTCGAGGTAAAAGTTGACGAACCTTTTAAGAGACAAGGAACATGACTGTCGATAAAACGGTCGCAAAAAGGGAAGAGGCAAGAGGTAAAAAGAGCAAGAAACAGGAAGCAAAGAGGATATTGTAGATTAGGCTTAAACATCACCAAGAGGCATTCATGCATTCTCCATTTAGCTCGCTTAACCATTAAACAAAAGACCCATGATGACATGAATAAAAGGAAATTGAATTTTCTTATTAAAGCATCGTTCAATCGCGAATTATCGCGAGGTCGCGAATTCCGCATCGGTAATGCGACGAGAGGAGGAGGCGATGGGCGAATCGTCGTCACCGCTATCCCGGGGCACTGATACTTACGACGCCTGACGATATCATAAATTCCGGCAATTATGTCTAATTAATAAGTATCCGGTTAACCGGAGGGGGCTACGCACGTTCGGTCACGGGCGCGAGCAAGCGGGGGCATGAATTTAATGCTGGCCGCGGGAAATTTAGATGAAGGGGGACCCTGAGTTCCCATCGGCTCAGCGCGCGCACCGTAAAGCACATTCTTTATTAGTGTAGCGGTGAAACGCGCCGATTCGACTGGCACTTTCATTACCGTCCTTCTAATTGCCCGCCATTTAGGTGAACGTATATAAGCGCCGTAATACACGAGGGTTTGTCGTTTGCTCGCCCGATCTCGCGTCACCGCACTCGGAACGTCCGGACCACGAGAATCTCAACAGAAGAAAATAAACTCGAGCATTTAAATGGACCTGGCACCTCTGGGTAATCTGACGCTCAAACGAACGTGTCTCTGTTAGAGTTTTTCATATGCTATTCTAAAACGTTTAAATCAGTTCAATATGCAGTTTATTAATACAAAAATGAATGTAATAAATAGTTCACATATGTAAACATTAGATATTAGTAGTAGTAATAGTAAATCTATCAAGTAAATAACAGTAAATTATAAATTCCTTGTAATTAGTCCGAAATGCATACATATGGCGGATTAATAAAATAGCCTAAATGACGTTCAAATTCTTACTTAAAAAATTTTACTGAGTTTATTGCGCTATATATATTTCTTCAGGTCACAAATTCAAAATTGATCAACGATTTCTAAACGGCGTTGCGTTTTTTACGAGTAATGTAGTCAACAAATGTTTAATTTGTAAAAAAAACATCTTCGTTGATTAGATAAAATATATTATTCGTTTCCTATATATATATATATATAAAATTAGCGTTACTTAATATTAGTGATTTCGAATAAAACTACGAAATTTCGAATAGAATGCGCAAAAAATGTGTCCGGCTTGCCATTTAGCACGATTAACACCGTTCCAGGCGATGACATTGTACGCCTTCCGTCGGGACAAACATACCAGTTTCCACAGAATCGTCCAAATTACCATCAATTCTCCTTTTTAACGTCCAAAATCCACGTGCAGTCATGTCGCGGTCGGTTATTCCTCCCCGCTGACTCCTCGAGTGGCGAAGAAGCATTGGGTCTCCTCCAAGCACGGCTCATTGAAATTCAAATGTCAATCTGGAGGAGGTACGAGCACATATTGCCGAACGGGACTGCGGAGCGGAGCGGTAGTGAATGCGGAGTGCTTCTCTCGCGATGTCGAAAACGGTCGTCGGATCGCGCCCATGTTTGCTCTCGAATTCTGTTCGGTGGACGAGGATCTCAAGCTCCAAGGTTGAAGCTCCATCTTATCCGTCGGTGTTGTTTTATAACCATGTTGGACAGGCAAATACGTCTAGGTTCCGGGGTAGATCTCTTCTTGTCACGTTCGCGGCGACCTCCGTGACTGGCACTGACGTGTCGCCGTCGAATGTAAAACATGACCAAAGGCTATAAAAATATGTCTACTCGACGAAGAAGCAGAGTGCTCATTATGCATCAATAGAGGTTTGAAGTAGGAAAGATTAGCTATCTCCAATTAGAAAGAATTTAAAAATTGAAGGGAAATGGTAAATATATGGTCGAGAAGTACAGCATGTTTGCCCAATGGAGAAGAATCTCTTCACGATCAATGATGTAGAAGAGAGAAACCGATTAGCTAATTTAAAATTTCAATATTCGTCTTTAAGTCCTCATCACCTCGTGTAGAAAACTGAGCATACAGTAAGAAATGAAGCTCACCGTAAATGCGCATATATCATTATAATTTATGCGCCTAATTAAAATCTTGTTAACGAGTAGAATAGAATCCAGAAAAATGGCATGGAAGAAAAATGTTTTCGTCACCACGACCGCCGCTTCTTGAAGACTTACGTGCGTAATTAAAATTCTTCATGAAAAGATAAATGAAATTCTTATCGGGAAGGGGTTGAAACACGACCGCCGCTGGATAATAACGAGTGGCTTTATCACTATTGGCTGTAAGCGCCGCTTCCAACCGCAAAGGCGGTAAGACAGTTAACCCGTGAAATATTCGACGTGCGGCGCGACGCGGATTTTGATTTACATGCGCATTAATTCCCGAGGACGAGAGGGAAGCTACTGTGAGGGGAAAGTATCATATCCGCAGCTGCGACAAGTTACCGTCTAAAGAAAAAGGAATCTGAAATGATACGCGCCGGCAGTCGCTGGGTGGTTGCATTACGATCGCGTGAAGGTCGCGATGGATTTACAATTCGCGAGATTCTTCGCCTAAAATATCTTTTAAAGGGTGATATTCGTTTGTCCAAATAAATAATTTGACAAATCAGTGGCATATAAGTATAAATTACATCTTTTTCTTTCATTTTTAGACTGGGTTGTTCCTTTCGATAAACTTCAACTCATTCTCTTACTCCCTTATTCTCTTTGCTTTTACTCTTTTATTTATCTATTAGATAAATTATCACAGTTTATCCGAAGATGGGACAACCGGCTCAGAGTGTTTTTCAGTACGAGACACGGATGACAAAGTGAATCATTTCATTTTTGTTTAACAATGGCAAACAATAAATGTAATAATTTACTAAGTCATCTTAGGCCTGTTTTTTATATTGAACTAGTATACACTTTTTGCACTTAAAGTGAAATAGGTTTAGAGCAAGAGCAAGAAGGAAAGTTCTAGTGCAGTCCAGTGCAGCAATAAAAAGCAAACCTTATGTTTATTGCTGGGAAACACCCTTAGTCGGTTTCTTACAGCTTAATGAATGAAAATTATGTTACATATTATGTACTTTGCATATTTCGTAATGTACTCCAGTATAACTGGATAGTAATCATCGATAATGCTGCTCTCGCGTGAGTACGAGACTTGAATGAAATTCTGGTTGGAGGCCAGCAGACATCAGCTACCATTTTCCTACGGCTTTGGTACTCATTATGAGGCACCGGGCCCTATTTCTGTGCGCGTCTATAAATCCGGCGTCGTCGGGGGGACGGGACATTCTCTGTACACGCGAATGATAAACCGTCCGGCGTAATATTTCAAAATGGCGCGGCTACGTACTCGGTAGATGGCACAGCTCGATATTATTTAGCGTCCTGGGGTCGCACCCACTTAACCCCATCCCGCGGACGAGCGAGCGCGCAAAAAGGGCGCCCACAAAGACAGAGAATAAGTTACCTTAGTCCGCACGAAAGGACGCGCAATGGCATTCCCGCCGTGCACTGCGCAGGGCACGGGACCTTAACGGCAGCGCATCGGTTGCACCGCGGTACGCGGAGAGTCCTTATCGTGTCCGGAGACCCTGGATATGCCGCCTTATTAATGGTCACAGGTGAGAATCTGCCGCGGTGACTTTTCGAAATTGTAATTGAGCGCATTGTAATTCCCCTTTTGCTTCGAAACAGTTAGGACACTCATCATTAAATAAGAATAAGAACCCTTGACAATTAAAATAGCAAAATAAAAAATCAAATGATTCCTACGTGCCTTTTTTTTATTTTACTATTTTACATTCATTATTGCTGTAGAATTAAGTTACTGCTGTACAACTAAATAGGTACAACAGATAGATGTACAAAAATCTTGAAGTCAATATTATTCAATTAATTTTAATTAAGTTATTTAAATTATTTAAATTAAATATTATGGATAAATCAGTTTGGCTTTCTTCGATTTTAAGGAACGTTGAAATGTTAAATATGCAATTTTTAACATTCGCATGAATTGTCCAGAAGATATAGTAACGGCAATCTATCTCCTACTCTATATCGAATGGCAGGTAAAACCTATGTAACTCGTCGAAGGAAAGTAGCATTAACATGTTTTGATATGCAAAAATGTGTATTCTTAATTATAAGGAACATGAAAAATGGCAACGAGAAAGGCGACTTGCAATTCTTTAATGTCCCATACACTAATCGCATTTTTTTCTCAAAGATGGAGAAATCCTCCTTTTTCACACTTCGCACACGAGTGAGACGCGTGCGGATTTCGACAGATAAAATATTTCTTGATCGTCATAGAGGTTCCTAATCGTGGATACGGCACCATTTTATTAATGGCTGTGCGTACGTGCGTCTCCTCGTACAGCGGTACCTGCGCCTACGCAGTAACTTTCGATCGAGAAATTTTCGATGATACGAGCACATCGTTAAATATATTCCCTCTTTTTCTCTCTCTTTAGCAATGCCAAAAAAATTCATGCAGGATAGATAAGCTCCGAGTCGTCGATGACTTCGCGCTTCGTGTAATTGATCATGAATTTTATAGAGCCTTTCGAAACTTCCGCATAATTAGGATGAATTTATTTTTGCTTGTTAATCAATGTTAAAAATAATAATTAAATACATTTAATTATATATTAATGATGATATAACTAATTATAGCATGAGAAAAAATGTCAACGTGTCTCGATAGATTATTTTAGATTTAAACTTCAAGTTAAAATTTTTTAGATTCAAATTTAACACGAGTATCGGAAAGTATCAATTATTAATTAAGAAGGATATATAAATAATATATAGGAAATATATATATATAGAGAGAGAGAGAGAAAGAGAGAGATAATACAGAATATTCTTAATAAAGATGATAATAAATAAAAATTAACATGAATTTTATTCAACATAGAATTAATTAGGCAATTAAAAGAAGCATTTTGTCTTATTACAACGTGTGTATCGTGTTAAGTAAATTATATGTACTAATAAGTAGAGAATTATACGAACGAGTTTAGATGGTTATCACTGTGAAACGTTCCTATATAAATATTCATTGAAAAAGAAATTGAGAACATTAAATGCAAATTCACAGGACTAAATATTTAAACACAATCAAACTGTTAGATTTACATTTAAATCTATATTATTATTACAACAGCTGTTATATATAGCAGCTGCCTTAATTATATTTGAATAAAAATTTCTTTTTATTGCATATTGATTTAATTGGCAGAATTGTCCAATGTTATGTTGAATAATAGTATTCAAAATGTTAAAATAAAATATATGTATTAATATTTTCATTATTTTCATCCATTGTATCGCGACATATAAATAAAATTTTATAAATCATTGTTATTATTCGATGATCTCATGATTGTCACTCACGAAAAATATTCGATCGCGTTGAATAATCGTTAAAACGTTCGACGTAATCTGACTGAAATTTAACAAAGCGTCTTCTTTTTAAACATCGGTCAATATATATTCAGAGTTTCGCACGCACACGCAATCAGGTGACTTTAGGCGCGATATATACGCCTTGGAGCTATTTTATGGCGAGGTATGCAAATGTCGCCAATAAAATTTGGCGGAGCGCGAATATCACTATCATAATAGCCGTTAATTCTTCTGACCAAATCGCGAGTTACAGAATCACATTTCGAGCGATGAATAATAGGTTTACCAGCATTTTTTAAATCAATTGACTAGTCTTTATTAATTGCACTTGAACGTCATGGACCATCATGCTTGACTGTATTATAATTATTGCCGGTCCAAAGCGTTTCTTATATCCGCGTCGCTTCGACATGGCCGATTGATCGAGAAAGACCGATGATAATTTTATGCGAAACGACAACGCGTCTTCTATTCCAATTTTGAAACACCTACACATGTGTCGCAAACTTCCTTGACATATAACAACGGCTAGACGAAGACTTCATGAGCTATTTTTCTAGCTTAACTGCCCTAGCTATAGCATCTCATATCTCACAAATGTTAGAAAGTCTGAGAAAGTTCGAAAAAAATTAAGTATCCAGCTCCTAGACATTCCAAAATTTACTGTTACTGTCGAAAAAGCTGCTTATATAATACAATTCCTTTATTCGTTTTTATTCCTTTTTTATTATAATTTATATAAATTTGGAGGAAGCACACATACGCACATTCACGTTTTAACAACTACGCACTTCTCGCATCAATTTTTGCAAGCGAAATCGACCGGTTGCAATTCACTTTTTGTTGGAACTGATTAATGACTTGATAACTCTCGTGTTTTACAAGCAAAATTTGCCAAGTGTCATTTAAATTCACGATTTATATAAAATTTATGAAGAGAGCCTAATTTCTCAAAAATAATAGATATTTATAAAATTGCGGACTATGACTTAAGAACTCAATTTATTACAAATAAAATCAACCTGAGGAATTCTTTGCGCATGGATTAATTATAGTCAAACAAGATCTCTGAATTTTGTCTTATTGATTTCATAGGATAAACAATGCTCTGTGTGAAAATCATGAAAATTGAACCTTTGTGATAGCATTTAGCGTTGATATTCAATACCAAATAAATAAAAGTATCGATGCCATTACACGAACGCTATAAATATCCAATACCTATTCTCGCAGTTATCTTTCTGGATTTGATCGGCAACACATTTGTTGAAAAAAAAAAGACGATTTTACATCACTGAGGCTAGGCGATGCTTCGTCTACACGCGGTGACAACGACGAGCGGCGGCGATCGATCGACGATCAACGACAAACCATCGGAGCAACGCGTCACGCCGAATCGCTCATTAGAAGAGTAGCGCCGTCTTGTCGCTTGGAAACGACGCATCCCTTTCTCATACACGGCGGCGATATTGGGTTTACGTCCACTCAAGGATCCTCTTATGACGATGCGTGCGCAACGTACCCAATTAGCGGGGCCGCGCAAGAGAGCGACTTCTCCCTTTCTCTCCATCACCTCGTCTACTCTTCCGCCTCCTCTACTTCCCGCGCTCTCACCGTACACTTAGGGTCAAACGCTCGTAAACGTCCAGCGAAACGCTCGAGACCGGACTCGGCTCGACTCGACTCGTCTTGACTCGGGAGAGTCGACTCGACTCCTCGACCCTACCCTTGGAGGAAGCCAGACCGGAGCAACGCCGGGACTCCTCTGGCGTATATGAAAAACGTATTATGAATTTCCCGGCGACCAATCGGATGGAACATGGATAGCTTCGCTCAGTGACCCCGGATTGTCAACCTTAAACGCGTCCTCTTCTCCGTTGCTCTCATCTCTCTTCGTTACTTTTCCTCCCTACGCCGGCCTCTCTTCTGTCTCTTCTCGCGGCAAGCTTTCTCTCCCACTTCTTCTTCTTCTCTGTCTCTCTTTTTCATGCGTGCCTGGCCAAGCCCACAGGCCACAGGTGTAGTAAACCTCTTTACCTCACGCACTCGCGCGTAATGGCCCCTCTTACACTCGTTCCGCGCATCTGCCGACCTTAGTGTGTATCGTGCTACCTTCGCCAGCCACGACCTGCGTTTGCTTCTTCTTCTTCTTCTTCTTGCCGTCCTTTAGTTTCTTCTTCTTTCCTCTCGTCAGTCCTTTTGTCCTTCGACTACCTATCTACGTACCTGGCACACACGACCTGGACATTAGTGCGCAGCACACTCTATTGTTCACAAGTTAAAAATTCTCCGTCGTTTATATAGATTTTTTCGCTTTACAGAAGAGTGATGCAGTACAGTTATTAGTCTATCGCCGAAATAGTCTCGTATATAACTTTTCAATAAGTGTACGCATAATCAAATTTAAATCTCATAGGACCGATGTGCATAATATCTTGTCCATCTTCTTAAATATAAATAACAATTAGTGACATCCATTGCGGATCGGAGTAGACGCCAAGGCTTCCGCAAGGATCATCAGTCGACGTCGTTGTGTCCTTTAACGACCGTGACATCGCTCGGTCATTAAAAGGATCGAGGATGAATAGAAACCTGCTCGGAATTTCGCTGAATATTAAGTCGAGTCGGCTGTGCCCATCACGGTACGAGCCTGACCGAAATAAAAACCTTTGGCGAAATTTATTATACTTTTAATGGCTGCTCGTCATAGACGTTGTATTCCATCAGGCTACTGCCGTTATAAATGACTCTCGAATCGCGAAGGCTTGACCGTCATTGTTGAATATTAAAAGACGCTTGCGAATACTTCAGTCTTGATAAACGTCTAATGGATTAATCATAATTTTATCATTCAAATTATTTCCATCAATGTGATGAGAGAGAGACAGAGAGAGAGAGCGTTGACTCCTTCATGGAAATTGTACCAAAAACAGTCGCGAGTTAACAATTGTTATACGTGATGGCACTGCCGGAAATCAAGGCAAGCGGCGAAGCTGATTGCCACTGGACTCGATCAAGATTGTTCTCAGCATCCGCGCATTAATCACCGTCGCGAAATACAGCTAGGTCTCCGAAGCGGTAGAGGGGAGGAAGTGGGGAAGGAAGGAGATGCGACATGACACGACTGTGATGCGAGTTCATGAGCGCGACGCAAAAAAGTTCGAGACCGCCAAGAGGTGAATCCTATTCTTGGCTCGCGAGTGTCCACCACCATTCACGAGCGGGCCTTCGCCCCGTCAATGAACAAGCAACCGGTCCTGCTCCTCTTCCGGACTCTCTCCTTCGTCACTTCGTCCCTCCCGCTCTCTCTCCCCTTATGTCTGTCAGTCTGTTTCTTACTCCCTTCCGGTTACTCCATTTTTCTGTTTCTTATTTTCTTTTCTTCGCGCTCTCGCTTTTGGACAGAAAGAAAGAGATGAGAGAGAGAGAGAGAGAGGGAGGAAAAGAAATAAAGAAAAAAAACTTGATCAATTTATGATTAGACAGGACCTGGACGATCTTGTCATACAGTTTCTTCATCGAGATTTACATAATCCATCTAGAAGATGCGAAAAGAGGGGAAGAAAGAACGCTCAGCAATGGGCAAATACGCCTATTATGCTATATATTCTCTTATAATTCGAGAGACGCCTCGCAGAGATTGAACGGTTCTCAAGTTGCGAGAATAAAAAAATCAGGTAGGTCTCTCTCTCTCTCTCTCTTTCTCTCTCTTTTTCTCCTTCCTGAATGATTGTACAGTGACGTGGTCATGATTTTTAGATGTCTGGCAACACGTATCCTCGAGACAGAATCTATTTTGACACGTCAGTAACACCCTGATTACTCGACAGGTGTAAATGGAAAGAGACAGTCCGAATTAGACTTGTCACTTCAACAATAAAACGACATACCGTTGAGAAAAATTCACGCGATAAAAGATATATCTGGCATGACACAAGAATTACTAGAAAACAATAAGTTAAAATTTTATTGATGCGTAGACAATCGGGATGCACCATAATGCGACAACGCGCGGTAGATAATCAAATGGCGATCTTTGATTTGATTAACACAGAAGGACGTCTCGTACGAATAGATGGATTAATAGATAAATAGAAGGTTAATTTATAACGTCGTTGTGCGCATCAGCGACGGATAAATAACGCATCGCAAAAACATGCGCGAAGAACGTTTACGGCTCGGAAGATATACGGCATAAAAGATTGTTATATAAAATTATTCAACGATACAAAAATAACAGTACGGAAAACTTTGTACAGAGAGCATAAAACTTGGAGAATGATTTTGCGTGCGGAAATAAAAACGGCTGACATTAATGTCGATCCTTGCGATGTGTTAAATACACTATTACTGTATCCTGTTATACCTAATAAAAGAGAACCGTCTTTTCGAAGACGCGAAGAGTCGTGTCTTCAGAACGATTAGTGTCAGAAAAATAGATGAAGAAATGTGTATGAGTAGAATGAATATTATACGATCCGACGTGAGAAGAATTAAAAATTCGTATAAAAAGTCAGAGTAGGAATTAACATAGCTTTAAGGACGATTGAATGACGAATATCCTCGGATATTACGTTCGACAAGGTGTCAAGATGATTAAATGATCGAATTCTTCGACAATATCAGCTCGATAGACGTGATTAATGATTTACATGTGCACTCCACGCGCTTTTTGATATTATACGTTTTAAACCTATCGATCGCCTGATCGTAGCTGTTAGAAATTTCCTGATATGTATATGTGTGTGTATGTGTGTGATATGATGACTTTTATTGTCTTGACAAATTCTCATCAACTAAATAAGCGACGTACATATTATTTTATCTATGACACGAACAATTACTCTTTTCAAATCAATTATAAGAAAGAACATTCCGTTATTATTCCGAATTTTTGCTAAATTTATGAAAAAAATAGGAATAAATATAATTTATTAATATGTATCTCTAAACATTTATCATGAAAAAACGTAAATTACTTTAAATATCTAATCTGGAAGTCGAATATATTTTAATTCATTTTTATTGTGTTTGTAAATTTTTTAATTAACGCATGTGAAAACTGCAAAATTAGAAATTCTTAATATAATTTATAATTTTAATTAAGACTACATATTTGAAATAATTCAAAAAATATGAATATTAAAAATTTAGAGAATATTAAAGAAACTCGAATTAGTAGTATTAGGAATAAATTCAATTTGATTTCGACAAAATGATTTAAAACGGTTGTGTTCTTGCTATTATTTTCTCTTTTTAATTTTTTGTTACATTATTTTGATTGCAAAATTCGAAAGTTTTTGTAGATTGATATTGTCTCAGAACAAACTAAGTTTTCACTGTTTTCTGTGATGAACCGTGAATTTGAAATTCTATCGAGATATGTACGTATTATATAAAAGATTGGCGGACATTAGGAGACATGTAATAAAATCGCAGTTTTGATTGAGCTTGGAGAATAGCTACGTGTGATATCGTTCTCGTCATACTTTTTCTCGGCTCTCGTCCCTCGAAATACCTGAATCAGACCCGATAGGAAGTGCTCGCGGGATGGACATCGAGTGGCCTCTCTTGTCCCGCCTAAGTCAACAAGCGGTAGTCTTATCCACTCGGCATTTTACAGTCGCGAGGTTACGAGCGTGAACGCGAGTACGCAGGTGCATGCAGGTGAACATCTCGTTGGCGGAGATGCGTGCACTATGCTGCCAGTACCACGCACAATTCACGCGTCACTTGCGAATCTCCTCGCGTGTAACGTGCGACTACTGTTGAGGAGACCCTGCAGAAGGATCGAAATGCGGAAACACGAATAACGACTACTAGTTGAAATCTTCGCTAGACGTAGCTTCACTCATGGCGTGCCGCGAAGAGGGAATCCCGCGCTAACGATAATTCCCAGCCCGCCTCGCGTCAGGCGTCATTAAATGCGTAATGATAATAATTGTAATCAACGAGAGAATCATTGCGTTATTTAATATCGCGTATAACAGGGTGCAGGTGCCGTAATAGCGCGGCGAATTAAAGGGTCGGCTAAATGTCCGAAATCGAGACAAGAATAAAAGTGCTCATTAAATTAAAAGCAGCCATCCGCATTGTACAATTTAATGGGCTGAAGCACGTTTGATTATATTCCCAGTTTGGGAATGGTGCATTTTACGAAAAGAAGGAAAATTGTTGTATACATTCAGAAATACAACGGCAATTAGTTTGCAAATTGCAATAACATTGTTCGACAAAATTTCGCTTTTCTTATTTTAAATTAATACGATAGAGTATTTCTTAAAATACTTTTTTTGTGCTGATTTCAATTTCTTTTGCTAAATTTATGAGGCGGGCAGGATTTTTAAATAATACGCATTAAAAAATTCCTCTATTTATCTCTTCTGCTTAAAATAAATGATTCACAGTGAGTAGTTACTTGAATTTAACATGATTTTCTATATAAAAGGCTTTAAGCAAAAAATAAATCATTTTAGTTAAAAAAAAGATTCCATATACAACGAGAGCTGCTATTAGAAAATGTATAAATTTTTAAAAAGAGATATCGGTTACAAAAAAAATTGTAATTTATAGAATATAAATTCTGAATCTTATTTTAGAAGAATTAACATTAAAAAATACATAAGAATTAACTGAAATTATTCATTTAACAAAATCATTGTCGATCAATGTAATTGAAGTTGTATATCTTCGACAACGAAGAAATATTTTGAAATAGTTTAGTTAGAGATCGCGCCGTCTTTTCAAGGATCATGTCAAGTGATTCATAAATTTGGTACTAATTATCTCGCGACGGAAAATATGAATAGTCTGTCTTTTCACTGGATATATGCGAAAACATGCTCGCAATATGTACGAAGTGCTATTTAAGTGCTCTAGCACAGGGAAGGCCATTTTGTTCGCGAGAATATTGACAGAGATCTCGTGTCGGGGCTTGCGAGCTGCAAACATGATTTTGCGAACTTGCACGTTTCGCATTGCACAATTTATGTTGCCAGACATATATTACGTTCTAGTCTAACTTAGAGAAGTATCTTTTGCAAATACTCGCGAAGCTACGGAGGCCATGCATAAATTAAACAGGAATAATACCACAGCGGACGTTGCTGTCTAGTATAGTTTTCTGAAATTCAAAGCATTCGATGTACAAGTGGCATATCTTGAAAAATCAATACATTACAATTTTGAAGCCATATTTAGATAAAATTGAAATATTTGTATTCTCCGTAAGGCACAAAGTGCCATATGTGTTTGATGATCGTAAGATTGCTAATAATAGCGCATCGATGAAGAATGCGTTAATGTATTCACGAAGGAGGTCACGTTCTAAAACAGACGAAAACTTTCCTCTAAGACAAATCTCTACAGACGGGTCTCGTATCGCGAAAACGTGAATTCCGGCCATGATCTCTCCTCGAGGTCTGCGGCACCTCGAAGATTCTCGCAGCGGCACGGATATTCATAAATTATCAAGATCCACGCGGGAACATTACGCACCGACGAGAAACCATCTCGATTTCGAAGAGTATAACGTAATTAGCAATAAAACTTCCGCGTACGCATTTCCTGGTACATCGCTCGCGCGCTTGTTTCGCTGGCCGTCTCCTGCGGAGTTATTTTTTTTCCGCGCGCGCGGAACGGAGCTCCGGCTGACCCGGTCAAACGACCTTAGGAGGAGAAACCTTACGATCGATATACTCGCGTGTTTATTGCTGAACTTTTAAGAAAATTTATTGTCAGGCGTTTTCGACGTCCTCGACTCTGGACGGGGGAATCGCATCATTCTTCCCGAGGCGTCGCGTCGCGTCGGCGTGAAACTATCGGGAAAACGTGTTTTGCGTAGTATATCAAGACGGACAAATTTATTGCTAGATAAATAACATCGCAGATACGATGATACGCGTCTATACGCGCGCGCGTGTATAAATATTATAACGCGCGCGTACGATAGCGGCGCGGCGTGGAATGTGAAAGATGCGCGAGACGAAAGTAATCGAATACCATCTCGCGTTAAGAACGTGACGGAGGATCGGGGATCGATGAGCGTGGAGGGATATTTAATGAACGGCGATCAAGGTACTACACACATTTAAGTATACAATATTCTTTATTTCATTTCGTACTCTTCTCTCGACTCGGACACTCAAACGGTGCCCATGCCTCGCGCGTATCGTCTAATCGTGGTCTAATACCGCATCTCCCATATATTCTTCTCTTCCTTCCTTTCTTATTTTTTTTTTTGTACTTAAACGCAACTGCGGATCCCACTGCGGACGATCGACACGATCAGAGCTTTTCGGAAGCACGGTTCCTCGCGCTTGGATTCGATATGATCCCTGTTCGTCCGACAAGACTCTCGAAAAATATACATAAGTTACGTACTAAGAGCACTTGGAATTGGCAGAATCACAATTTATCCGGCGCCCGGATCATTGTCGTCCGATCTCTTGCATCGCCGTCGATTTCTTTTTTAAACAAATCGACGCGAGTGCACGGATCGAACCCAAGCTGATCCGAGCCTCCGAACACTGCCGAACGATTCGTCGGCGCAATAGTACGCGCGAAGCACTCACTGGCCATCCCGCCGTGCGTTGTCGCCACGCAACGGCAAACGGTTACATATCGTTTAACGTTAAACTATCACCGGCGGTATCTTTACCGCCGTATTTTTTAAGGCACCGCTTCAAGCTGATGCTACGATATGCGCGATTCGTGATTCGTGATTCGCGGTTCGTGATCCGTAGTGGAAATTCGTCGGTTCGCCGATGTGAACCCTGCCACACGATTCGCGATTCGTAGTCTCGTTCGTTCGCATAGCGCAGCTCTATACACGAACGATCACGAATGAATTGATCCGATAGTGTTTCACGCCTCTTAGTTTCGTCGATATACCGCTCCGCGCTGACGAATCAGCGCGAATGATGAATTAGCGACGAATAACGAACGCGACGAATCTACCTGTCCACAATATGCACGAGACTCAATAACGAATAGCCGGAATCGCGAGTCGCGCATAGTCTGATGCCAGCTTAATAAGGCACGATACGTCCGTCGTACGTTTCTCCGACGAAAGAGAATGTATCGCGAGCCGATATATTCTCGGTCGCTTCGTCAATGTGCACCTGCCGTCGGGGTACGACCGGGCAAAAGAGACCTGTGTGTCGGCTAATACCGAGCGGCTTGAGCAATTTTCATCGATCGGACGATCGCCGATCGTAAAGCCGTTTATGCCGGCTGGCTACGCGCGGCACTTCTTCTTCTTCTTCTTCTTCTTCCTCTTCTTCGGCGTAGGCCGACCGCGCTCTCCCCGCTTCCTCCTGCTTTTCCCTCTCGTGTCGTTCCAACGTAATCGTATTCGGCTACTCCTCTTTCCCCCTGAGTCGCCTCCTCGTTTCTTGCGCCAAGGCACCTTTGACACTTGGCCGTGCTTCTCGCTCGCCGCGTTATTACGATGTAACTGTACCTTCTTTCACCCTCTCTCCGCATCTCGTATGATTCGCGCGTTCTTCTCCATTCTCTTCTTCACCTTTCTCTTTGCCTCCTTCTTTTTCGTCATTTTCCCATCCATTCATTTTTTCCTTTGATCGTTCGTTTCCTTCCTCCTGCTATGGGAGAGGCTTTGATCGTTAGCTTCTATTTCAACAAATTACTCGGCGACCTTGCCCCTATTATCCACGTGAATTTGGGCTGACACCGATGACGATCCTTTCTCGATCGGATTGAGTTATTGTTGAGCACTTAGTGAGCACCGTTTGGTATCCGAGGTCATGTCTTTCGGGTGAGATCCAAGGGCGGTCCGGTGTCCTGCAGAAGCTCATTTTCCTCGCTGTTGCTCGACTTCTCCTCTTCCTCCTCCATGCTGCCAGCATCCACCTCCTGTCCATCTGTTCGTGTGTCCTTCATAGTGAGATCCATTGGCTCATCTTGCTCTGGCCCGAGAGATCGCAAGAACGTCAGATTCTTATCATATGCGACCTCTATCGAACCTGCTCTGGGACATCTGTCTCGTTCGGCGGTCTCGCGATCGATCTCGCGGCATTCTCGATTCTCTTCACTTCTCTTCGTTGGCGATGGAGTCGATCGCGGACTGATGCTCTCGCTGGACGAACTCGACAAACTGGTCGCCATCTGCGGTGGACCTACTTGATTCACATAAGGTACGATAAAGCGTTGCTGAAACGGAAAGAACGGCGTGTTCAGCAACTGCATGTGCGTGAGCGCTGGATGAAACAACGGTGGACCCCGCCACATAGGGAACCTCGAAACTTCGGGCCTGAGCATCTCGTGCGGTGCCCTCGGGAGATCGGTAGGCCTCAGGATCGCTTCCTGGCTGGTTCTCGGCGGGATGTCGGGTGACCTTAGTTGCACCGGAATATCCGGTGGCCTGAGCGCACCATCCTCTCTCTTGGGCAATCGATCCGGATGATGATGGTGGTGCAGGTGATGATGGTAACTGTTCGCCGTAGTCGTCGCCGTAGTGACAATGCCGACGATGCTACTGGCGCTAGTGTTACTGGCGTTCTCGGTATTATTATTATTATTGTTATTCGCGGCGTCTAACGAGCCGAACGCTTTCTCATACGCGGACTTGGGATCTTTGATCAAGCGATTTTGCGCTTGCTGAGACTGTTCTTGCAGCAGACAATGTATCTTGAACCAATTGGAGCGCCGGCCATAGCGTGAGCCGGACTTGGACATGCCCACCATCAGGCACTTCCGCAAGCGACATGCCTTGCAGGCGGTACGATT
Source organism: Mycetomoellerius zeteki (assembly GCF_001594055.1). NCBI lineage: Eukaryota > Metazoa > Arthropoda > Insecta > Hymenoptera > Formicidae > Mycetomoellerius > Mycetomoellerius zeteki. Next base: position 1,521,224 of record NW_017257227.1, on the reverse strand, counting down.
CTTCTTGTTGATCACGCAGACGCCGCCATTCTTGCATTCGGAAATGCTACCCAGATTGTTATAGGTGCGCCCGAAGAAGGACTGTACAACAGAAAACGAAATGGGCGCGCATTGGTCAGTCGTAATCGATTAACGATAATTTTCGACGCTGAGTCTGATCTGCTCGAAATATTTCCATCACCCGATTTTTAAGATATAAGAAGACTTTTTTTTCAATATACTTTCTAAAATTTTTTAAATGCAGATTCTTAAAGTGCAGCGAAAGAAAGTTGGCTTTTTATCCCCACTCCACTAAAATCAAAGCAGCATTCGAAAGCTGTTCGCTCTTCTCCTGCTTCCTTTCCATGGAGCGTATCTTCGCTGGCTAAGTTAACGAATACACTCATTTATTTTCGCTAGTTTTTAATTCATTTTAATAAAAATGGATTACAAAAATGGATTACAAAAATGAGAATACATCTAGTGTAAAAAAGAATATACCCGCGCGTATAGTAGCAGCTATAGCTGCAGCAAAGATTCGGAGGCGACGCATAGCCGTTGCAATTGCTAATATACAATTACTAAAAAAAAAAGTAGGATAACACCTATTTCCAAAAATCGTAGAGAACATGGCTTTTTCCTTGCTTCGCTCTCAAAATTAATCTTGGAAGACATACGATTCCATAAACAGGACATGACATGTCATGTATTTCAGCGATGTTTGCTATTAGTTGAACAATATCGAACTTTGAGCGTAACTTCGCTGGAATATACGAAAATTGATGGAGTGGGGGTAAAAAGCCAGCTTTCCTTCACTGCATGAAATTGTACCTTTACTCTTAAAAATTGAAAATTGAATCACTATTTTTCAAGATTGACTCAATTTTCACTCTTTAGAATGAGATTCCATTCCAAAGAATTTAGAGAGAGACCACATAGTCAAGTTTTATTGAAAGTAGAAAACAAATCACTCTCAACAAGAAGTGTTCAGAGTTCAAATTTTGTTTTTACATGACTTTGGATTGGTTATGACACGTATTAGAAATCCGTAATAGTCATTTAACACGTTTCCATTCCAGTACCCCTGATAATGTTTCTCAATTTTCATCAAATCCTGGAAATGTTCGTCTTGTTCATAACTTATCACACACCGGGATTATTCAGAAAAAATGTTATATATCTTAAAATTGACATGCTGCATTTTAAAAATTCACTCTGGTAGAATTTCTGACGGCAGATTCGAACTCAAAAATACGTCAAATATATATACCTCTAAAAATACGTTAAAAAATTATTTTTTATTCTTACTAAAAATTATTCAAAATTTGTAAATGAGTATTATGGGCAATTGATTTTTATCAGGATAATATCCTTGATACTGCCGCCGATGCGAGAGACTTACGTATAAAAAAGTGATATATCCGACTATTGCGCTTTGTTCCTACGCGACTCTATACGATTTACGTAATTTCCGGTGTAAATGTCGCGAGAAACGTAACGATCGCGAGTCATCTCTCTCTTTCTATCTTTTTTCTTCGTTCCTTTTTTGTTTTGTTACTAGAGAATAACGATACGGATGAATAGCTGTGGAAGAATGGCGACGCGAAGATACTGACCTTGCAGCCTTCGCACGTGAAGGCCCCAAAGTGAAAACCCGCGGCTGGCTCTCCGCAAACCCTGCAGAGCTGATTCATCTGCAACAAAAAGATGCGACATGTGGTTACGCTCAGGATCTGAGGACGTTCAGAATATGCCCGACGATCGTGCGCCTGATCCCCGCACAATATCTGCCAATCACGGAAGGGTTTCTCGATCTAATGCATGCTCTCGAAATGCAAGATCAGAACAACGAAGAGTACTGTGATAGGATATAGGATCGGAGCCTCCTCTTTCGACACAAAGCGCTATTATGACATCATGATCGAAAAGAAATAAGACAATTTAATAAATATGTATATCTTTTTTATAACTCGAATTATATCATCAAACAATATAAAAATCTACTAAAATATATTTTTTCTAGTATATTTCCAATGTGTGTATTTTCTCTTAATATGTAAACATAATAAATTACTTTCGAAAGGAATATTTTTATCAATTTATCAGTATGTGTAAAATATCAATTGATTATTAATGTCTTCTTCAAGACTCATTAGAGTTACAAAATTTAATCAAGATCTTATGAATATAAGCATTATATTTCCATCCGTTATATTGTAAATGTAATATTGTAACATGTAAAACGCTCGTAAAGTATCGTCTATCCAATTTTTATAACATATTTATAAAAAGAATTGCAGAAACATATATGTGATAGTACCTTTAAAATGTTGGATCAATTCCACCATTATAAAATTGAGATCAGCAAATTTTATTATATAATGTTATTTCTTTACTATACGTCATTTTTAAACATAATAATTCCCCTCTATTTTGCATTATTTTACATTAAAAATAAAAACTAATTCAGAAAGAGAAATTTATTTCTGTAGCTTCTGCCACAATCGATTGCAGTCTAACAATAAGGAATGAAGGAAATTCATGAAGGAATTCTCATCTTTAGATTTGATCTCGCGTCAATATCCTCGACTACATACAATCTGTTGTCGAATAATGCGATCGCGGCTGATTCGCGCATTGTAGTCGGTAATCAACGCGAGCGCGCATCTGTTCCGCTATGGAGGATCCTCGACGGTAATGTCGCGCGGGAAAGAAGAAGAACTCTTTCTTGCCTCGTACGCACGAGAATCAGCGAGGAGTGCGCGAACGAGGGGTCTATTTTCTCGCTGCGAGAAATCGTCTTCCTATTAAAACCTAGTTAGCCAGTCATTACTAGCTCCTCATGGGAGCTTGGACGTGCGGCTCGTCGCGAGAAAGGCACGGGGAGAAGAGAACACACGAATTGTGCGCGGGGAAAAGAGCGGAGAATGCGACTCGCACAGATCCGATTCCCACACGAAAAGAGTGCGCTACAGTAACGGCCGCCGTTCTGTCGTAACGCGACGAGAAATTGATCGCTCGCGTTACGAGCGGTAATTGTCAGGGATGATCAAACGCGCTCGTGTGAGATTCACACTCGCTGGAACTCTTCTTCGCCCGTCGCGGGCGACACACGGCCAGATGGGACGACGCGTTTGCAGTCATTTATGACTTTCGCAAGTAAATTTTATGATTCATTAATATTTCGGTTTGTTGTGCGACTTGCACGAATGGTGAATATTTACACATAACGGTTTGCTTTGAACTCCGTTTCGAGTGTATATTTGTGTAACACGAGATAACGGCGATTTGCAAGGTAATATACCTATATTGGATCAATTAGATTTAGGCATCGCCACGTTTGTTACCGCCCCTCACACAGAATCAATTTGATTACAAAACGATTACGCGAGCGAGCACTTCTAGTACACGAAAAGAACGGTTTTGTTGAAGTATCTAAAAATTTAGCTAAATACAGATCTGAAAAAATTTTATTGGACTATTAAAATAATTATATAGAAGGTGATTACTAAAGTATTAAAGTTGATTGCTAGCATATTAAAATTTTTACAATATTGTTCATCTTGAGTTTTCTACACAAATATTTTAATGGCCTAATTTTAACTAAATTTTTAGATATTTCAGCAAAATCGTTCTTTCAATATGAGATTTCTATGTGATCTAAATCGTGAGAAAGAGTACTTCGACATAATGACGCTAATGTACGCATTAACTGTAATATCTACATCAATAAACATGCATGCTATGTGATATCTCGCGAAAATGGCAAACCTTCTCTTTTTTCGCATGCGCGTTAAAAATCCTTAATTACTCTAATAAGAATCTACAAAAAATGATCTTGCTGAAGTATTTAAAAAATTAGATGCAGATCTGAAGATAATTTTATTGGACCATCAAAATCATTACATAGGAATGGTGGGCATCAAGCATAATGGGCAATACTACAAAAAGTTTTGAGCGAACAATTTGAGCGTTCTACATAATTATTTTGATAGTCCAACAAAATCTTCAGATTTGTATCTAACTAAATTGCTAGATAGAGGTACTTTAGTAAAACCGTTCTTTCCGTACAGATGTGAGATAATCAGTTTTAATTGGTCTGCCATGTTTTGTCAACTTCAGAAAGAAAGAAAAAAGATAAGAAAAAGATATAGAAGAGAAAGAAGTAATGAATGAAAGAAGTACATCCTTCTCTCTCGCGTGATTTTGACAAAACGCGAAAGAGAACTTGTACAAATTCTTATTAGAGAGTTTCTAATGCGGGGTAAAGATTAACCTACGGCCTCTTCAAATATTCCCCAAATGAATGGGATTGGACGGGATTTCTGCCGATTGTGAATGCTGAAGTGCAGGTTAGCGGCGGCAGGTATTCGAAAACGACTTTCGATCTCATTAACCTGGGAACGTATGCGCGGTACGGACTGATGACTTCTCACGGAAATGACGACGAGAAGTAGCGACGTGCAGGCCGAGGTAGGAGGCAAAAAAGGTTAAACGTCCAACAGATGACGCGGCTATGTCACCTCGGTTCTAATCCCCGCGGCCACAAACCACCACATCGACGGGACTAAGTAATGCGCTGTTCTCCCCCTTTGGTTTGTGCCGCTTTTTCTCGCATTTTGCGAATAATCTATATTGCTACAAAACGGTCTGTATCCGTCCGAATCCTTTCCGTCGCCCACCCACGTCCCACACGAGAATCATCTCATAAGTGAGACGCCGCTACGAGCGACGTTGAATGAAGAGGCGAACGTGCCGATATAATGTTGATGGCCTTTTTACATCGCGAGCGACACGGTTCTCTTCTCTTTCGAGGTTCCCATCGTTCCTCGATTCCGTTATTCTGAGCCTCGGTTAACGATTTAGAATAATCCGGCCCATGTAAATACTAATCAACCACCGAGTGAGCGATGATGACAAGCGTAAACTCGCACGATTCCTACGCGTTTCCAATCCGAGTTCGTAAAAGACACTAATTTAATTGAATCGCAAACTAATGTACAGAAATACCATATTTGAATAATAAGAAAGACCATAATTTACAATAAATGCCACGTGACACGCGAATCTTTCTCATTCGATGATTAATCTAATAGCATTAATGCAAATATTTACAAATATCAATTACAAATGTCCAAGTTTTTTCGTCATTCTCCTATTATAACTGAATACATTAGCCAATATAAAAAATACTATTAAACAAGTGCTCGTGTTAATGTTAATTAATAATCCTTCAGAGCTGACGCTCAAATTTGTAATACAGTTATTGTGAGTCAATCTGTAAAATCAATTTAATTTATATTAATTAAAAAGCATTAATTAATTTTAAGGAATCAAAATGATATAATTCGTATAAAAAAGAATGAATACTAAGTATATTTTAATAAGAATAATCCAAATGTAACATAAAAAATTAAATTGTTTGATATTTTTGACACTTTATAATTGAACGAGTCAATAGACCCACCATCAACTCTGGAGAATTAAATAACCGTACGAAAAAAATGTACAGACATAGCTAACTATCCATCTTTGAAAAAAAAATTGCGTTCACTATATATTGTATATGAACACAATATATATATATAAAATTTATGATAAAATACATCTTCTCATTTTATTTTTTTTTTAAAGACGAACTTCTGCGCGAACTAATGATCAAAAGAAAAAAAAGGAGACTCACCACGTCGGTGTTGGCCGCTGCCGATGTAATTGTCGACGTAGGCGTCCACCACCCTGGAGTGGCGGATGACGCGTTGGCAATAATACCAACACCCGTCGCAACCGAGATGGATCCGCTCCCTACCAATCCTGCCGGACCTGACAGATCGCCCACATCCATTCGACACGTTTTAATCCCTCGGTGTCAGCCGTCCTGGCCTGTGACCCGACCTACCCTCTTTCTGTTTGACGTAACGAGCCACCATTTTGCGCGCTTCTCGCGTTTCGCCGTGCTGAAACGTTCACGCGACGTGTGACATCCGGCCTGATAAAGGAGAAAAAAGACAAACAAATAATTCTCTGAAGAACAATCTCGCGATAACGTCCAGTATCGCTTGTTAACGATGATATTAATAACTATGGCCACACGCACAAGTTTCGATCAAGTTTCAAATACTTTTTCTATTGCCTTCACATACCATGCATGTTCAAGATCGTAATATCTTATTCAGATTCGGCGATTTATTCGCTGTATTATAAATACACTTATACGAGATAAGATATTTGCGTCCGGCAAGAATGCCGCCTCCCAGTAACAGAATACTCGAATGTACGTTAACGAATATCTTCCACTATCAAAGCGGTATTTTTATGGCGAACAAGCGCACGAGGCGGCGTATATCAGCGCGATGTATAATAATTATTTCAGAATACGAGCGGCGGGTCGCAGAAACGAGAGAGGGCAGTCCGCCGAAATCGCGATCGGCGAACGTCCTTCTCGAGACCCCCGGGTTCGTATCGCTCGAGATAACATGTCGTGTTTACAACGGTGTAACGCCATTACCAATGTTAATGTAGACCGCCCTGCGAGGGATGCATAAATACAAGAGCTAATTACAGAGGCTGCCACGTATTAATTTTCAACCCGCGCACCATACGGAAACTTAAGCGGCGTGTATGAATCATGTTTCTAATTAACAATGTTTAATTTCAATCCGTCGATAAGAAATTCCCATCGTACAACTCGGGATGGAATGATAAATGTCGTAAATATATCTGTGGAAACTAATATATTCGTCTATTACACACAATAATTCGGAAAGTAAATGCGCTCGGTTTCTTGAGGAACGAGCGCAACGCGCTCGAGAGGGAATAACAATCGGTAGCCTGAAAAATTAATCCAGTGTGTGTGTTCCAGACGTCGATTTGAAAGTAAATGTTAATTGAGGATATCGAGATTTCCCTGGTCGATCACAAAGCCACGATTAAGAACGCGGTAATTGGCGTCGTTGCGTTACGTTAATCTATACGATCACTGAGTAATATTGGCATATACTTGCAACACGATCGTGTTACATATGCGGGAATCTATAGCAGTAAAGATTGTACACTAAATTTTCTAGTATTCATGGATTATAATTGAAGCACGTTAATAAAATGCATTAAACGCTACGAATTTATAGTGGTACTACTTTAAAGTTTGAACTGTAACGTTATAAGTTACACAATTGCGATGATATATATCAAAGATAATTGGTATATTTAATCCAGAACACTAACGGACATTAACAAATAAGTATCCACAACTAAAGCTTTATTTAATAAACAATATTAAATCTTAGGACTTTATTTAATAAAATCCTATCGATTTGTAATAATTCGAAATCATTTAAAGTATAAATCTTATTGTTAGTATAACTGACAATACAGATTCTTTTTTATTTTTACTTTTAATAGTAATTTATAGTAAAAATTATAGCTTTTAGATAATCCATAGCTATACACAAAAAGGTCGGTTTTGTTGAAGAGTATGAAAATTTAATTTATAAACACAGAGAGAGATTTGAAAATAATGTTCGACCATCAAAATAATTTTGTGGGACGTTCAAACTGGTTGCTGAAATATCAAACTTTTCATAGTACGCTTGAAATTCCTACTTAATTATTTTGGTCCCATAAAATTATTTTCAAATTTGTATCTACTTAAATTTTTAGATATACGTCTCTTGGTACTTCAGCAAAATCGTTCTTTGCGTGTACATACATATAGTTATTGTGATGACTCTAAGATATTTGGAAATATATCCACAAGAATAGCGTGTCCTCAAGATGTAATCTATAATATTTGGTAAACGAGGTACTATTGTTTATATCTTATCAGAGAAAGAGATAGAGAGAGAGAGAGAGAGAGAGAGAGAGAAAGTACAGTGCATAACATTACACTCACATGATCTCTGATAATAATTACCGTAAAAATGTATATTTTAATTAGAAACACAATGAACATCTGAGTGTCGATCAGTCTCCAGGAAAATCCTTCCCCAGATCTCTTATTATTATACTTTAATTAAAGAAATCATCGCAATACGACTGCTTTCATGAGCAATCCGGCGAGCGCGTTGCTCCCGCACGTATATATTATTAAAATTGCCGTAATCGGTCGCCTCCACGACAAAGAGTACCGCGGTCGCACGGCGCTGCGGCCATCGATAAATTTTATTGCGCGCCTCTCATCTTTCCACGCTGACTAATGACAAATTAATTAACAACCGCACATGCCCGCGGAAGACCGGTTCCGTTGAATACGTCGTCACCTTGCTGCTCTCCGGCTCCGATAAATCCTTGTTTTCACGGATTAACGTTGCGTCGCGCGGCGAGCCGGCGGTAGCGCAATTGTAACGCGACGATAAACACGATCGTTCGCGAGAATTACGGCGACGATGACAGCGATGACGGTGACGATCGGCCATTGGTGCCATCAGGGTTTTTCCTAATTGCGTTTTTGAGCCGCGTCCACTAGCGTGTATTTCATTAGCCGGCGCCGAAGGACGCTGTTCTCGCGTTTCGCGGCTGGGACTATTAACGGCGCGCCGTCATCACCGATATGTTTCAGCTGTCATCGTGCGAGTCCACGTCTCCACGTATTTACGTGTATCGCGACACCATCCGCGGTCCTTGAAGAATCGGGGGAAGGAGAATCGTTTCTCTTCGTGTGCGAAATGATCATCATGAGCACGATGTCTACCGCTCGTTCGTTAATAAATGGGGAACGATCGACGCGAACAGTTTCATTAATTGCGAGCCACGCGGACCGATTGTGAGTTTAATCTGTGAAATAATTAGGGTATTAAAGCGTAATTAGCGGTGCGTCAGCGAGAGATAATGGCACCGCGCGCACGGAAATGTTAAATCGTCGCGATCTCCTCGCCGCAACAGCGCGATCGATCGATGAGATTTGACATTTGACGTACGGAACAATGTTCTGCTTTGCGTCGCATTAAAGGCGCGTTCCATCGCGGATTAAAGTACGCCCGATTGAAACCGAGGCTGGTATTCATAGCTGGTTTTTGTATTTAAGACCGTTTTAAATACAAAATTTAAAAACCGTTTACAATCTTAAGATGTTATGAACCAATCAGAGAGCTATATTAGCATCTTAAGACATTACTTAAAACGGCATTAAAATAAAGAATGGACCATAAATATCGCTTCGAGAGTTAAATTAATTTTTTTATCGACATCCAATACGATTTACAAGAGCGTTTGAATATTTTCCATACTCCCAAATATCCCGCTATGGATTGCCTGCAGCATCCAATATATTATTCTGTGAAAGCGTTCGTGCGGCGACCTATTGGAATATCTATGAAGGCATGTAAATTTATTTCGCGTAAACACAAATTTCTAGCAATTCCCTAAGATTTCATCGCCGATTCGTCGTTTCTCCCATTGATTCCTCTCGCTTTACGAAAGCCACCGCCACTCCTATCTCACTATTAATAATTCGATTGTCCGGCAATATTTTTTCTCAATCTGACAGAGGCGTACGGTGATCGCAATCGGCTTGCCTTTCGTCTTCGCAATAATAATGATTGAAAGTTGAAACACATTCGCGCGTTAAAGGCATCATATATACGCGCCGTTTCTCATCTCGGTTCTTTTTCCCTTTTTTTTATTGTTTCTCCTTTTTGCCGAACAGATCGCTGCCAAGCTGTGGCAGCCAATGAGTGACGAGCGGACTGCTACTTTAATGAACCGGTTGTGAGCGGTACGTCACACGGATATCACAGTACTAGCTGCAGACAGTTGAAATTGTTGCACTCCGTCTCTTTTCTCTAAGTCGTGACAAATTAATCATAACCGCCGTGAGGCCTGAATCCAGTTTTCGTGTAGCGGCATTGATTATTGGCTTGCCGAACTCGTGATGACATATATTATTAAATAATCGCGAGCACTGAAATCGATCCATAGATTGTCATACGCGAACTTATGGCTAAGTATAGCATGCATTATAATATCATTGATAAATGTATGAATTTTTAAATCCTTGATTAGGAATCTTTTACACAAATTATCACTTTAAAAGCTTCGGCATTTGGTTGCCGAAAACAATATATTTTTACCGAATATGGCCCTCTTCACTCATTTGTGTTGAACTTGTTTTTAATTTAGTTTTTTTTATTTTCTAAAATTTGACCATTATTGACACAGATATAATTCCATTTCAACGTAAGGGATTAATTAAGCCTTGAAGTAATAGGCATAAATGGAATAATAGAAAATTGCATTCGTACCAAAGAGATTGTTACGATATTTGTCGAGATGATAAAATAAATGATCGCGCTATCGCCACGTCCGATATTGTATCAAAACTTTCCGCAAGAGTATAACTTTACGATTGTTATTTGTTGCTCGGTAAATATGAGAAAAATTGAAAAATAGTGTTCATGATATACTATAATAGAAAAATATATTCTACACTCAAAGTATAGTATATACAATAATAAAGATGACAATTATACACGTTTAAGTAGAATTAGTGTACATAGTTGAATAAACTAATATATAATTAAATAAACTATTTATTAAGTACAATAATTATAAAATGATTTATTCTACATATAAACCTTGTGTAGCTGTCACTTTTATAGTTTGCTACTACTATGTCTTTTCTTCTGAGTATAAATATCCAAGCAAAAATAAACTTTAACCTCGCACGACATCTGAAATCTTCTCGTGCGATTATGTCAAATGTCACTGGAAACGTGATGTCAAGTATTCAAATGAAACAATCTATTCACTATAAGTAATAAGTCATCGAACATATTTATTTTTAATATTTAAAACATGCAAAGATGCAAAGATGCAAACATGCAAAGTACCGTTTAAGAATGTTGAAAAATATATAGAATAATAAAAAATAAAGGAATAAAGCCGATTATAGGCGGATCTACAAAAACTACTTTGAGCTTCTCCAAAAAATTGATATTTTATAAATTTCTTATAAAAATATTTCTTATAAAATTTTTTCTTTTTTATTAAATAATATAATTATAGTATAACAAATATATGTGAGAAAAAAGAGAGAAAAATATGTGAAAAATGGACATTTGTTACATGAGAAAAAAAATTGTACAGTGTTACTTTTAGCCCATTTTTTATGAATACTCATCCATTCTTTTCAGAAAGCAAGACGGAGGAACTCAAGTTAGATTCGCCTACGATTCGGACACTGCAATGGCAACTTTAGAATTGTATCGATATACATACCTATGTAATGTCCTTCACCAAATGTTCCCGTTTATTCCTTTTCCTCTCGATACACTTCCGTATCAAACCCTTTTCCAATTTTTCGCACCGTCGCCTTTATGGACACATGTCAGTCCGCTGTGACAGCACGCGTCGTCGCCACCCGCCCTTATTTAACACAGAAAGCACACATCGACGCACGTTCTTCATCCACGCACTGTATGTTGTCAAACAGTACGCGATCGTCCTCGTTACGATAACGTCGGTATTACACTAAACCGATATTTATATGATCCACATTCGTGTCGAAAATATCTTCCGGCAGGGGAAAAACGCGATCATCCATCGGAAAGAATCACAACAGGATATCGCCCTCCGCGCGGATCACAGCTGACAATGAGTGTCCCTTCAATATCTCTTCAGGATCACTGCGCGCGTGTTGCTCCTTTTGGAGCATGCTGATGATGCTGAAGAACCACACCGATCGCTCGGAACTACGTCGCGCGACTTTTTCGTTCAACAAAAAGAGACTGACGGAGGTATGAACGAACGAACAAATGGACGGGAGAAAGCGCGAATTGATACGAGAACGAAGAAGAAGAGGACGATGTCGTAGCTGGCTGGCTGGACCGCCGGCCGGCTCGGGGCGTGCGCTCGTGTAGCACGTGGCCGCGAGACTGAGTATCCCTACCTTAGGCACCTTCTTCAGTCCGTTTGTCCGCCTTGTCCTTATCTCACCTAGCCAGCCAAGAAAGACTACCGCAGCCTTCTCGCGAGTATATGCTCCACCATCTTTCTCGCTCCTCACCGGCCGATCTCACTCGCGCCTCCGTTCTTCCCACTGTCACGCTCTCGCTCCTTCTATCTATCTATCTCTTCTGATCTTCCCCCATCTCGTTCTCCTTCTCCCTCTCGATCCGCCTTGCCGCAGCATCCGTCTCCGCGCCGCACCGCGCTGCGCCGCGTTGGAGGTAACACAGTCCAGCTGCTTCCCTCTCGCTCGTTCGCGCGCTCGTTCCTCTCCGTCATTCCAGCTGTTCGTTTCGTACTTTGTCCCTCACCGTCTACCCGCCTTGCATTCATCTCTCTTCCCCACCATCCAGTTACAACCTGCTTCTCTCGCGAGCAGCCGCGATTCTCCCGCGACCGAAGAGACGACACACGTATGCGCGCTCCCTCTCTCTTGGTTGTCCCATACAACAGCCCTCCTTCTCATCCAGCGGTATTTTATGCAGATCCGCAGCACGGAATTCCATTCCGTTCTACAATGCCGCGATTCTCTCGAAAAATCACGGGATCATCCATGGGTTTGAATTCGCATTCGCGGAAAACATGAAAACATTGTTTCTTTTCCTCGTCCATTATCGCGAACAAGAAAAAAAAGAAGAGTCAATTAAATAATAATAAATAGAAAATTAGAATATTCCCTATTACGTTACAACGGTCTGATAGCATAATCTCAAGACAGCCGAATAATTGATACCAGTCATCGAAAATGAAATAAATCGAGAAGAATTGTGACATTTACATCTTAATATTGTAATATTATCAAATTGATATATTCTCCGAAGAGAGTGTACTTGTAAGTTCAAAGGCAATTTTCAAGTAATAATTTTAGATATTTGCTAAAATTCTATTAACCTCTTATAACAGTCGTGATATAATAAGTAGATATATGAGGAAAAAGATTATAATCATGTTTCACGATGTATATAATCTTCAAACATATAATACATAATATATATAATCTTTCTTTGAAATAATAGTAATAAATTTTTAGATAACATAAGCAAAGTTTTGTCTTAATGTAGAGAGAACCCCCAAAATAACATTTAAAAAAATAATCAAATTTTAATTTCAGCACATACTCATTCATATGTTCTGTTTGTCTATTAGTCGTTTTCTTAAATTGAACTACAATGATTCTAAAGTTATATTTATCATGATACAAAATTAACTTTACTGTATGAAATTTATCCTATCTTTTTTTAATATTCGAAAAATTTCATCTGCATTGATCTTAATCTTTTGTCACTGATTTTAATCGATTAAAAATATTACAAACTCAAGAAAATTTGTTTTAATGTTTTGTATATTGTCAGTGAAATAATCGAACAAAGCGTAGTCTTTCGGATTAAGTCGCCGATGAATTAGATTCAGGAATTGCATTGACGCAGTAAAATGCGTCAATGCAGTTTCCATGTATGGCGCGATGCAATATTTAATAGTGATTCGTATAACTATAGTAGTCAGCCATCTCGTAAACGTAATCGATAATAGCACTACCACATCGTATATCGAAGCGCTTTATTGCCTGCGTTTTTTTTCGCGCTATACGAACTGGCTATTCAGGTACGACTCTGGATAACGTGGATCAAATCACGATTTCACAACACAGCACAACTTGAATCTGTAAATGTTCGCGCTATATGATCGCAAGAATTATGACTTATTGTTTTAATAAGTTAAATATTCTATTAATTCTATTTTGAAAATTAAACAAATGAAGCTTCTTAAAAATGAGTGTAATTATGTGTCTGTTGTAGTTGAAATAATACAAAATCTATTATGAACACTGTTAAATCTGTAGCGACGATTTAAATTAGATTAAATTTGACACTATAGATTTAACAGTGAATAATTTACGATTTTTTTCTGATGCAACGGCAGATTTTGTATTGCATTAAGTTAGCTTGCTAACAGAATTATTGCGTGACATAATAAAAAGTATTTAATCTGTATATTAATTAATATAATTATATACTTATTAAAAGTAGAAAGAAATGGGTATTTGATATTGAATTCGCCTGCATTGTTTAAAAAATGTAAAATCATAATGTAAATATTTCGATATAAAATATATTGTAATAACATTTAATTAGGATTTTGTACATATCATATTTATATTATATTATTATTAAAGAATTCGAATTCTGAATTCACTACGAGAATAAAAATGAGTGCAAGACACGCGCTCTTTCTCCGGTGATTTTAATGCCTGATTGTGTCAGTGATTTCAATATGCACATAAGATGAATCGCTCACTTACTTACTAAACATCCTTTGCTGTCTTTTAAGAACGAACACGGTTTTTTCAAATCATAGAAAATGGATTGGCGCATTTATATTCAATAAATATTAAATATATTCAGTATTTTTCTGACTGGTCGATCAATTCTCCAAATATTTGATTAAATAATCGGAAGGGTATTGATTTTAATAATAATTACTATCGTTGAAAAACGCTATTATAAATTTTCATAATAATAGCTCGTTCTTCAGTTTCTGCTCGTTATTTAAGTTTTACCTCGCTATTCTATTCAAAGCACGTTCGATTTCGTATCGATCGTGAAATTCGTACATAATGATCGCATGAATCGATATGACTCATCGATCTGTGAAAGAAACCAACAGAAAAATTATTCGCGAGAGAGATACGCAAACATCCGTTCCATTGTCGTGTCAGCCGCATCACAATTCCCGATCTCCGCGACGCAATCAATTTCCTTGTTCATCCCGCTTTAAGACGAAACAAATCGCACGCCGTTTTCTATCGCCGTCGTCGCACGGAATAATGTCGGAGAGGACCCCGTTGCGGAGTAGGAGGTACCCGATCAGCGACCAATAGTAAGAGCCGCCACCCACGAAGTAATAAAAATTAATTTATCACACGGATCACCGCCTACGCCATTGCTCCGTTCACGTATACGAGATTCCCGCAGCATCCCGCAGATAGCGCCACTTGTCGGGTTACCTTTTCATTTACTCTGCATCCGCTTCTCACAGACTTTAACTTATACAATTGACATTATTGCATACAAATTTGCGTTAGAAAGGTATTTGATCTCGAATAAAAATTAATTTAATTTATTATATAAAAATATTATTTATAATATCTAAATGATAATAATTGTTAATAATGTTTTTAAACACTATATTTCTAATTATTAATTTTAATTAAAAAATTAAAAAATACCTATGATAATCACGCATTATGTATTTCATTTATGTATATCACGTATACTTTATGAATATTATATATTACTTCAAAAATTTAGGATTAAAAATGAAATAAAATTTAAAAATGTAGCCATTATTCTAACTTTTTGCAATTTGATATCAAGTTGAATTTAATTCAATGACTTACAGTACTTTTGTGTACAACTTTCTAAGCATTCTAATTAGTGTATGATAATAATCAGCAAGGTATATTTTTAGAATTTTTATAAATTGTTCTAAATAGTAATTAAAAATTTTTTATTTCATGTTAAATCTATCGATTGCATTAAACTGAGAACAAAACGTTTCACGTTCGCTTAATTTTTAAAAACAATTTGATTCGCAAAGGATTAAAGCAGAGTGAAAATACTATCCCAGATGGCAGCAGGTTCCAGTCAAGATTCTGAATGCATTCTGGGTGCTTTCCATTTGATGACACAAGTCGGCACAAGTTAACACAAGTGTCATTCTATCTTTGTCACTCTCTGAATGTCACGAAAGACAGAATCATGCTTGTGTCGACTTGTGTCATCAAATGGAAAGCATTCTATGTTTATTCGTTCATTTCTTGTTGAGATTGTCTTTTGTGCATTAATCAATATCTTAAGACAAAGCTGTCCAAGGTCGATGTTTTTTGGCTTGAAATTGAAATGTGTCGGTATTCACACTTATTACCGTTCCTGCTCCTTACTTCATTATTCATGGATGACACTAGTCTGAAATCGTTAAAAATTTTTTTAGCGTCGTTCTTCTGGCCGGTTGCACAGAATTCCGCAGCGACAGATATTCCGCGAAACCACTTGTAGCGATATTTGTAAGCAATCCATCTCACGAAATACATAGTGGCTACGTTTACACCGTGCGCTTAGTCCGCGACCTATACGATAGGTGTCTTTGTTTAATATACAGGATAAACAAAGACATCTATTGCGTAGGCTGCGGCCTAAATGCACGGTGTAAACGTAGCCATAGGTTCACCCGAGTGCCACTTAGGGTACCTATCATGGATACCTATCATGGAACAAAGTCGGAATGGATTCCAATTGGAATTATTCAATTATTTCCTAGATTTCCATTGTTTTCTGGGCAAAACGGAATAATTCCAATCGGAACTATTCAATTATTCCCTAGATTTCGATTGTTTTCTAGGGAAAACGGAATAATTCCGATCGGAATTCATTTCGACATGTTCCATGATAGGTACCCAGATATCATTCCATCCTTGCTATTTATCGAACGTTAAACGATGATGTGACACTGCGAAGAGCACCCGAGTAAGAATCCGAACACGCCACATGATATGAACTATAAATTTTTAGTAACGTCAGGGCTGCGTTCGAAAACATCACCCGCGTGTTCCCGTGTATTATCTTATCCTCCTTTAACATTGGGTAAACAATAAGGATAAAACGATACACAGGGGCAGTCGGTAATATTTCTGAACGCAGCCTAGTATATATCGCGAGAATCGCGAGTTCTCTCGTATGTACATCTATATGAACGTACTTCAACTTTGGTAAGTCTATCAGGAGCGATCACCTCCTCACGATGCTGCATCGTCAAATAGACTGGCGGATTGTTTTTACGCGACGGCGGTCGTGAAATTCGGGCGTGAGGTATGTTGCATTTGTGACGATCGACGATAACAGAGTGGTAGACAGAGAGGACCCCCGTCTTCAGAATGTGCGACAATTTCTGGGAGCCACTAGCCGAGATCTACATCGCGGATCGGGAGACCTCCGATCCTAATGATTATATTTACTGTCTTTGTAGCAGAGTATTTATCCGGTAAGCCTACTCGGTTGGTCGCATCGTTGCGTCTCTCCAAGATTCATTCTCGGGAATGAAATGTGTCTCATGCCACATTTGTTAGGCATAAGAAACGTTATAAAGAATTAATATGTTTATTGATCAGCATTGGTGTGAAGCATGTTTTAACCTTGACATCTACCATCGCGAGTGATACACAACGAATTTTGCGGTTAATTTTCCAAATTTTTCATTTATCACGCCACTCGAAAAATAATTAAAATTCCAAAATTAAATAGTAGACTAAATAGTTTTCTAATTAATCCTTAATACACACCTTAGTTTTTGGCACCCTTACTACACATGGTCGGTCATTCGTGTCCTGGATTAATTTTCATCACTTTTACAAGTTATATAAATTATTAAACGATTTTTATATATCTTATATATTTTATATATTTTATATTAAATATATTTACATATATTTTGACATCTTTAGAAAGTATTTGTACAGTTATATATTCATAACAAATTGTAGATAAATTGTTATAACTAAATATAGTTAATAAAATGAGAAAAAAGCATTGTTTTATATAAGAATGTAAAACTCTGAAACAAAAATGTTTAAAGGAAAAATATAGTTCAAGTGTCGGCTGTCGAAAAAGTTTAGTTATCGAGTAATCTGAAAATAATGTTTGTTTAATATGCACGAATGGCTATAAATTGAAGGTATATTGCATTTACATTTTAAACAATGCATTTTATTATTGCTATTGTGTTAAAAAAATATATTATAATTTATTAGGAAATGTTCTTTATAATATTATAGACAACATAATATATAATATTACTGACAACGTTTAGCACAAGGGTGCCAAAAAACGTGTTTATTAAGGGCTAATATGTTGTTTTCTAGGGTTAAATTCTTTTTTTAATAATTCGCGAAATATTCTCGCAATACCGAGAATTAGTTGAAAATAAAGAAAAAAATAAAAATTTTTTAGTTACAAAAAATGTACATTCTGTACACATGTTGGGTCATTTGTGACCCAGAGGTGAATTTCGGAGTTATGCCAGTTAAAGGATACACACGAATTGACGCCGGCAACGCACAAAACTTGTTTTCTAGATGCCAAACTTTTTATAGAAATAGAAATGAAACCGATATTTGACCAGGTACTCTTAGTATTTCAAAGAAAAGAAATACGCACGACATGAATGACCCAAAGGTGTGTATTAAAGGTTAAAAAATGGTAGCATCAGTATTTTTAACAGAGAGAAAATTATGGGAATTTGAAAGAAATAGTTTAGAAGCAGATACTCTTGCTAATTTAGCTTTTGTATCAATTTGTAATTTTTGTGATTAAAAACAAGATGATCTAATCTGCTGTTTTTTTTACAATGAAGAAATTCATTGATATAGAATCACATATAAAAAGAAAGAGAAAACTAATAAAAACCTAAGTTCAGCTGTTTAAAGTAGAATAAAGTTTTTATTCTTTTGTATTTCTATATCTAGAGTTAGTTCTATTAATGCCATGTTTAGAGCTATCATGAGTTTTACCTTCCTATGCTTCATTACTCTTTCTAGGAATCCTGAAGTTTATACTGTCTTAGCTTCAGAAGATGCCAGCGAAGGAGAAGATGCAGATGGAGATTACGTGGGAGAGATGCTTGATCTTTGTAAAGGATCTGGAGTAGAAACACAATCTCTTGAAAAGCATGATGTATGACATGTTCACTTATTAGAGATGATTTATTATATGAATTATATATAGCTAGTTGATAGTTAGTTTTTATTATTTTTACTGCGTTAAATTATTTGTTTGTTCTTTTTGATGCAGGAAGAACCTGTAAGCTGTTATTGCAGTGCTTCTCATACAGATAACAATTATTCTACGGACGAACATGACTCTGTACGTGATTCTGCTCATTGGCCCACTGCACATTCCTTGACCCAAAAATTAGGTCTGCACCAGTCTGATTCTGGTGCAGATTTATCTGAATATCATGATCAGCATGAGGCAAAAAGTATACAAAATCTTGTAGCATCTTATGGAAAAACTTTTCAAACTATAGAAACTGAAGTTGAAAACAATGACGAAAATGTAGATATGTTAACTGAGTATGAACATGTATCAGGTAATTGCGTTGTTAAAAATCTCAGATATCGTTTTAAACTGTAATTCATTTAGAATCAAAATAAATATGTAATATTGATACTGTTGATTTTATGATAATGTTGATTTTACATTTTCTTGTGTCAGGTGACAAGGAATCAATGGTACAAAATTTATCAGACAGTACCACTGTATTAAATACAAAAGGACACAATAAAGATCTCATTACACAATATGATTATAACTCTTACGCTTATCCCTATTCTGCAGATTATGGCAGTAATAAGAATGCAATGGATGTAGCATGGGACAAGTTTTGGGCTAAACATGGAGAGCAATTAATTTGGGCATCCTGGATCGAAAAATATGCTGATTACATCAATCCTGAGTATTTTCAAAATAATGCACGCACAACAGAAGACGAAAAGTCACAGGATGCAGAGATTAATGAAGTAGTCATAGAAAGATATTATGAGCAAAATACATGTTTCCCATCACAAGCGCATAAGAATTGCGAACTTGTACGTTCTAACTTTGCAGGAATTTTCAATAAGAGTTATTCGAGCGACAGCGAACTAAAACCAGCAGCCATATCTTCTTCGAATACTAGCTTTTCATTTGAACAAGTAAGCAAGCAAGAAGTTCATGACAAAGATGCAGACGAAAATAGGAAAAAAATTCTCAATTTCGAAATATCACCAGAAGATGCTGATGGTTGGAATCCGTTAAGCCCACTTAGTATAGAAGAAAATTATAACCATCATTCTAATGCAGAAGATGAGAGGCTACTAATGAGATGTGACTCCGTTAATGGCTCAATAACGAAAACGAACGCAACTTCCGATTCCATGACTAACGTTACCAAAATGACGTTGACTAGTTCCAGTTGCGATTCCAATTCTGTTCATTCGTCTAGTCTCGTCACTTCCGTCACAAGTTCCATAGAAAGCAGCATGACTAGTAGTTCCGATCAAGAAAACGAATTTTCAGTGGAAGACAACGACAAATATTGGCAGCATTTGTGGAAGGAGAATTTTGAAACGCAATATCAAAAACAGTACGAATTATTCATAACGAATTATAAAAAGGAGCACAACATAGACTATAATCAATTAGATTTTAACACATCAAATGAGCCATGTGGTAATTCATTGAATGAACAATGCAATAATTCGATCTTATTTCGTCAAGACGAAGTGGCGCTGCTGTGTCAACAGGATAGAAATAACGTAGCTCTTTTAGGAATTCACACCCACGTCGATCAAAAAACCGAGAGCATGGATACTGTACAAACTTATTTACTTACACCAAATAAAGTAAATGTCGGAAATAAAAACTCGCGAAAGGGCAGCGCATCGAATTCAAAATCCAAGAGCACAGAGAAACAAAAAACACAAAGACTGATTATGGATTCAGTGGGTGTACTTATGAAGAATTTAACAATAAAGGGAGAAGAGAATAAGTCGACTGATGTTGCTGAGGAAGAAGAAATGCATGAAAAGTCACAACAGATTCATACTCAAGATTCGATAATTACTGAATGCAAAATGGAAATAATTGCTTCCAATAGCGATTTTAACAATAGTCGTCAACAAAAGTCTTCTGATGGAGGAGATGAATTTCACGAAGAGGTTCAAGAAATTTATAGACAAAGGTAAACAGTGTAATAGTAATAATGATATAGTAATACAACGATATATATATATATATATAATGTAACAACAATGATACATCAGATTTGGTCGCGTCACAAGCTCCAACATGCTCCTACCATAGCTCCTACTCACTCTACCAAGCGCGTTGGAGTGAGCAAGAGCTATGGGTGCATCCATTGCTTGCTTGTGTGGTGTCACAGATTAGATGTGACTTTAGTTATCTTCTGTTATATAATAATCAAAATTAAATAAGTATAAGTATAGTAGAATATATAAAATTTATCTTTTTTTTTATTTAGTCACAAGGCTGATTGTAATGATAATGAAGATGGTCTAGAAACTGTGAAAAAAGCCTTTTCATTAATGGGTTATCCCAGTTTAATCGAGAATGAAAGCCAAAGAAAATTGCAAGGCGAAGTTGTTTATCGGAAACGTAATATTAGACGGCAAAGTTTCCAATTAACGGCGGAATTAAAACGGTTAAAACCTAAATATAAGTGCACTCTTAATGATGCAGAAACACTCGTCAGATACACAAATAAGGTAAAATTTTTTCTTTAATATATTTGGTAGATTTATATACGTTTATGTAAAGTAAGTTTTAGCTTTTTGTTGTATATTTTTCAATATTATTTAAATTTCTAATTTTATACTACTGCATATATATTGAAGCAGAAAGAGAGATGACATGCCCTATATTATTATAAATATTCGGTTCGATTTTATATTCTGTGTTCTAAATATCTGTGTTCTATATGATTAGATGTTAAAGAAAGAGGAAAGAGAGAGAAAAAATATATAAAATTAAAAAACAGACATAACATATATTAGAACTGAAAAAGTTTCTAGGAAATATTCTCTCTTATTGAATACTATAAAGAATTCTAAATAGAAATTCTAAAAAGGATGGGAAAAGTATTGATGTATTCTTTGTAGCTGCACTGTTACAGTTTCTGTATTTAAAATAAAACGTATATAATATTAATCATTGATGAAAAAAGAAAAATGATTAACAGTATAAAAAGTTTATTTGCATATAAAAGTATAAAGGTAGAGCTACCAAAAAATCATAGTTTATGAAGTATTTAATATTTCATGTCAATATGTGTCAGAATAAAGTATAAAATATCTCGTAAAACTTGATTTTTTATATCTCTACCTTAATACTTTTATATGCAAAATAATTAGAACAATTATATTAATTTCATTTAAAAAAAATAAAGGTCATTTTGAAATCTTGGAGGTACATCCACCAAGAGAGAATCTGTGACCAAGTATGTCTCCCTTGAAACAAAGTGAGTCCCACTTGAAATATTTTTTGGAATGATAATTTAGGAGAGATAATTGCGTCCGAAGCTTCAAATAAGATACCCTATATGGTATATGTAACGTCTATTATATTACAGAACCTTTTTTGCATTTTTTAAATTTATTTCTTTCCTTTTCAAAGCCTATTTCATTTTCCTTGGATACGATAAAATATGTAATGGCTACGTTCAGCGGATTCAACAATTGAGTGAGCGCTCGCTACTATTGATGTATTCTTCCAGATCAGATTGGATGATCTAAAAGAATACAAAACAGCGAGCGCTCACTCAACTGTTGAGTCCACTGAACGCAGCCAATATCCTTTATCCTTATTTAACATTCGATGAACAACAAGGATAGTGATACATCATGCGTTTTACACGGAACCTAACCTTTAAATGCAGAAAGTGTAACATAAGGGCTACGTTCCGTTTCACGCATGATGTGCATAATGTATCATTTATCCTTGTTTAACATTTGGTGAGTAACAAGAATAAATGGTCGCGTTCAGCAGACTCAACTGTTGCGGAGCGGATCAGTGAGCTCTCGTTTCTATTGGATGATCTAAAAGAATACACCAACAGCAGCGAGCGCTAACGAATCTGCTCCACCACAGTTGAGTCTGCTGAACGCGACCATTGATGCATCATACGCATTATGTGAGTAACGGAACGCAGCCAAGGTCCGTTTTTTTATTGCTGCACTTTCTGAACTAGTACACACAGTGCAATAAGTTGAAGTGAAACAAATGTACGTTTGTTCCACTTCAACTTATTTCACCGGTTCAAAGTACAGCAATAAAAAACAGACCTATAAGCTATAATAAGCTTATAGTAATGTAGCTATAATAAGGAGGCCTGTCCTTAGTTGAACTGCCCGAACTTTGTTCGCTCTTTGGCGAGAGAGCAAGATAGAGAAAGTTTTAGTGCAGTTGAATGCAATGATAAAGAACACATTTATCGCGAATTGTGTTTCAAGTGAATGTTGTGGTTCAACATGAAACGTCTACACGTGTTGACGACGTGTGAATGCGAACCTGTAGAGAAACGAAAAAGGAAAAGAGAAAAAAACGTAGGCCATGCCATCGACTCTTGTCTCGTGATATATTCTTTCGATCGTCATTTAATACCATTATTTTTAATTATAGACAAACAAGTATTTGTCTTGTGATTCAACATCGATACCAGCGGAAATCGATGTGCAATCTAATGATAAAGGTTCCTACACAAAGGTACAATCTGCATTTACGTCGAGTTCTGATGATGAAGATAGTATAAAGATGATGCAAAGGAAAAAAAGGAGGAAGCAATTTAAAAGGTTAAATAAAATCATTCCGAAAGAGATAGCCAATGATTATAGGTTAAGGAAATATTATTTCAAACGATTTGGTCTCTTCAGCAGATATGAAGATGGAATTAAGTTAGATCGAGGTATGTATATGTATCTCTGTGTATGTTTTTTATAAAATGATAGATTTATATATATATATTACATACACACACATATATACATATATAATATAAAGTGATAATCTATTATTTTTAGAGAGTTGGTTTTCTGTAACACCAGAGGAAATAGCAAAGGATATAGCAGAAAGATGTAGATGCGATACAATTATTGATGCATTTTGTGGTGCAGGCAGCAATGCCATTCAGTTTGCATTTACATGTGAAAGAGGTATATTTATCTATATAAAATTTTATCTGTTACACAAAAATACATTACTGATACAAACTTTATCTGTTAGGCAAAAATACATTTACTGATTGTATTTTACAGTAATTGCCATAGACATCGATCCTAATAAAATTAAGATCGCTCGGCATAATGCAGGAATTTATGGTGTGGACGATAGGATAGAATTTATTATTGGAGATTTCCTGCAATTAGCACCACAATTGGTTGCAGATGTCGTGTTTTTGAGTCCGCCATGGGGCGGTCCTGATTATATAAAGAGAAAAGTATTTGATCTCGAAAGTATTATACCTCCCATTGGTGGAAAAAGTATATTCGAAGCAGCAAGAAGCATCACTCAACATGTGGCCTATTATCTTCCTAGAAATTCAGACCCTCTGCAGGTAAACAATGTTTACAATAATATAATAATTAAATAATTTAATTGAAATTTTACCATGTGACTTGATATTTGTGTGTCTAAAAACATGTATACAATTACAGATTATCATGTTAGCTGAAAAATATGACAAAGTGGAAATTCAACAAAACATGTTCAATGGGAAGCTTACTGCTTGTACAGCTTACTATGGTGAATTGGCCAGGACGTAATTTAAGTGATGAAATAAGAAATATTTTAGTTTACATTTTTTTCAGTTATTTCGACTTGCTTATCAGAACCAAAATCATGATACATTTCTTTTCAATTAAAAAAGTATTTTAACTCGTCTTTGTAAGAACTGGAAAAATAATGTACTATATATTTGGAGGGATAATGTAATTTATATTTTACAACTTCCAAATTCTATTAACTTAGATTTTTTTATGTATGTTCTTCCATATATATATATATATATACAAATATATATATAATTTTAATTTTAATAAATATATCTTTAAGAAAGTACGATATATTTAAAATTTTATTACTTAAGATTTCACGAAATTTTTAAATGAAATGATGTGAAAATTACTTAATTTTTATTTGTAATAGAGAATTGTGTTTACAATATTCATGTGAAATGAAACAAAAAAAAAACCGAAAATGGCAAAATAAAGTTTTTGAAATAGCAGAAAAATAATGGATCTGAAATAATTTTAATATACCATTGTGATATTGTACAATGAGCAAGTAGTAATTTGATTAGTAAGAATAATTTAAAATGGATCGTAAAAAATAGTAAAAACAAATTTTCGAAATTCTATAACAATTTATTTTTAATTTCATTTTTAAAAAATTATAGTTATTAAAAACATTCTTGAATTTAAATCAGAATTAATTCTATAACATTTCCACACATCAGAAAAAATATCACATTAACAAATTTCCATTAAGACATTATTAATCTTATTACTTTTTTTGAAAAAATTAGTAACACGTGACTAGCTTTTCTTTACTTGTTTGTTATCATAATATGTAATGTTATTGTGTCATTTGCTTAATTGGAGGACATTTTATTCGGCATTAATTACTATTTTATATATTGTATAATTTCACGAATCAATATCGATATTTGTCACATTTGTTTCTTCAATATCACTAGTTGTTGCCATGTTTGTCTCTTCAATATCAATGGTTCTAATACTTCTTTCTTCAGGTTCTGCAGGTATCGTTATACCACCAGTATCTATGCTTTCTTCTTCTTCTCTAGGAATTTTTAAGAAACAATGCATTGTCTCGTCATCCTCTTGCTCAATAGAATCATTTTTGTTTAAACTTTCTCTTGTTGATAATGAACCTTGAAGATGTTTCGATGGTATTTGTATCGTGATTGTTTGGGAAGTGCCATCAGCAGACGTTGAGGAAGACATCAAATTAGCTTCTAATGTATCTCCATCTTTCGAAAAGGCGCCTAAACAACTATAAACTAATTGCGCTGCCGCAATGTTACCAGGAAAGACTTCGACATTCTCGTTATCTGTGTGTAAAAAAAGTAGTAAAGAAATTTATAAAAATATCTACTAAATAAGAATTGCAAGCAGTTCAACAAATCTTAATGTTACCTTTTTTCTGCACATTAGATTTTATTAAACCTTTTTCATGGTCACCTAAGTGCTGGATGTAACTTTCATTTTTCACCGTTTTAAAAGGACACAGATCGCATGTAAATAAGCCAGACAGCAAAGGATGCCTCGATTTTAAATGATTTTTATAACTGCTGCTCTGTATCGCGCTATATGAGCAATGTGGACATTTATACGGTCGGAATCCTATAGGAAGAAATTAAATTAATCCATAATAATTAATTTTGGATGTAATAACTCACCTGTGTGTTGCATAATATGCCGTCGTAAGGTATTGTGATCTCCAGTTTTGTAATCGCAGATCTCACAGCTGAAAGGTTTATCTCCTGTATGTTGACGCAAATGCATTTGTAACATTGCCTTTCTGGCACTAGCATGACCGCAAACGTTACAAACATACGGACGTAACTTGGAATGAACCGCTTGAATGTGGTTCTTTAAACATTTTGAATTCGCATACGTTTTACCGCACATGTCGCACGTCTTAGAAGTATACCATCGAGTTACTTCTAATGTTTTGCGATCTAAATGCATTATACGATGATTACGTAACTGGCTAGCTTGTTTGAAACATTTCTCGCAATCGGGACATTTGTAATCACGAGTGTCACTGTGTACTCTCATGTGCGTCAAGAGTTTTACCATGGTAGCACTTTTGTAGACTTTACAAATTTTGCAAGTAAACAAGCCTATGTCTATGTAAAAGAGAATACATAAAAATGTGAATTGTTTTAACGCTTCTTATATTATTTATCTTATATATTTACAAACCAATTTGGTGCTTCTTCCATAAATGCAAGTTACATTGGCGCCACTTCGTAAACTTCACATCTCGACATATGGTGCATTTAAATGTTGTTGCAGTTTCAGATTCTGTATGGTAAAGAATATGTTGCTGCATAATTTCTTCCGAGACGAATTTGTACTGGCAGCCCTGATACGTACACCTTGCGAAAATGATATATTTAAATATGACAAATAAAAGATTTCTTCTATATAATACATATTTTTTAGAAAATTACATACTTCACATTTCTTTCCGCTGACTCTATCATTTTCCTATTACGCATATATTCTGAATTTAAGGTCTTCGAAATTTTTACTGGATCTTTTTCTGCTTCATTGCTTTCGATATGTTGAGCCTCATGTTCAGTTACCAAGCCAGGATTCGCTAGATCTGTCAAATTTTCTTTTCCAGCCTCATCACTCGCAATGTCTGTTAATTGATGATCCTAAAAGAAATTTCTATCATATCGTCCAGATAAAAGTAGCCTACCTTTCAAAAATTAAAATTTAAGATGATTACATTAATCATGTGTTCTTTACAGTCCTCAAAAGAATGGAAGCAGATGGAACACTCCGCACACATATAAACTATTTTTACTTCATCCATTTTAGATTCTTCCTTTGGCTATATATAATAATAAAAGTAAGCCAATTTTTATATTGCATTATAAGCTTCTGCTAAGCAAAATACAGTTACTTTGATTAAAATTGTGTGAACTACAGTTGGCGTCTAGACATCTACTTACTGTAATATCTATAGCAGAATTTAAATGTAGTTTCTGAATGTGATCTAATAATTGCATCTTGTCTTGAGATAGGTAAGTACACATCTTGCATTTAAAAGCAGTCACAACTTCTAAGAAATCATCGACGTTAACGTTGTCATCTTGCGCAACAAGATCTTTCACTACTTCCTCTGTAGCGACTTCGTATTGCTCCTCAGATTGTCTGTATGGACTTTCGATTACTACATTTTCATTCTTGATATAACCATTTTCATTATTTTCCGTATTCTTTGACATCGAGAGTGCCTTTTCGTTACAACTCATTTGTTCTACAGGTTGCAAGTTGGTACTCACTTCTTCAATCACTCCATTTTTAATCGCATATACCTGTCCATTCAAACACACTAACGAAATCGGTTCTTCTCCACTGTCCAACTCACTTCCCTTAACAATGTCAACTGTAGTTTGTTCTTCACTCACTGCTGAATTCTTCATAATGTCCATTGGTGATAGTGCAAGTTTATAAATGTACCTTGTGCCATTTATGTCATAGCTTAAGTAGGACATGTCATTCATTTCTTCACTCATTGCTGATGAAGAGTCGTAGAATAATCTGATTGAATGTCAACACAAACGTTCCAACATATTTACACAATTAACTTAACTAGAATGTTACTCGTAACACAATTTCAATCCATTGAATCACTTCGGCTAAAATCTGTTGTAATATCCTTTCTTTTGTTCTTAAAAAAAAATTCCAATTTTATGTTACATCTTATATAAACTCTGTTATATAAATAGATTAATATTATGAGTTCCGATTTAGAGTTTAAACAGTTCTTATCAAAACGGTGAATGCGATAAATTACACGGGTTTGTTTCAGTATTCGCTAATTATATCCATCGCGAAATACGCGTAAACACCCAAATGTATGTACATATATGTGCAACATCAATGCGGAACGATGAGGTTATCTCTGCGAACTCTAAGCACTATCCGAGACACTTCTCCGTCTCCGCGGAGACAAATCGGGCACCACGTGCGATGAAGTTGAAGCGAAGAGAACGAGGAGATGCATTCGCGAAGATATTCGAATTCTATTCGAATTCAAAATCGTGTCTCGCATAACACCTCGCATACGGCGTCTGGTTCGAGATTTCCGACTACGGCGATTATGCTGGCGCGCGGGAAGTGACAAGAAACGCCGGTGAAGCGACGCGCGAAAATTAGCGAAAACACGAGTTCGGTAGCGAGACGTTCTGCCTGGGATGCGTTCCAAAACTCGACTCTATCAACTCCGAGTATCTTTTATCCTTGTTCAACATTCAGTGAAGAACAAGGATAAAAGATACTCGGAGTTGATAGAGTCGAGTTTTGGAACACACCCTTGGAGCGGAAGTTGCCTTAGGCCGGTATTCATAGTCGATTCTTATTTCAAGACCGTCTTAAGTAATGTTCTTGACTATGAATACCGGCCTTAAATAAGAATAAGATAATACAGGTGCATCATGCGTGAAACGCATTCTCAAACACTTGTAATGGCGCAGTCCCACAGTGCGGAACGTATACGCAATGCGGAATTGGCGGAACGATGTCCGTCCAATCGCAAACATTCCGTCAATTGCGGTCCGCCGATATGTCTTTTCTAAACCAATCACGAGCGTTCCGCCAATTCCTCATTGCGCCAATTCCGCATCATGAGACCGCACCATAATAAACGTCAATTTGGATACGCAATTTGCAATCACAGATTTTCCTGTCATGGATATGTACGTTAAAAAAAAACTCTATAGTTTACGTGACGTGAAATATAGATTTTCAGCGCTGGTAGTAAATTTGAAACACAGTAAACGTTTTGGAACGCACTTCCTCGATTGTGGAATGCGCCAAATTTCGATGTAGAATTATCGTAAAATTAAAAATATTAATTATTGATTGGGTTCTCACATATTACGGTCTAAAATAAGATTCTTATTGGTTAAAAATATTAATGTTTTAAAATTAAACATACATATATTAATTAACAGCTTAAGTCTGTTTAATAACATGATATTTGTATATATTGTACATTTTGAACAGTTTATACAATAACAATATAATAATTTTCTATATGCATATATTATATGTATAATTACAGAGATAATAAAATTATAATTACAATTTCTTAGAATAAAAAAAATATAAAAATGATATATTTTAAGGACTTGCTATATTTTGTCTAGAATGTTTCGGAGTTCTCTCTGCATTTTGTCTAGCAATTTCAGGAAAGAATTGCGAGTTATATTTTTGTTTTATAGCAGGTTTAGGAGTTTCTGGTGCTACAACAGGCATAGGTTCACCTCTCACTTTGGCCAACAGTGCTTCAGTTCTTAGTTTTTCACTTTGCTCTCTGAGTAATCTCTCTGCTCTTAATTTTTCTATATTTGTACTACTCTGACTTCCATCTTCTTTCTTCTCTGAATGTTTATATTTTTTGTGTTTTTTATCTTTTTTATATCTTTTGTGTATACTGTGCCTTTCATGATCAGAATGAGAACTATCAGAATCACGATGCTTTCTTTTAATGCTCTCCGTTTTTACTTTTAAATGATCTTCAGGTTTAGAATGCATAATCTTGAGATATTTCTTTATATCAATCATTGGATCGTTTAAGGTTTTCTTCTTTATTTCTATCTCTATGTCTTTCTCTGTATCCGTTAATCTCTTTGGTAATTCTTCGTACCAATTTTTTTTCCCAGTTGCTTCGTTAGTATCTTGTCCTAGATACGTCAAATATCCAATCTGCTTTTCATATTTCTCTTTCTCTTCCTTCTTTTCCTTCTCATGTTCTGCATTAGGTCTACTGTAATCAATTTTTCCATCTTCAAGCTCAGCAAAAAAGTTGACGTGCTCTAACTTCTTACTAGTAGAACCTTCGGTTGTTGACCGACCATCGTACGTAGATCTCGCTCGATGTCTTAATAAATCTACTCTTGCTTCTGTTTCCTAATGATAAATAAAAGAACTTAATGTAAAAATTAAGCATATACCTAAAAACGTCAAGAAATAATTTTTATAGTAAAATACGAAATCTACATGATCGAAACTTTCATAAACAATTTATCACGTACTGCTTTCTGAATTCGTTCTTTTTTAATCCTCTCTTCTTCCGCAGCTTTTGCTTCGTCTTTCCGTACACGAGCGATATTCTCCTTCGTTCGTACATGCCATCTGAATGAACATAAAACAAACGATCAGTTTCAAGATATATACAAATTGAATGCATCGTCTTACCTTTTCTTTGGTAAAATATTCATTGTCAGCAAACCTCTTGGTATAACAAAATCAGATTGTCAGGCTAATTGCGCCGATTGCTTCGGATGATCCAATAAATGGATTTAACGATTGTAAACAAATTTTCACAAATGCATTAAACCAAGAGCTGCGACAAGATCTCCCTGTGATTTTCTGATTGGATACAATTTCTGGACATGTAAATAAAATTTTATCTCTTGCAGTTGGCAGCTCGTGAGAGAAGGTATTGCAATTTGCGGCTTGCGCCTTGTGCCAAAGACATATTCAGATCACTGTAATCGACATCGAGCACACTGTGCGCGAAAAATTTTTTTGTTTACATTTCTGTTAAAGAGTAAGTGTATATGCATTTTTATATTTCTTGTTTGTGACATAATTTGTGTTTTCATTGAAATTTGCCACGAAAAGTGCTATTACTTGATTCTTGCATACGATGTATGCGTTTACTTTGACCTAACCTAACCGGCATAGAAGATATTATTCATGTTTGATTTAACACGACAGTCAAAGAAAATTAAAATCATGGAATTGTGGAAAGAAAATTGAGAAAATTGTGTAGTTTAAAGTATGAAACGGAGAAAGTATAGAAGGTGTTATAAGTAAAGTTGAAGGCACTCGTTGCTCATCAATCAGTAGAAACTACTAAAAAAAACGACGCTATTCACATATAAATGTTGATATTTTAATATATTTCTGAAAGATTGTGTTACACATACACATACACATACACATACACAAGTACCTTATTTTTACGAATAACAAAATAACATGTATTTAATACATTTTTTAAATACAGATTACAGATTTTACATCATGGCTGCGACAATGCCAATAAATCCCAAACCATTCCTAAATGGTTTGACGGGGAAGCCAGTCATGGTGAAGTTAAAATGGGGCCACGAATATAAAGGTTATCTCGTCTCGGTTGATGGATACATGAATTTGCAGCTCGCAAATACTGAAGAACACATAGAGGGTAATTGTACTGGAAACCTCGGAGAAGTGCTAATCAGGTGTAATAATGTTATGTACATAAGAGGAGTAGAAGAATCAGACGAAGAGGGCGAGATGAAGGATTGAAGTGACGAAAATCTAAAACTTTAATTTTTATTATAACCCCTTTTGTATTATTAAGAACTAATTTAATTTAACTAATAAAATAAAATCATTTTATTTCTTATGAAGTTGTATACATGTGTGTAAATGCAAATAGTATTACAAACCTGTCTTAACATGGTTTTGGTACATTAGTTACTATAGGCTTCGGCCTTGATTTAAACAAGAGTTTCTTTCTCACAATAGCTTTCACAAAGTACTCTGTTTTTGTCGTAGTTTCCTCTCCCATCGTCTCATCTCCTGTATCACGATGTTTCTCCAATACAAGCAGTGGTTTATCAAGTGTTACCTCTTTTCCATGTAACACATGAATTCCAATGATTAAAATAGGTACTCCAGTTTTTGTGAAGTGAAGATCGCCGATTAATTGATCGCCTGAATTATCGATAGTTTCAAATTTTAAATCTCCTTGGAGATCTATAATCGCCCAAGTGTCTATGTTTCCGTCTCTAAAAAGAAATCACTAAAATTTATTTGATATTCAAAAAAGTTTAATCGATTTTTACGATAAATAAAATATTATTGGCGTAAAAGAAATTATTGTTTACCTTTTGATCGGCACGATCATCTTTGTTAGGTTAGGCACTAAAAATGGCGCTAAAAATTACGTTTGTAAATCTAAGGGCGCGTTTACACCTTGACGGATAAGCAGAAAGCGCAAAAGCAGTGGCCAATTACAACTCACGCTCAAAGTCTGTTTTCTGTGGCTGAACTAATGTAATACACTTTCGGAACTTAGGGACTGCGTAGAATAAAAGGAACAGAGAACCGAGAATAAAATTTCAACCTATCAGAAACTGTATTGTCTAATTCACACTGAATCCTAGACTTCACTAGAACTCTCTTTCACGCTTTCGATAAATATTAAACATATTCTACCTCACTTTAAGGGGCTTTAAGCAGAATTCTAGTGAAAAGTCTAGAATAGGAACAGAAAACAGATTTTTCACAGAGTGGAACGTAAGTATTCCCTAGGAGCTAGTAAGAAGTTTCCGAACGCAGCCTGGGACGTGGAAAGACTGTGAGATTGCCTTCGTCATTTTTACGCATTTGAAAATTTAAATTTTGAGTGCGAAAACGTTGCAATCTTTCTGTAATTAAATGTACATTTTTTTCTAATTGTATTATTTTTATATATCTATATTTTTGTATCTGTAAAAAATCCATAGAAAAAATATGATTGAATAATTATGATTGGTGATTACATATATAATAGCACTTTTTATATTAATATTCAGATATTTAAATAAAATATGTTATTTTAAAGAATAATTAAAAGATATTAATAATATAACAAATAAAATACAATATAAATATATACAGGATGTCCCATTTTAAATAATGCATTAAGATTTCTCGAAAACTATGGTAGATACGGAAAAACAAACTTTTGTTTCAAACAAAAGTTGTATGGTTCGGAGGGGGACATAAGAAGGTATCATTGATTTGACTAGATTCGACCTTGGGTGACGTCGCCAAGGCTAGATCAAGGTCACGTTAATTTTTTTTAAATGGAACCCCCTATTTTTCATTACATTTTCTTGTAGCTTACCTCGAGAACCATATTAGCCCCCTTAATAATCCTTCAATTTATATAAATTATAAATGTCAAAATCTATAAAATAAAATTTCCGACAAATAATTTTGAATGATTTTATCGGATTTGTAGTATTGGTATCATAATAGCAAATTAATTTTAATTAAAATAAAGAGACTTTACACACAGAATATATTAATTTACATTATGCAAGAAATTTGTGAAAATACTTGACGGATACAGGAATAAATGTATGTAGGCATGTACAGGAAAATTTAATCATATAAATAAATTGTACTTCAATTTGATGTCACGCATATTTGTATTTTTATTTTATTTTCGATTCTCTTCTCTTCACACTGAAGTAAGTACATCGGACGTAAATCACAGCACATCTCCGTTTGAATAAACATTCATGCATCGTCTCTGTAATTATAGTTGGTACACGTAAAAGTACAAATAAATGTTCGTAGGTGCGCTTGTTATCGAGAATTACTATCGACGTGACACTATCGTGTAATCCTTCCCGAGATTCGTATAGTTAATAATAAAATTTGTGCCTGCGATCACATATAGCGCTTTACAGATACACTTATTGTTTTCATTTTGTGCACAGGTCTTAAATTAAATTCGCCAAATCTCGCACGATTTGAAACGTGAAAATGATACAAAAAATATAAATCTCGAAGGGAGATTCATAGTCTCTCATATTCATAGTCGTGATTCAACTTGAGATCCAATTTGAGCTAACAATAAGTTTGAATCAGTCTTTCATTTGAAAAACGCTTTTCAAATCACGATTTAATAAATCTGATTGGTTCAATCTTTAGTTCAAACCTAGCTCGCCTGAAATAAGAATCAATCGTGGATCGATCTACGACTATGAATACGGATCAAAATGATCTATGACATGAGAAATGAATGAGACTTGTCGCAGGAGGCGATTTGTACGAAATGAGATTCGGTGTTCGATCGAGATTCTTTGCGCGATCTGACGATAAAGTCGATATTGGAGTTTACGATTATCGTGAATATTTCACAAATAAGTCTCTCCTTCAGGAGCGAGCTTTGTACATGTATGCAGATGTACAGTAATCTTATACATAGCCAGAGCTTTGATTATCTATTCTATGTGATTAATCGAGAATTAGGCGATAAGTTTGGGAAAAATGCGCTAAGGCAATATCGTTCGCAAAATTATGCGTGCTTACATCCGTTTGCGTAAAATGTACATGTGCATACATACATATAAATATATTTATAATATGTACAAAAATCTATTATATATATATATATAATATCTCCTAGAAATAGTACAAAATATTTGAGGAAGATAACTGCGCGGTGATGATTAGAAATAGGAAAGTGATACTTTCATTCATGTTATTCTAAATTTTATTATGCCTCTTATTTGTGCTACACTCTAGAAACCTTTAACTCTTCGTACGAAACGTATATTCTTAGATGAGAAGTGGGAAATTTTTATTAAGGAGAAGATGGAAAAGTTCTATGTGTAATTGTGCTTTTTATGGTTCGTTTCCTGTTCGTAAAAAGCATTGGCCTCTAACATTAGTAGCATATATACCTTATTTGTAAATTTTCTAATTCCGGATTGTATATTATCTACGTTTAAGAGAAATAGAATATTAATATATTTTTCCTATTGATGGTATTAAAAAAATGCATAATTCTTAAATAATATATCCATTACGTAAAAATTTTTTGAAATAAAAAATTTATAATAGGATGCTGTTTTTAAAACAATTTAATCTTAATAAACATATTTTAATTTGTTCCGATGAAAGATTAGAGAGTTACAAATTTAGTTAAAATCTTTGTGAAACAGATTATTATTGAGATTTCGATGCATTAATTCAAAACACAAATCATAGATTATGAATATATTGAGCCTTAATTTTTTTCTTTTTAAATTGTTAAGATATGAGAAAAGGCTGATTATGGATTCAACGAATTACTTTAGCGGACGGATAGATTTTATGAAAGCGAGAAGAAGTTCCTATAGTTTATTAGTATGATAGATCTACATATCAATTCTTTTATTACGACATTTTCGTGAAAATCACCTAGAAAAGCATAATAATAACAATAGTATTATTTATGCTGCCTCTACTAAAAGCTAATAATAACAGTAGTTAGCTAAATAGTAATGTACGTGCTTTTTATTTCTCTCTGGTCATATATATCGATGAGTCTCTATAATATAGAGTTTGATTATTCAAGAATTAGAAATTTTTGAAGATAAAGTTTTGAAAAAATGTTTAAATATTTTTGTAAAATGCATTAATATCATGAGGTAACGAGAATGAACGAATGCATTATATAATCTTCTATAATATATCTCCGGATCACTAACATGTTCCATTTGGATGGAATTTTCTCTATATCAGTGTAGAATTTAAATGACTAATGAGAGGAAGAATAATGATATTGGTGAAAAGGATTATTAGTATTATGTTTAAGATAATGTAGTAATTATGGCATGTAAAATTTCGTTGATTTTGTGAAAACCTGTGTATATACAATAACGTCTACATCGATGTATATCATAATATCACTTCGCGAACAATCAACAGCGTTATTTTAGAAGATAATGCAAATGACTTAGTAATTAATAACTTTACACGTCAATTCGTCCCGATGATTGAAAACTATTATTTATAAAGATTATATTCACAATTAGGTAATTATGCAGTATGCCTTTGCGGGGGGGGGGGGTGATGAAAGTCGGGAGTGAGAGTCGCTTCGTGTTGAAAGTCAAAACCTATGTAGAATAGTATTTAATATTGCATGTATAATATAGAAATAATACATTATTTTTCAAACTTTTTTGTTAATAATTTCTTAATGAAGGACGACTGCGGACTAAAACCTTTTGAAGGTCACTCGGAGTCATGACTTTGATCACATATGTCAAGGTCAAGGTCATCGGAGAGTGCTCTCCTATATTGCATAATTATCCACAATTATTATAAATGATTGTTTTCAATTGGAACGAATGTTTTTAATATTTACAAGATGAAAATTTTGCGTTCGCTTATTTTATATACACGAGAAGTTTTAAAATATATAAATCATACAATTGCAATATTAAAAAATGCAATTAAAATACGTATTTTTATTTTGTATAACAACTTATAGTTTTTTACGATTGATAGTTACGTCCGCAAATTTTTAATATTGTACAATTCTTATAATACACATTTGTTTTATATATACACAATTTAATTATTGTACATACATAATTGTAAACGTAATTTACTCTTAATTCGCCTTAACACTTTATCGTTTCGTAGGATCTTTTCAGAATTTTCGTAAGGTATGTTACATCGTAATGACATAACAATTACTTGTCAATTAATTTCTAAACTACTATTTGTGAATTCGATTGAATATACTAATGCGCACTGGTGCATAGTAAATACTTTCGTGTACTGAATAAAAACATATGCACATAATCAAATAAATCAGTGAGATTGCTTAATGCAGATTTCAAATATATATTTGTGATATATGTATATTAAACAATTTATGATAAAGCTTCATATATCCACACACATCCTCTATTAAATTTTCATTAATCAAGATTATATTTTTACATTTAATAGCATTTATAATTTGCACCAGTGTGCAAAAGTTATGATTTGTATAATTCGGCCGAGCATGAGAGATAAACAGTTGAATTAGTATTAAAATCAAGTAAAGTGATAAGGTAATCAACAATAATCCATTTATATTTCTCAAGATGTAACTCTCCAATTACACTAACAATCCAACAAAGAGTTAATCAAAATAGTATATACGCACATGTAAGCGCCATAAATGCTTTAACAATTACTGGATACATTTTCCAGAAACACTTTTGGAAAGAGCATGTAAAATACTAAACGTTTAATGTCATTTTGATCGTTTATCATATCTAAATAAAACGTCTTTTTAATTATAAAACCCTTATAAAATCTTTGTGAAATGCATCACTTCTCAGGATACTAGCTAAAGACTGAAAGATATTCATCTAGTGATTATTAAGGAAATTTATGACGCTTAGTATATTCTCTTTATCTTTTATATATCTTTCTCTAATGTCTTCCAAACATGTCGACAGCATTGAGCATTCGATAATCCGTGACACTTTAACGCCTATGAAATGCATTGCGCGTGACGAAAGTTGGTTGCCGCCGATACTATACTTGGAAGACTGACTCGAGATCTTGTGAGATATCATTGCGGTTGAGATTTTCTTCACATAAACGTATACAAACATAAAAATAAATTACAACTCCATTTCAGTCTCGCAATTCCGATCGTTTAGCATCCGATTTTGCGGATTTGAAAATTACCCTGAGTGCATCGCTTTCATGCGCGACAGAGGAAAGTCGCGTTTATTTTTTTTTTTTTTTTGAATGTACTTCGTTGGAAGAAGATAATATCGAGTTAAGCGATCGGTAATCGTTGATTCCGTTACATTTCGGCTCCGTCGCACGTGTCATCGTTGAACACCTTGTGATTAAATTCTATATTCTTCGGCGTATTTCCTCAGGGATTTCCGATTCGGATATAATCTTAGGAACGTCTTTTTCGGGGCTAGGACTGGGGCTAGGACTAGGGCTAGGCGAGGAACTTGGTGATCTTGAGCTACTGGAACTTGATCTGGAGCGTTGCTGTCGCTTCCGTTGCATCTTGTAATCGTGTAAAGGGCCGCGAATAATTTTCAGCGTGGTCTCCAATTCGTATGCGCGATTCTTCAACGCATTGTACATGTCAATGTCAAGACCGATCTTTCGAGCTCTTCTATGAAGCACTATTAGGTGACGTCTATTCAACACGTCCGGCAGCATGTATTCCTAAGTGAAGATACATGAAGAAAAATCATGATTGATCGTATCGTATTACGTCCCACGACATTTTGCGCCGTATAATCCATTTCTGACGACTTGCAACGTTTTGTTATGGATTCAGTTTATACTTTTTATTCTCTAACACCAACCTGTCGAGTCACGAGGTAATAAATAAACCACATCATAGTAGTGCCATAAGTGACGAAGTAAGTGACGGGCTCCATTATATCCCATGAGTATTCCCACCAGGTTAATCTGGCCAACGCCCCAAATTGGACAGACATCATGACTAGGAACGTCCAAATAAAAAAATTCGCTTTCTTGTAAGCGGCATTTTGTATCTCTTGCAATTTCTAGAATGATTAAGAGAACGTGAAAATCCCGCGCTCATCATTCACTTTGTATTTTTCTCTCAGCGAAGATAATTTAGCTCCTATCTTATTCTCTACATAATTGAGAAAATGAGGCCGGAGACGGAGGAATACTTGCGGGAGTACCGTGGAAGTTGAAACGGCATCTTTTACTCTACCTCATTATTTCATAAGGAGGGAAAAAAAAGACACGGGCAACATTTCGCAGACGTTTTCTTCTTACAATGTTGCGTAACAATGAGCGCGATGCATATAAAAGGGATTAGAAAAGTATCGCTGGTCGCGTGTGCGAAGTGCGACGCGAGTGTGCTAATTAGAACGCTCAAGAATATGGCAATTAAGAAAAACCATAGGCGGAATGCAGTGAGAGAAAACGGACAATGGAAGTGTGTTCGCATTTAAATTTAATTTACGCGCGATAGAAAGCCATTATTTAAAGTTACTATTGAATCAATTTTATCCTAACAAATACCGTTCTTCTCTTAGTATACGCACGCGTATGCTGCTTAATTCGTATACCATAAAATAGAGTAACTTCGACACAGTCGAAATAACTTTGGCCCAAATTAAAAAAAGAAATGGGATTTAACAACACTCATGTCTAAAATCAGGACATAAGAGATCTATAAGACATTTTGAAGAAGTTATGTCCCGATTTTGACATGTGTGTCATGTAGACATGATTAAAATTTGAATCAAACTATAATTTGGGGCAAAAGTTACCCTCTTTTACGATATGTTGCGACCTATAGAAGGACGAACTGTAGAAACATTTTTTACCTGTTCCATAGGTTCCAGCTGTAGTCTAATATTCTCTAGCTCGGCGATAACAGATCTTTCCATGTCGACATGGTACTCCCGCACGTGGAATGCCTCGTACAACTGCGCAACGAGCGCTTGTACGTCTCCGAGTTTCTGTAAATCCTCCTGTAAAACCGGAAGACATACATGTCGATACTTGCGGAAAGTGGTTCGACAAGAGAAATCCCGCGTGACTTGAAATACATTGCCGATAAAATATATTACACTTGAAGAAATATCATTACAGATTTTAGTCGATCAGTACATGTCGCAACTACGCGCTTCGCGGGATCGTATTATAGAAACATAAAGCTAATAAAAGATATCGTTTTTATTTGATAACTCACTGTCGTGCACCTTTCTCGTAACGGCGGCGAGACAATGTATTCATTATCGTTTATTAATAATTTGAAATCCTCCTCTAAAAGTGATTCTATCGTGTTACTGGAAGCTATCCTGACACCATCTGAAAAAAAAACCGATCAGAACCTTTATCTTGCGGTATTATGCAAGAAGGACTTTAATTTGATTTCCAACTTCTCTGACGTAATGAATTAATTAGCTGAAAAAATGATTTGTACGCTGTCTTACCTAGCGACGTTATGCATGCTCGATCGATGCCACGATCCTCCGTCTTTAACATATCTAAAAAATTGCCAACCGTATGCGTTATTGGCTTTATGGTGAACGAGCAGTGTTCCCTCCTGGATGGAAGAGGCACCGTGATTCTAGGAAGTCCCCGGTAATATGCCACGGTGACATCCGAACCTGCGTTAATATGTATTTATGGATCACACATTTGCTTCGCATAAAGGCACAGATGTACAGGGTGTTATATCAACATATTGATCGATCGATTATTTTATAAATATAATATTTTATGAATGTAATCGACCACGCGTGCCTGATAGAGAAGGCAATCCAATATACTGACATGTTGATGTAATACTCTGTACGTAGAGTTCCCACAGGACTACATGTTCTGCATTTTACAGAGTCATTTTCTAAATGGGTCACTTAATCCGCATAATTAATGACTTTATAAATTATGAGTACACAGAACGGTTTTGTGCTAATATCTAAAAATTTAACTAAATACAGATCCGAAAATAATTTTACTCAAAATATTAATGTAGAGCGCTCAAACTGGTTGTCTCAAACTTTTTTGCAATATTGTTCATTATGTTTAAATATTCTACGTTATTTTGATTAACGAAATTATTTTCATTAAGTGTATATATCTAAATTTGTAAATATATACTTCAGTAAAATTTTCTTTTTGTGTAATTACGTTTCACCGTAATGAATTTTCGTGTAATTAGCGAATCTCGCGTAAAAGTGATTATGAAACTTTGTGCAAATATTTATTTATAACATATTCTTGCTTTCTCTTATTCATTTTTTCGGTGTTTCCTCAGATTTTCCGTGTTAATAATTACTTTTCAAATCTTTAATGTTAATAACTCTTCCGTTTCTGTTTTCTAAATTCCTATTCGATCGCGTGTATTACGCAGACTTTGACTTGGCGGAAACGTAATACGATTTGGATTTGCACGTGAGAGAAAGATGCGTGCGTGCATCGTTTCGCGGATATTTCACGGATATTCACTGTCAAAAGTTCGGATAAGAAATGTTCTAGTTTGAAATTCAGCACTACGTATACTTAAGCCTACTTTTCTACTCAACAGAATCAAACTATCGTGCAAACCAACATTGTTACACAGAATTATTTTTACTTACAAATATCAATGTTAAATTGTTAAAATATTGGCTAATCAATATTTGAATCAAGTTATTTCTGGCAATTTGATTAAATAACATATTATAATTATTAATTTCATGTAATAATTAAAATTATAAAGTAGTTAGAACGGAATATAATGTTCCGGCGAGGCAACAGAAATGTGTGAAATGCGCAATTATAAGAATCTGCGTTAACATTAGTTACACACTAGATACTCGCTTTGTATTATACATATGTACGTCATACCCTGCATCGTGTACGAAATAAGTCTGGAAAATATTTTCAGTTATAATGAACCAAATTATAGGGAACAATCTTTTGATAAATAGTCCTATTTTTTTAAAATACATTTATGAATCTTTTTGGGCACCTATCATGGAAAAAGTCGGAATGAATTCTGATCTGAATTATTCAATTATTTCCTAGATTTACATTGTATTTTCTGGGGAAAACGGAATAATTCCGATCGGAATTCATTTCAACATGCTTCATAATAGGTACCCAGATAGTATATTTTTATAATACTTAATGGTCCAATATGTTAAATCTAAACACACTCATTTTGAAATCTACCATCGTTCATTAGAAACAAATTAAGTTTTTGCAAAGTTTTTGCGTTCAAACAAAACTACTTTATTATTTTTGGAAGATTTCCCAAGCTTTCCTGGGTAAATAAATTTCTTTCATGAATGTATAAACTTTCAAAATAGTAACTCTAAAAATTTTAGACTCCCTCTTTTCGTTCTAGTAATGTCCTCAATTCGTCAATATCCTTAGAAATATTACAGTGCAGTTTTCAAACTAGAAAAGAAAAATATTTGCGGGGGTCGACAAAGTGCTTCGTTTCCGCGACTTTGTTCGCGTGATAATAGCGCAATCGAGAGCTGGATTATATTAACCTGGTTACGAGCCGTTGATATGAGGAAGGTATTAGAGTGTGGAGAACGGAATGGGACGAACCGCGGATCTTTCCCGTTGTAAGCAGAACGGAACCGAGCATTAATCCGCCTGCGCTAACGATGTCTGAAAATGCATCTTTTGATGCAAAAACCGTTTTTACAAGTTCCTCAAATTTAAATCTGTTAAAGTCATTAAGTCCAGTAAAGCAATAAGAGATGAAATTAAAGACCGTACCGCCTTGAAATATTAAGAAACTGCGAAAAATACATATAGATGAAATGAGACGATGAAAAAAAAAATAAAAATGTTATTTAATAAAATAAGCAAATAAATTTTGTAATGATCCGTAATTCAATATATGTACAAAATTTAAAAAAATGTTACATAGAAAAAACATTTTTGACAGGAAAATGGAATATAAATATTATATGTTTTAACAGAGAATTATGATAGACATGCGAATTTCTCATATTTGACACGGTTATAAAATGATAATAGATAATGCTCGAAATCGACGTTTATGATGGATAGATACGTGAAAGGATTTATCGCTTTAGATCAAATAAATCCACTATAAATGATGAGAAATTTATAATATGGTATTTTTCAGTATATAAGTTTATTTTATACAAGCACAAATCGATAATTTGTGAATAATGTTTTTAGTCAATATTTCTTTAGTAAAATATTTTTTATTTACGATAAAAATATTTTATATTTTAAATAAAGTTTACTTTTTTAAACAAAGAGAAAAAGTATTTTATCTTTTTGCATTAATCTCATTTTAAACGTGTTGCGATGTTACAATAATATTTGTTAAAATAATATTTGTTATATAAAATGTATACAATATGTTGTCATGTTCATCTTGTGTATAAATACGTTTATTTACAATATTATTTATACATGTGCATAAACAACCATCGATATATCACTTTGTTCACGTAGAAATTTCGCGGTACATAATCAGCGATTGTCATCGAGAGTTCTCGTCCCGAAAGGGAAATATATAAGTATATATATAGTGGTAGATAAGATTCCTCAATCATTCGAAGGTGCGATCGCCATAGAAGCAATCAGTAGCGATTGGTAGCCGTAACTTCTCAGATGGGAATTCGGTGCCGTGTTAATTGAATGTTTCTTAGGCGAATACAGGCAACGTCCGGCAATTAGTACGCCTCCCTCCACGCAAACGACGTCCGCATGCATGGCGATGTGCATCGCCATGCAGTAGGCTGGTACGCAGATGGAAGAGGCAAGAAATTTACCACCACCTAGCCATTCGCCTCTCTTCTTCCAACGATCACGGTGCGATGCGGTGGTAAAGTTTTCTGTGCTGCCACAGTCTACCATAAGATCCTGTTCAATTAATAAGTGGCGTGACCGTGGGACCAAGCCGACATTGCAGTCGCAGTTCTTTTTTTTGTGACAACATCCCGAGCTTCTTTAAGTTTCTCTAGGCTTGTAAATCGAATCTGCTCTCGGATCTATTCTCTGGAGATGTACGACGAGATGTACTGACGAGCACCCAGGGAAGTTCCCCAGGGTAGGTGCGGATATTCCATAATACAACCGGATTGACCGTTCGATTTATCTCGGCCTTTCCGAGAAACGATATCGTTAGAACCTGAGTAATTGCTCAGTGAGACTCCTACGAATCCCTAAGATAATAAATCGAAGGATTTAAGGGAAGAAACAATCGGAACCATAGATCATCGCGTGAACTTTACAATCTATTACAATAT
Source organism: Mycetomoellerius zeteki (assembly GCF_001594055.1). Classification (NCBI taxonomy): domain Eukaryota; kingdom Metazoa; phylum Arthropoda; class Insecta; order Hymenoptera; family Formicidae; genus Mycetomoellerius; species Mycetomoellerius zeteki. The sequence continues at coordinate 1,477,649 of NW_017257227.1, read as the reverse complement.
CCTGTTCAATTAATAAATAGAGTGAGAAAGTTCACTTTCGTTATAATCTTTTAAAAATCTTCTATAAATTTATTCCATTCTTGCATTAAACCCAAGTTAAGTATAGTTATTTCATGTAGTTTTGCGCGTTATTAAATTTAATCACAGCTGCTTTTATGAAATCTGGTTTACTTGGAATATTACACGCTCCGAATACTTTAACTACAGCGGATCAAATATGTGTACAGTTAAAATGAAAAGAAAACGTATTGTAATTTTAAATTTCTGTAAATGTGTAAATGTAGTTACTATGTTATTAATATGCAGCTGTGGAATTCAATAGCTTCATAAATATGAAAATAAGGACGATTAAATTCACCATAACTGTAATCTCAGTAATGATCACGTAAAGTAATCTCTAATTAAATGTATAAGCTTTTCAATAAAATAATATTTTTTAGTAATATATACATAAATTAAATCCTTGCAAATTAATTCTTTTATATTTTAACTCAATTAAAAGGGCAAGGAAAATTCTATCTGGAAAATTGTAAGAAAGTCTTTCGCAAACATGCATTCACTTTTCTATTCTTTTTTTAATTAATGTACTTTCAACAGAAACCAAATTGTGAGAAATTTACGCGTCGGTGATCGCTTAGAAAGTCTCTAAAGTCCTGACACGTGGAAATATCTTATCGAATCGGACGAAGGAAAAAATTGATATTCTTGTGTAAAGCGATATAAGAATTAAATTTAAGTATGAAAAATTACCGAGCACGAAATTATTTATTATAATTTCATCGTTCTTCCAGGATTTGTAATTCGTACATTACGCACTTCGCGATAGCTGATAAAAAATTCTCGGGATCAAACCTTTATTAATTTAACTGATAATTCGCATGTGATTGACATGCTGTGGTTTCATTTCCTTTTTTGGCACTAATATCGTATTATGCTTTATCAGATATTATCTCATATGTATATAGTGATTACAGTCGGCGACATTTGAGATATCTCGATAGCATGGATTATTACCATAAAGGTATTGCGTTTCCTCAAACAATGTATTGAGTTACAAAAAACGTTCCAAATTTCATGTTTACACATATTTTAATTTATGAAAAATTATAATATGTAAAACTATAATTGTAAATTTATAAATATGCATAGTTAAGAAATAAACTCTAGTAGTAGAATAAAATCTAGTAGTTTCCGTTTTCATAATTCGATTTTTAATTTTATATTTGACCTTTGACTTTTAAATTTCCGATTTGCCAATTTGAATATTTTTCTGCGAATTTAGAGAATACATTGCGATTTTGCTATTTTAATTGAGAGCAATGTGCACCACGCAAAATGAACGTGACACTAGATAGACGGCAACTCGATTTTTCATAACGTGACTGTTCATTGACTAAAGCACCTGGGATGCATGGATAATATATGAGTATTCCCTCAGGATGTCAGAAGATAGATATATGTACGTGATCACTCGGTTAGGTACTACCGCTGTTCTATATATCGCATATCCATATAAATGACGAATTAAAATATTTCGAACTTATGTTGCCTTCAAGACAGAATCCTATATCAAACATGTCTTAGATTTATATATTCTAATGTTTGATTCATCACATACAAGTACTTATTTGAGTAAATTAGGAAAAATAGATACAAAAACTTGTTATTCTAAATAATCAAATTAAATACTATAATCAAGATTTTATAATATGCTTGGATTTCTTGAAAAACGCAATTATTTAAAACTACGTATTTAAAAAATAAGTTAAAATTACTTTTAACAATTTTTTTAGTTATTTACGGATTTAAGAATTTTCGATTATAACAATAAAGGAATACAATCAAATACCCCTTTCTGATTAATAAGCTTAAGTTAAAATATGTATAATAGATTAAAATAAGAAACGTCTTTTCTTATGACGTGCTTTCTCGCACATTAACAAAGTGAAAGCCTTCTTGGAAAAAATCGATTTTTTTTCTTTCTGAGCGAGTATCATCTAAATCGTCAAAGATATAAAAAAATGTTGAGAGAGAGAGAGAGAGAGAGAGAGAGAGAGAGAGAGTTAAATGATTTTAAGAATATAATATAAAAATTGAATGGTTTTAATAGTACTCTTTATAACACAAAACATTTTTTTACTCTGTTTTATTTAAAATTGTAAAAAAATATTTATTGAATGGAAGTTTCAAGAGAATATTATAATGATGATAGAATTTTAATTTTATAAGTAAATTTTACTTTTTATAAATAAAAATTGTTTTATTTATAAAAATAAAAAAATTTCTAATCATTGTTATAAAATCTCTTAAAACTTATCCACGTTTTATTTAAAATATTTTTAAATAAAAGTGTAAATAAAAAGTTGAAATTGGTTTCAAGAGTATTATATTATAAAAATAATAAAATCTTTAAAATTTTTTATATAAAAATGAAATATTTTTATTAAAAAAATTTTTTTATTTAACATATTTAAAACTTGTTAAAATCGTATATTCGATGTCCTTGTAACTTGTGTTCTCTCTTGTAAGTTGATATTTTTAAAATAACTACGAAAAGAAATTATCAATACGATAAACTTAACACTATCGTCTGTTTATTTGATTTTACAGTGGGTCAGAACCTGACGGTTAAGACCCTTTCTCGAAAAAGTTAACGTTGGAATATCTCTATGTTCGCAATGTGCAGTAATGGTTCGTGCTGACTCGAATTTATATATCTCTTGAATCGATTTTATTCACGGGAAAGAACGCCATCTAGTAACAAGTCATGGTACAAAAACTCATGCTGGATAACAAGAGCGAAGTCGATAAGAATAAGAGTAGAGATAAACGCTCTTTAGCTCGTACCGCGGGCACGTGCAGCAAAGCTGGGCAGAGCCTTTCATTTTACTTCTTTGAATCTTTTTAAAATATTACATGCTTTTCTGAGATACGTATAAATACATCACGAGAGAGAGCACGTATTTCCTACGTCAAATTCTACATTGTTGTGCTCAGTCTTTTGGCAAAGATTGAATAATCTATTACTCGTAACGCCGAGCTCTAAATATATTCGAAAACAAGCTTGACAATGTACTTTTAAATGACGCCTTTCACGTCGTTAGTTATGCGACCGGTAGCTGTTACGTAGATAAACAGTACAAAAAAAGAATCAGATTACATCATCGTTTTGCCGGTGTCCGCTTTGTTTAAAGATTTTGTATAAAACTGATTGATTATGCTGTTATACAAACTGATTGTGTTATTATACTGATTGATTATGTATTATATAATTGTATATTGAACATCAATTATGAATTAACAAATATATCCTTTGTTATCCGTGTCAAGAAAGATGACGTAAACTTAGACTGTAACAGGTAATACATAGGTAGTACATCATAAACTTTTAATGGGGTTCTAAATTATGATAAGTGAGTCGAGGCGTCATGCCTGATGCCCTAAGAACGTATATTTATTTTACAGTAACTATACCTTTGAATCTTTAACTAGTAGTAAGAGCTTTCAAAGTTTTTGCTATTAAGATTCTTAGCGCGCAATTTAAGAGTATTTTAAATGATACTATACTTTTTGCTTGTACTTTTGCGCTACAGAGGTATTACCGAAGTTCGTAATGATTCGCGTCAAGCTTATCGGACTTTTCATTGCGGATTTCTTCGATATCGAACGTCTTATAAGTTAGCGAAAGAAAGTGAGTAGAGTCAATTCTAACTAATATTTTTATTTGCTGTTAAAAAGTTGCCAAAGAAAAAAAGTTTAAGTTTTCTTGAAAAGATAATGTTCTGTAAAAGATCGGAATATTATTTTTTTAAGAAGGAAGTTAGCGGAACATTATATATAAAACAACAAAATTATGCTTAATAATAACATAGGAATTTATTGCTAATTTGTTGTTATAGAAATATCCAAGTTTCGAATTTGTTCACACTTATTGCAAGTAACGGATTAAAAACTTGGATATTTCGACTGTAACAAATTAATTTCTACGTTATTGTTACAATTTCGTTGTTAGATATATATTGCTCCGCTAACCTAATCTTTCTTTAGCGGAACATCATTTTTAAAGGAAGATTACACAGCAAATTTTTTTTTTGGCAACTATTTAGCAACAAATGAACAATAAATAAAAATATTAGAATTTATTCTGCTCGTTTTGTTTCGTTAACTTATAAAATGTCGATATTAATAATATGTTCACCCAGCATTTTTTTATTCGCCAACTCGCGAGTGCAAAGTACATACATTTCGAATCAATATCAATAATCGATTGCAAATAAATAATAATCGTTGCCGCCATTCATAATACTTGACTTTATTGTATCTTCCGATACTTGATGCATTCTTTTTAATGGGGTTTATCGGGATTTATTGTTTTCCGATCGAACTACCTAAATAAAGAGATATACGCTGACAAAAGCGTATACTTATATATCAAAGGAGCACTAATAACCTATTGCTCCTTTGAATAGATTATATTTTGTCATTTTTAATCCATGAGTGCCAAAATATAAATCAACCATTTTTCTGTAGTTGAATTGCTTAGTTTCAGAGTAAACAATGTTCATATGCATTTAATGAAGGAATTTAATAAATATTTATTACATGCATAACGTATGTATTTAATAAAGAATAAATTAAATTTTTTAGTCAAATTTAATACATTTTTTGAGTTACATTGTTTAACTTCATTGTTTTAATTAAATTAATGACATATTGAATAGGAACAATGACGACCTATACAAATGATGAAAAATAAAATTGGGTATAATTTGACATTATGGTTCATATTCACAATACGCTTTTATTGATAAATGTGGGCTTTTATTTTTGAAATTCTATAGTATAACGTAATGTAAATTATAAATGCTAAATGTGCACTAACATCGTTATAAACGCGTTCTAAATGTGAGCCTATAAATTTAACAATAACGTAGAATATGTAATTGCTGCACTACACATTTTGAATGTTTACAAAATGTGTAGCAACGTAATACCAGCGTACCTACCATTCACATGATATCACTCTACCGTTAAATATGAATTTCTATTCAGGTCTCTTCGCGGTCGACCATGGGCGGTGTGCAGAGCGGGACTCATAATCTTGGTGAGGCGTTATGGGTGCAGGAGCGACAGAGACAGAAGTGCCATCGGTAAGTAGTGAACTCCTTAATAATGCAACGCAGGAAGTGTGTGGTTCGCTATACTATACGCGAGACACACGAGCGATGCAGATACTCAAGATAAAATTAGGGACATGCAGGAGGTCAATTTTAGTTTCCAAAATGATTAATTTCTTTGGTACTAATTCAGGATCTAAAATTTCATATCACATCTCTCTTATTAATTAATTGCTAGTTATGTCTTCCGGCTTTGTACCGAGTAATATTAAAGATTGATGAAGATGCTCCAATAATTATGTCAGAGAATATTTCTCTATCTGGGCCGACAATTTGCCAATTATTCAAGCGTCGGAAAAGTTTCAGAATTACCAGGTAATTTTCTTGTGAATATACAAAATCGTGTCTCGTCTCGATTCATTCTTATTCAACGAAATTTCTTTCGTTGCGATAATTATGGTTGTAGGGTAAAAATAGGTAATGAGAATATTCGTTCTTATTAATTAACGTTATTCTGACATAAATGTATATTAAAAATTTATGTAGAACTCTAGAGAAACATATTAGCTATAATGAAGGTTAATGAAAGTTTTCAAAAATTAAACTCAACTTCAATATTAAATTCAGTATTAAGAAGTGAATCGTAATTATAATCATCATAACATTATTCATACATTACTGAAAACGTCTAAATATTAAAGAATTTAAGTTTGTAGAAACAGGATTAAGACAATCCTATGATATCTCCAGAGAAATAAAAACGAAAATAAATAAAACATCAAGATAAAAAAAATAAGTAAATAAAAATAAAAATAAATAAATGCTTACATTGAAAAAAAATCGTTACATCTAGTTCGCTCGCTGTTTATTATGACACGTTTGTCAACAACTATAACAACTCTTCCAACGATTGTCACTAGAATGCAGCATTCTTTAAAAATTAAACCTCTATTCCATATCAATAACCCTACATTTACCTACTTTTATTCTACCTGTATATTACATTTATAGTAGCAAACAGACAGATAAGATTTATTGTTCCCATATGGGATTTCAAGAACTTCCGCTTCCATCACATAAAAGAACAAAATAGAAAATATTGCATTTAACAGCAATAAATGCAGCTTTCCTTTGAATTATTCTCCATGATCGCAAAAAACCGAGATAAAACAGTCAATTTAACTGGGACAAGGTTGTCACGAATAATTTAGATGATCCCCGGAAAATTTAGCGCGTGCCACTCCGAGCTTCTCCACTTTAAGATCTCGGAGTCCCGTTCGTCTCGCAGTTTCTCAGACGATGCATCATAATTAGTAATGGTTAATAGCTAATTACTACCATATTGCCACGGTCAGGCAAAGCTTATTAACACGGTTGTGGTCTAATTACGCCACTTCATCTGAATGTCTGAACGTTCATTTTTATACGAGAAGAGACCGCAAAATGCTAATCGCAAATTCCCGTTTTATTTTGAGAATCAAATAAAGATTTATGCGCGTTGGCGTTTTGCAATATCATTCAGTTATAAAAATGATACTTTCCAACTATGCTGTGTAATCTGTTTCAATTAATCCTTATTATACATAATACATAAAAAATATAAACAATATTAACAAAATACAACCTTATACAATATACATAAAAATTAAAACAAGCGTACACAAATGAGCGTTTATGGAAATGATGCAGTAACGCGAAAATGTGTATACAGTTGATTTGCCCAATTTAAAACAGAACTTGATATTAGCACTTTGTTCCATTTATTAACGAATGTGTGCTCCTTTGTTACTAGTCTACGCTTGAATATAAACGCGTGTCCGTTAAGGGCAGGGTGCAACATGCTGAAATGTGTTTCTAGATTCGCTAATCTATAACAAGTACGATGCCGCAACTTGCTGCATGCGTTTACAAATTGAATATAAGAATATTCACTGAATTTTATTGCCACACCGTGTATATTGCAACGTTACGTTTCAGCATGGATATATTTTCAGATAAATACGAGTATATATAACAATATTGATATATTATGATAATCGGAAGAAAGACATCAGAAATGTAGTTGCAGTAATTAATTTTGAAACAATATTCTCTTTTATATATGTATAATAATAATAATATTGATTTACGAATGATATTTATCGAAACGATATTGGGCAATTATTCAACAGGATCAATCTACGTCAAACAATCCGCGCGATACACCGAGGTATCGCTAATTAGCGCGCGACTCGCGCGGCAGCGTGCGTCGTAGCGTGATCGTAGTAGCGGAACACCGGATATCCGTCTTTGCGTTCGAATATCTCTCTCTCAGTTTCTCTCCGTTTCCCTCCTTCTCCAACCCTTTCTCCCCGTTCCTCTCTTCAGGTGATACATACGCACACGTGCATACTACACGACACAAAGGGCTTGACAAGCCGCGTGTGTCTCCTGCACATCGGAAATCACTCGCAACGCGAGGAGAGGACCGACGGTGCGAAGTGTCGTCAGTGCGAAGTGCCGCAGCGGCTCGAACCGCGATGTACGTTGTCAAGATTGTCTACTGCCAGGTGACGATGGAGTTCGTCGACCGTGATATGGGAACACCGAGGTAGATCGCAAATGATAAAGATGTTCATTCTAAAAAGGCTGTACAAGCGGTTGAATATACTTCGCTTTTAATTTCACTAATATTTTTAAGATTTTTTTTATTCATTTCGTTTATTTAATTTTATCGCTTTTTGACATTTTTGACAAATTCTCTAGAAAGAAAATATCATAAAAATATGGAAATAAATATTCATAAAGATGGAAAAATATAGGACAGAAATATAAAAAATTTTAGAGAATACCTATTGTATTTTTTATACAGCCTTTTTTAAATGAAATCCTCGGCTTTATATTATGCAAAATTATTATATTTTTATTAATAACTTGTTTTATTAAAATAGTGAAAAATTTTTTAGATTAATGAGTTATACTATAAAAAGTGCATGAAAATAGCTTCAGGACTGTGTGTATTATAATTTAAAATTGCACGAAATTCCATGCATTATCTGTGGCTTAACTCTTCTCACTAAATATTAGATCATATGCATCAGGAATTATTCCAAAAAATTTACCAGTTTAGCATAATATTTTAGAAAAATGTTATCAAAGATATTTTAGATATATAAAATTTGCATATTTTTTAAAATTTAATATACATTTTTCACACAATATCTAAACAATTATATATGTATTGTTAAAAAAGTAAATCCAAAAAGTAAAATAAGGCTAATACCGAGTTTTTAACAATACAGTTTTGAATTCAAGGATATAAATAAATTACGTCTTCTGAACTCTCGATTTGCTGTAAATAACAGATACCACAAAAAATTAAATAAAGATTTATGCTAATCCAATGATCAGCTTTTTATTCAGTATCGCAATGGTTATTTGTAGCAGTCATAACGCAACTATTCTACGATATAAACTTAGTCCATCAGCAAAACGAGAGTCCGTAATGACGTCCGCCGTCATCTCGAAATATCGTTGGATTATTCTGGGAGTTGTCTCGTTTGCCTTAGTTCTTACTGCAAACTGTCGTCAAATTCCACCTGGTAAACGGAGTGACAAGATGTGTTCATGTTTAAAATGACGCATTAGCGTGGCAATTTGCCAACATACGCATAATTTCACGATCGGTAGAGGAATGGACTTTTGTAATCACGTTATAACGTAGATGAAGCTCCTTTAAGCATGCCGTTTTGATGTCTTTTGCAATGAGATTTTACTTTCATAATTCATCCTATGAAAATACGAAACTTTTACGAACATCTCGTAAGATAAAATACTCGAGAGGGAATACTCGTTGATCAGTACAACGAGAAAATCGAGTCCTCATTAAAAAACATTATCAACGTATACAAAATTTCCCTTGTGAGAATAGGAACGTGCTCTCTATTGTGTAACTTCCTGTCGGTTCGTGGCCTCGTTTCCTGACCTTTCCATCGTAGCTGGAAAACCACGAAATAATCGGTTCTATTTTCCTATCTTGTTTATTTGCTGTATCAACACATGCATGATTCGTTGTCGGTTCATAAAATTTAAATCATTAAATCGTCAAAGTTTCCGCGTATCCAACTGTTCTAACGAGATGCTGATGCGAACATTCGTCAACACGGAGGTTCCATGTGATTGATGAAGTCCTGGACTTTGTTATGCTTTCGACTTAGATACATTTTGCGATTGGCCTCGCGGAGATCCTCTTACTTACGTAATAATAACTTTATTACACAGACAATGTTTTTTTTCACGATGAGCGCATCGTTACGTAAAGAAAGTAACCATCCTTGAAGCACGGTAACATTAAAATCGATGACTAGATTAGGTAAGAGCGATTCTTGGTCCATCCAAGACCCAGTTTTAAACACCTGCTTTGCTCATATATAAATTGCGATAGAAAATGTACATTGTATAAATACAAAAGACTAATTCTTGATTTGTTAAGCGAGTCTTCAATTGTTCAGCTAAGGAAATATTTGTCTAAAAGAATTTCATCACAACCTTTTTATACTATAATACTATAACAAAGAAAATATTTTCTAACTGTCTTTAAAGATCCGAATTCTCTTAATCACTTAATTGACCGTTTATTAACAATTTAATTAAACTTTGCTATTAAAAAAGCGATGAATAGACTAAAGAATCCATAAATGAAGAAAGACATAAAAGGTAAATTATATTATGGTAAAATTAATAAAATTTAATATTCCTTAAGAGTTGCATATTAGTATTCCTCGATCATTATCAGTGGAAAGTGAATCAGGCAACTTTAAATTTTGTAAGTGTCGATGACCGAGGATTAAATTACATACGTATCACTTCACATTACCACTCGCTTTCACGTCGCGTTTCTGGTGTAAAGCATCAATTTCTCCGTAGTTCTCTCGCGATAAACCGCGGATCGTCGGCTGTGCGGAATCCCTAATGATGTTTCAGGTAATCAAGCCTAATTGATTTCATCTGCGTACTATCGGTTAGTACATAATTGATTCTCAAAGTGTTTCGTGGAAAACGGTGAGAACCGGAAGAACAATTGGTAAAGATCATTTCACGTATGAAAGTTTTACAGTTGAACGCAATTATTACATTCGTATAATTGCTTCTGCTCTGACAATTATTGTTCGCAAACGAGAAAGAATACTGACAAACAAAATAATTATCGGTAATAATATTGCTCGAAATGTTATTATATTATATTAATTATCAATAAGAGTTTTCGTTCATTTAAAGATTTGTTAATGGTATTTCTGTGTGAGGGATATTTCAAAAGCATTTGATATTGCGTATATAATTCAATTACATAAATTATAAGAAATTTGTGTTTCAAACAATTGTTGGTTTACATTTAAATAAAATTGTATATCAAAGAAAATTAGAAAATTTTCGCAATAGAATTTGAAAAAATATTATAATTATAATATTAATGAAAAGGAAGACGACGGTGCGCTTCGTACTACTCTTTACATAGCGCACGAATCACTGTGACCAGGTGCGTCAAAGAACGAAGGCAGGTGAACTTGGGGGGTCACTCGTGTGCACTGCATTCAATTGTACCCAGTATACACATTTCGTTTCACACGGTGAAGTAGTTCCCTCGACAACCTTATGATTCATCGGTTGAAAACCGCGCAGAGGGGATGGAATGATCATGGTTGTTTGCGCCTTTTTTGACTTGATACCCCAGTTGCATATCGGTTGCATTCAACGACAAACCCGGGATGTCGTTCAATCAGAATTTCCATTGTGCGCGCATATCCTGTGCAAAGTAAAATAATCCTTTACTGATTTATTGAATACATCCTCGACCCGGAAAGGACGCTCAGGAAATTGTGCGCGCTGCTTCAGGTAAATTACTTCAAAAGCAAAACAAAAAATTTGAAATCTTTATGTCGAATCGAATAGAATCAAATCTCTGATTTGAAAACTAATCAAATTCGAATCAAGTTTCCCTGAATTTACATTAAAAGCTAAAAATAAACAATATGACAAAAGTGTAAAAAGTTGTAAAAAGAATCTTATTTTTTATTAGAAGGCGTCTTTATCAGCGCGTGTGTTTATTCATTGCTGCTTCCTAAATTAATCTAGATTGTTTATTTAATGCTATTAGCATCTTAAAATCTATATAAAACTTCAGAAAATAATCTTCCACAATTTGCATGGCTGATTGCATCTTGCTATCATTCCTATTCATCTTGTTCTACAATAAAAAAATATTTGGAGATGATTCTGAAAATATTTGAATTTTTTCCGTAAAAAAGTTCTTACACGAGTTTCTTAAATGTAATATTTCGTAGTACTAAAATCATTAATCAAGCTTTTTTTTTAACATGAGAATGGCAAGCATTAAAAGTTTATATGGTTGAGACTTCTTTACGTTTCAAAATTCTAGGACAGTGCCGCATGTATACTTTAAATTTCCTCGGGGAACTTTTAGTTCCGCTTCCCGGTGAGATTAGTTTCGCTAAATTAGTATTTCATTTTCTATTCTACTCTTGTTTTATACTTTGTTCTACTTTATTTTATATCGTATTTTATTGACATTAATTGTCTTAGAAATTTATTGATCAGTTTGATTCGTAATATTTTGGAAACATATTATATATTATACCTCTACAAATATTTTTTTAAGTTCCACCCAAAAATTATTCTTTGAGAGAAACACGAAAAAAGCGAGCATTGCATTAAGCCGTCAGAGAAAGCGTGCAATACGTTAAAACGTTACTCGAATGCTGTGTCGTTAAAAATACATGCTACGAGCACCATTATAGTCGTTCCGTGCTCAAAACCATGATCGGATCTCCACAAATATGCTGCAAACGTAGATCCGTATCATTCGTTCATGAATATAAACGATACTTTTTACTTGGTTCTTACTTTTATTTATGTTAAACTTAATTACGTGATCAGCTACTTATATTCGAGGAAGTAACGTTCCTTTGACTTTGTATTTCGATATTGAATGGCCTAGGGGCAGCTATTACGACCGACAAGATGTGGAAAGAAATGGCTCTTAAGTAATTTCAAATATTCCTAAATGCACCACGCCTTGTGGATAGTACTCTTCGATAGTGGCGAATGATGGAATTGGTAAACCATTACTGTTACACCTATCGTCTTGATAATGTAAAGGAACATAAAAAGTTGATTCTCTTTCTTTGTTCTCAACTTTAAGGAGAATTTCATTAGAATCTCCCAAATGGTTTTCATATCGAAACTTTGTTCAGAGGTAAAAGGATTGCGATAAGAACAGGATTTTCCGAACGTTTGATATTCAATACTTGTTCTGCGGAAAAAAATAATCGATTTTTCATAATTCATTCTCGCTACGTCAAAGTTAGTACAATAAAAGTCCAAGGAAACGCGCCGCAATTCTTCGACTTGAAACTTCAATTAAAAGTTCGTGCAAGTAAAAAGTGCGAACGTGCTTTTTTCTGATCAGTATAGCACAAGAATCCTTAAGCTTCACTAATGTAAGATTAACTTTAATAACTATTTAACTTATTATTTATTCAGGTGTATAAAAAATATATGTACAACAACAACAAAAATTGGGGTGAACAAATATTTTTGAGTTGTGTAAATTCTTTCCTTTATTTCTCTTTTAAAGCACATTTAAAAAATATTTAGTACATAAATTTAAGAGACAAAAATTGTTTATTTTCTTCTCATAAGGTTCTGAGAATCTTTTTCAGAATTTTTTCAGAATTTTTTAATACCGTATTTTCTCATGTTGGTAAAATTAAGAAAATGCAGTACTAAAAAGTTGATAAAAAATTCTTAGAGCTTTATGAGAAGAAAATAAACAATTTTTGTCTCTTTTAGTTTTTCTGTAAAGTTGATAGTATTTGAGTAAAAAATTATTGAAGACCAATTTTTGACAATTTTTAGTAATTAATATCTTGTTAACTATTGTGAAATGGTAGAGGACTTTTCTTCTCAGTTTAGTCCATTCTGCCCCTATGCGAAAGATTTTTCATTACTTTCCAAACACCCTGTGTATATATATATATATATCTTTGTCGAAGGATTAAATTATCAAAAAAGATTTGTGGAGAAACACGCGGTGAAATGGGAGGTAAATTAATCAGGAAAGAAATCAAAAAGTTGAATTATCTCGGATAGCTATTCAGCTATGCAGTACCCACAATTGCGTGCATGCAAGCGATCCCTAGACCAACTATGAACTTTCTTCTTCGCGGTTTTGCTGTACGCTGGTCGACTCGGAACACAAAACGGAATTCTGTCGTATGTGGCTCACAATACTCTCATTTCTCTCGAAAGAAAATTGCGATAGTAAGTGAATCCCGCACCGTTAATAAGTGATCCACAATAAAATGTGTTATTTCGCGATATTGGCTTCTGTCATTTTATGAGATTTGGCACATCGTTTATTTTCATTTATATATTGATTTTATGACATGGAGCAATGAAATTTTAACTGTAGTTTTATTTGAACGTTTAACGAAATTGTAAATCTCAATAAGTAAGATTTAAAAAAGATATATTCTATTTTTGTACAATAATTTGCCATTATAATTTAATATTTTAAAAATGGAGTATGCTTGCGCAGAAGGTATGTACATATAACGGTAATCTCATTATCGTATCCTTCGTTAATTATCTAAGTTGCGTCTTTCTATGATGATGTTCCTATCTAGTGCTAATTGAAGATAACTTCAGTGGATCACGAGAGACCCGCATTAACCACGATGAGAAACAGTGGTGGTTGAAAACTATTAAACTTCTACACATCTATGCATTCTCGTTTCTCATGTACTTTTAATGTTGTAATAAGTAAATTACTTCCAAATGATTAAAATTTTATTATCGTACAATGTATCATAAAATGTAACGACAAAATATATTGTATATCATTTTATAAATCGTGAGCTGGAAAATCCAATTGTTCTTACTTAAAATTGTTGGGGATTTTAATATATATATGTAGTTAAAATAATGTTGCAGGAATAATTATTATGAAATATAATGCATAAATATAAAATATGCGTAGATAATCTAATAATCTAAAATATCACAATCTTTGTATAATTGCTACAATACAACAGAAAATATAACTATTACAAATGAATAAATACCAGAAAAAAGTTATGAGTGAGATGAAAAGACTTCCGTTTGAAATTAAATGATTCTTAACATTTGAATATTCTCTCATGAATATTCATTTACTCATTTACGGTATGTGTTTTAACAGTAGAAGCAGCATATTAAAAAAAATCCCTTTCAAATAAATTAACTGTAACAAAAGTAGACGTATAAAGTAAAATAGTCGTACAAAGAATCGTGTATATAGGTATACTTAAATATACAGGTATCTTTACTTTTCTGTATTTCCATTTAAATTATTTTCTCGACAGTATCATGCTCGAATCAATTCCAGGTACGATCTGAGTTTTAATTCATATTAATTTGCCGATTGACGCACTATTGCTGTTGACGTTTATATTGTAAGAAAAATTACTTTTGATTTTGCGTCAGATATTAGAACGCCGTTCTTATATATAGTATATGTGGCCTTGATACAATGTCGCAAGTGTAAGCTTTCAGGAAGTAGCGAACCAAACTCTGTACACGAGAAACACACTACCGCGAAAGAGAAATGATAACCTCGAGAAATGGAAGATAACGAAGGAGATCTTCAAAGGATACCTTGGAAGCATCTGTGCGCGAACTTCACAAAGTACTCTAGATAAAACACTCGAGATCTCTTGCCACTTGGAATTCAGCACTCTATCACTTTCGAGGATTATTTACCACTTTGTGAATTGGAAAGGTTTATCCTCATACATTAAAGTAAATCGTTAAAGAACGTTCAGATTCTTATCTTTCTGCGTATAATGTTTAAACATAATTTTACGTTTTCTATATTTAGATATCGAAATCAAATGTGACAGAGATAATGCTCTTGAATATCGAAATCTACAAATATAAAAGATTAAATGTTATAAAAACATTATTATATTTAATACTTGTGATCTAATATTCTTAAAAAATCATAATCTATAAAAATTTTGAGAGAGAGAGAGAGAGAGAGAGAGAGGTTAATATTTTTATATAAGATACATTAAATTGAATTCAATCTTATAAAATTCGTATCTATTTTTCTACAGTCACGTTTACTTAATAAATAATTCAGTACTTGTATCGTGTATCTAACGGGGTCCTTGCCAAATATAGCATACCTATATAGTTATTGACTAATTCTTTTAAATGTGTGTATAACATACTCAGTCCCTCAAAACTCGTTTTCGATAATGATACCAATGTAATATTTATCATGCTTTTAGTAATTTACATTTTAATAATGTCAAATAACATGTGATATTTCAATAGAATAATTTATTAATTTTATGATACATTATTATAATATAATCTCATTGAAGTAATAATTTTTAAATCTATGAGTAATAATTCAGCCATTAAATATATTACATTATTTGAAAAATAATAAATTTAAAGGATAGAAAGATATAAAATACATTTTTACGAATTAAGCGAGAAATTTGTTATAAAGATTCCTTTTATTATAATTTCTCGTAAACAAACTTTCAAAATCTATTATATAAGCTTAATTCATGGTTCATAAGTCTCTAACTTATCTGCGTGACTACTGTTGTACCATGATCGTAGTCTCGAGGACGTCATTGTCTGGCTGAAGTACATCCTACTCCCACTACCTAGATAGGTATACCGGCGGGAACAGGTGGCGATCGGTCTGCAGGTACAATAATACTTCTTCGCCAGTCAGTGCGCAAACGAGAAAGTGAAGACCCGGCACCGGCCGTCCATGTCGATAGAGCATCTCGCAGGAGATTAACAATCGCCCGCTCTCGACACGGTCCAGCGAGTGCCGAAATTTAGCATCCGATTCCGCGCAATCGCGTGTGTGCCGAATCTTTTCTCGTGTTTAGAGCTTTTTCTTTATCGGTAAACGGAGCTGGCCTTCATCCTTTATTCGGGGGACTATCGATCATCTCAAAAACCAAATTTCTTATCGAAAAGGAACGTGCAAGGAACAAGAATCGTTATCGGCAACATCAGCTCGTGTTTTACCGCTGTTCTCATTGTGTCAGCTATTTAAGGGCCATTTGGAAATCCGTGAGTTATCTGGATTAATTTATCTAATGTCACATCGCGTGCGCCAACGATATCAGGTGTCTTTTAGGGCATGTGTGTCAAGTAGGGACTTTTGTGTGACCACAGGATACTCAACGAAAAAGAATACAAATCGATAACTCAGTAGTGATTTGATACTTCGTTTGAGTTTTTCAATGATTTATTTCTAACAAAAAATGCACTTTTGTTTTAAATAAAATTATCATTCAAAAATCTACGTCTTATCTAAAGAGAAAAATCTACACTTTATGTCACTGATCACCTTACTTAATCTTGACCCCAATTTTAATAAATTAGACTCGGTGCAATTAGTCATGGTGGTAGACCTTGTTCACGGCATCCAGGTTACGTGAAATTGCATAATCATTGTTTTCGCCAGTAACGTCTAGAGACACGAGTCGTAGAGGACCAAGGTTGTAACGTTTCTTATTTAAGAACGGATAAAAAAGATCTATACACGGTGATTCATTCAAGCTGTCCTGACCATAAACACACCGGTTATTCGAATTTATTTCTTCTATATCCGATGTAATCAATTGTACGATTTTTTTTCGTTAAGTTCGCAATTTCAACTTGACGATGCTGAATAAAGGAAGCAAGGGAATATTATGTTAACGCGAATTTTTCGAGTTGAGCGCAGTAATAGAAAAAAGACGAAGTGAAAATGTTGTGCTGAGAATGAGTATAATTTTTCTTTTGTTAAAATATATTTACATGAAACTACTCATTTAAAAAATTATTATATGTATATTTTTCGAAAAAATCTTATGCCACAATCGATTTTAATGTCAATAAAAAGAACAAATGAAGGAAAAAGTAATTAATTACTTATACACTTAATACTTATATACTTAATATACATTCTAATTTGTGGCATAAATTGTTCTATTTAATTTTCTTATATACGGCTAACATAAATCTTTTAATACGCAAGATTATGTATCTTTATTGCACAGTTTCATTTTATAAATGCCATGATATAAGACGGGTGCGCCTCGACCCGTGAAGTCATACGGAGACAACCGACTTCGTCATCGGTCGGATGTTAACCATCGACTGTTCACACTGCGGAACTTCTTCCGGCCTGGTCACGTAGGATATTCCCGTCGCGTTTCACTACGTGCAAACCCTTGGTCATTTCTTTGCGCGGTGCTGCCTGAATACAGGTGCAATGATAGAAACTATTATTGACCGGAAATCACGACTAATTTTAATTTTATCGCGGCTTGCACACAGAATAAACGCTCGATGTGCAGAAATGTGTGTTGCAACGTTTAATGTGCGTATAATAAAGCATTTTTATCTTTTTCCCAGCTTACAATATCATATTTATATATTCTAAAATCTTGATAAAGCGAGCAGTAGCCAACAGTACACTTGTATCGTGGGTTTATTCCGTTTATGATATTTTACATCAAAGCAAAATTTAGTTCGCTTTAACAAAGTTTGAGATGTTTGTCTTCTCCTTTGCTTAATACATCAGAAATAAATTTATTCTACACAAGAAAATGTTATTTCTCTTGTGTCGAGTTTATTCCATGCTTTCAATCGCTTTTTATAGAGAGACGATATATACAGGTATGATTACTGTTTTTCTAAATTGACGACATATTTTCCGTGCATAATCGACGCACTTTTTATTCATGCATATTTAATCAACATTAATCGATAACTTGATTGCGCAGTTCAAATATTCATTTCCATGCTCGTGTAAAAAGATCAGATCGACGGTTGAATATTAATTGTTCACATTGTTTCAAATCGGGGCAATTTGAAGTCCTTTCCGAATTTCGCGAGCACATGCAGCACAGTTTTAGGTTTACAAGCATCGTTGAGTTTATGAGTAGTTAGAGTAACAAGATAAGCATTGATTAGTCACAATTCGAGCGTGTCCTATCACGCTATCGATAACCAATCATCGCTAGTGAAGACATGAAAAGAAGTGAAGCTATTAGAGGAAACGATTACATCATAGCATAAGGAAATTTCAGCCATATATAAAATGCATTATAAACTCGTAAGAAATTTTAAATAATATTCTACAATTAACGTGATAATAAAAAATGCTGCACGGAGAGAAAAGATTAGAAGTGTTAGCCATAAATATGGTTAATTCAGTTATATTATATGTTTAATATAGCCACTACTATACCGTATTAATATTGCAACTATACAATTATGGATAACCTAACTTTTTTAATGATAGCATATCCATCAGTTTAAATTGAGATTCCCAAATTTTTTTAATTTATATAAATTGTCACAATAGCGTAATTGTATCGTATTACTAGTTGGACATGTACAGTATAATTCCACTATATATACTATATACTAGTAGTACAGTCCCTCAGAGAGTATAGTTGAAATAGCCATATATGTATATAATCAATACCTACAAGAGAATATGGTTAGAATAATCATACCATATAATCTTTATTATGTGATATTACTACATAATCTTTATTATACCATATAATCTTTATTATGTCTAACTATAACCTTGTTTTAGTGCATAAATTCAATAAATATTCCAGTACCATATTCATTGAATTTATACACTAAAACAAGGTAGATCACATAATAAAACTTAGCTAGGTTAAGGATCTCACATTTCATTCACTGATTACCAGCATATCTTGGCACTGATATCAGTGATTATCCACTGATTCAGATTTAGAGAATATGAATGGTATAGTCCTTAAACAATATGAAAAATACAATGTAAATGTAACATATATTTACATTATGCAGAAAATATCCCACAAAATAACGCCGCAACTTGTGCATAATGCGTTGACAAAAACATGATCACAGATATGAATCATTTGTTTAAATCAGGTTGGGCGCGTCCTATTCGAAGTATATGGTATGTATGGCTAAACTAATCATACTCGAAACACGTAAAGCTGTAGTAGGCACATATATGTCTACATACATAATATTTTATTTATGCCTTAAAAAGATACTTTAGCTGGCATAAACATATTTTAATTTATAAAATCAGCAATTATTTCGAGGACTTAATATAGCTATACCATCATAACATTATTAGTATAAAAAAAAGGTTGAACTTTAACACGATGACATGTAAAACTTATATAAAGGAAAAAACCAGAAGAAAAAAGTAAGTCACTACCTGAGGCTGATCTTTCTGCACGTACATGTATTAAAAACAGCGTGTAAAGTACCCGAGATAACTCGTGATAATCTTACGTAACTAAGCTCCGTGTTCAGATGAACACAATGAGACGACGATACGCCGTTTGCATTTGGACTTCAAGGATTCACGTTCGTTAAGACGGGCAGTCGGCCGAAAGGACACGTCCGTTTTCAGTACGAATATTCAAGTGGAAAAAACCGCATACGCGATTGTACGTAGACATGCCATGTCATATCACGATGCTTGTAAAAAATTTTTGGAACCTAAAAAGATACATGCAACGGCAGATTCATATCTCAATTTAATTCTGCAGTTTATATCATAATGCAAGGTTCTTCGAAAGAGATTTTCACACGCGTTCTTCTATTTCTGCATTTTGTGCCAGCATATTTCTTTTAATATTAATTAAATACCTTGTTAGCGTATACACAGAGGGACGCAGAGAAATAATTGTAGGAGACCAGAGCTGGCTCTCATACGAAGTTGATCGTCAAAAAGTTAATAACTCAATCAGCGTATGGCAGAGCATACTTCCTTTTACTATAAATTACTAATATAATATTAAATTGTTGTGTAAAATGATTTGCGCCATATATATTAGTTACAACAACTTTTAAGAAAATGAAGTTAATAAATTTTTCTTGTCTTCTTTCTAAAAAATAACTTGTTTGTAGAATGATGATATTCAACAGTAATATAATATTTTCCTTTAATACTTAAAGAATATAGGTATATCCTAACGTAGGTACATGTGTTTCAAAATTTTATGTCTACTTTTTTCTAAAAATCATTATTCAAAAACTGTGATAACTAGCCCTAGTCTTCTGGTGTTCATTGTTTTCACAGACAGTAATGAAATGGCGCGTGAATTTTTCGCTATTGATTAAAGAGATTAATTACGCAAGAAATATTTAGAGCATATTCGAGTATGAAGTAAGCAAATTAGTCATAGCAACTTCATTTTCGTATCAAATAAGCTTTACGTAACGTCGTTGTCTTTTTAATAAAGGAAAATATTAAAAAATTAATAACTAAAATTTTTATATGTACTTTTTTAAGCATACTTTTTTAAACTTTAAACTTCATACGTGTATTAGCGTTTACGTATTGAAACAATTTAATTAAAATATTTTAATTAAATTGTCACAATATTTAAATTCACAAACTTATATAAGCTATTTTTCCATGTATAGGTCAAAAGTTTTATGTTATTATTTTTCAAAAGAAACAATAAGAACTTCAGATCTGAGATTAAAAACATTGTATAATATAGTTAGGAAACAAGAAATATAATGTAAATATAGTGAACTCGACATAAGCATAGTTACCGTTTTACCTTCGCATGTAAATAAAATTCACCGAAAAATTCGCGGACTTACTACAGAAAGTGTGGTAAATAGGAGCAAGGCGAGCGATTTAATACCACAATTCGAGTAATAAAAGCATTACTGGAAGGACACAAACTTTTAGATTTTTTATTTTATAATGCAACACACATAAAGAATTTAAAAAAAAAATTAAACGATGTTATGTTTTCTTCTCTTAATATTTTTAAAGTAAACTGAAAAAAATAAATATTAGAGGAAAGGACGTGGAAATAAAAAATTGATTTAGTTACTCGAACATGCATTGATTAGATACATATTAGATACTAATTTGTCAGCTTCATTACAGCACTTATTATGGAAATTCGCGCGCCGCATGTAATATTATTTTTTAATATCCGATAAGAACTTACTTGTTAAATAAAAACATGAAACATGAAATGCCTAACATAATTATTATATCGTAGTATAACAAGGTATTTAATTATCATTTATTATGAATGCATTCACATGCACAGTCGGATGCGATAAATCACGGTAATTGTCAAGAAAATGATAATGGGAGATACAATTTGTTATACTGCGCAAAAAAAAAGCAATAATCTTTTAAACATGAGAGAAAAATATTAAGTGCTAAATCTCATTTTAAAAGGTTGTTGAAATAATAAATTATGACGCTCTTTTCTATGAAACAAGGAAATTCGTTGTTCATAAAGGAACTCGAAAACATTTTCGTAAACATAAGACTCGCCATTGTACTATTATGCCTTTTTCCCTCGACGTTTTAACGCACAGAAATTTTTCCGGGTTCGTCTAACTCACTGATTCGCATGCAGATAATTTTCCACGACACGATGTTGATGTGATAATTCACTCGCAAAAGAAGAGATAAATATATGCATTGATACATCTATACGTTAATGAATATTGTGGGTCATCTGAGCCACATACATGGTAATTAACGGGATATTAAAGTTACGCCTCTTTATGTTGCCTGTTATGTCAATAAAAAGCGATGGTCGCAAGTTTATTAGTTGTCAAATATACAGCGATTGCATTACTGCTTCGTAAATAATATTTAACATGCAAAAGATGTCGTAAGGATCTGCGTATTTATATTGAATATTTCAGTAATAATAATACGGGTTGCATAAAAGCATAGAAGCTAATTAATAAGTCTTGGATACATTTAGTAGATTTCTCCTGAATATAAGAACTCAATTTAGAGCAATTATAGTGTTTTAATTAATTTTCAATATGAAATATCTATCTTGATAATTAAACTTCGAATAAAAATTCCATTAAACAGTACGAGCATTTAATTAAATGCAAAATTAAAAGAATGTAAGAGCGGTGTACATTCGCAGTGAAAGTTCAAGATTAATTTGTTCACGAGTCCTCTTAATTTTCAAAACTTTCGAATTAAGTTATGCAACTTTTTAATTAAGCTTCTAAATTTGATGTTTTTATTGTGGTAAAAGTAACTTTAAATTTTCCCGAGGATCCGTAACAGAGAGAAAGTACTTTTCTGATACAGCCTGTACAATGCAAAATACGTATTGTACCCGGTAGAAACCTGTCATAGCGTATGATTTTATTATTATATGTGTTTCCTATGATTAAAACTGTTACCACGCAATTGCGCGATTTTAATTGCAGAGAGGGCAGCCGCTATGGTGACTCCCACTCGGCACAGTCGACACAGGATCGCAGGAAGCTGCTGAAACGTACGAGGAGTCTTGCAGTAATATCGGAAGACGATTCTCGACAGGATCGAGAAGCGGCGCATTTTCGGCTAGGCCAGTCGACCTTTGATTTGCCCAGGAGACATCAATTGATCCCGAGGGCTAAGCTAATCGATCGGAATTCTCTCAAGGACAGGTGAGCTCTTTTATCAAGAGAAAGACCGCAACTCGGTCACAAACCGCGCTCTTGACCTACTCTTTAATTAATTTAATTAATAGACTACTATGTGAGAAATGAAGATGATAACAGTTCGGAAGACTTTATTTTATTTAATAGCTGTTTTTAACAAGATTAATATTAGACAGTATTGTGTTAGAACAAAAGTTCGTAGCATTACTTCGTTTGTATCATATCTACATGGTTTCAAAAAATATTAAAAAAAATTGGTAATGAGAATAAAAAATTATTCTTAGATTTAATTTAAATTAAATCAATATTTAATTCGAAATTAAAGTGTAAAATTTACTTTAAGATTACTATTTGATAAAACAAAATTTCAGTTTTAAGACTGGTTTTTTTAATTGTGGTACGATGATTTTTAACAGAGTTACGAACAATCGAAGTTGCTCTTTTTATTTAATCCGGATAATTCAGTAACAAAAAATTTTAGAAACATTTAAAAAAAATAATGATTTTTAGAAAAAACTTGAAACTCACGTTAGAAAGTTGAAAATTTTCACAAGTTTTTTGGACACATGACAGGTCTACAGAGAAGAAAATTTTCCATTTTGTCCAGCTTGTAACTTTCTAGGTATATGTAAAAGTTAATTCACAGAACTTCAAAAAATATTTAATTCGATGCAATCTAATTCGATGCATATCACCGTTGGCGAATAAAAAAAATTATTGTATTTTAAACATATTTTGCTGTACAATATCAAAGTGATTGAGATTTTATAGGGCAATAATTAACTGAGATAGAAATATTGAAAATAATTCTGCGATATTTTATATATTGAAAGTTGTTTTAAGTAAGTTAATGTAATAGTTCGAAATCAATTACTGTGATAACGAGCAAGAGAGGATTTAACAAAATTATTTTTTCAATTTAATAAAATTAAAATGTAATTAAAAAATCTGTTCAATATTTTTTCAAAGAGAGATTTTAAGCTTCCTTTTTTTAAAATTTATATTTTTAACATTTGTTACATCTGTTTGAATTTTGAAGTTCATAGTGCTACGAACTTTTGTTCCAATCCAATACATTAATCAATTAATTTGAAAATTGTTCCTTTCAAAGTATTTGAGACAACGGATCATTTTAATGAATAAAAATTTTGGCACATTTTTTAACAATCTCATATGTCATAATAATCTCAACATCTCAACAAAAGAACAACAAACAGTTAAACGATTAACTCCCAACAAAGCCAATTATGGCACTTGATTCTCTTTATGTGCGACAAATTTGATTTTCTCTGAACTTGCATTATTCGCTTGCAGTGACTGGTAAATTATTACAAACATCACAGACACAGTTGAAACTTGATCGATCAGCGACGATCAACGTTCTTCAACAAAATACTAGAAGGACTTGAAGTTTCTTTCAAACTAATATAAGAACTTCACAAAGAAACTTTACTGAAATATGATTCAAACTTGATATCTCCTCGTTGCGGAACCAAATCGAACAGTTGAACAACGGGAAAACAACTCACTTTTTGTTTTTGTCACCTATTTACGGTCGAATGGAGGCAATCTAATTCGATGCATATCACCGTTGGCGAATAAAAAAAATTATTGTATTTTAAACATATTTTGCTGTACAATATCAAAGTGATTGAGATTTTATAGGGCAATAATTAACTGAGATAGAAATATTGAAAATAATTCTGCGATTTTATATATTGAAAGTTGTTTTAAGTAAGTTAATGTAATAGTTCGAAATCAATTACTGTGATAACGAGCAAGAGGATTTAACAAAATTATTTTTTCAATTTAATAAAATTAAAATGAAATTAAAAAATCTGTTCAATATTTTTTCATTTAATTTTATCAGCTAATATTAACACTCAGCATACAGATCTGATAAGCTCGGGTAAGTTATTGAAGTCATTAAACTTACATAGATGCTCTTTTCAGTCATGATTTATATTACTTACGTTTTACAAGCGCTTTCAAGTTATACAAATGCAAATTTTATTCAAGAGCAATCGGTGAAGAGGTTTTCGATTTTGTTCCAGACTCTCAAAGAGTCAGCAGCATCTGTCGGACTCTTACGAGAGATTCAACGAGGCAAAATCTTATCATTCGCGATCGACGTGCGGCCTTCACTCGATTTCGTCGGGTCTTGAGTCTCTTCCAGATCCGTTGTCTTATACTCGCAAAAATCGTATCGATCCTGATCGACTGAACATTCTCGATTGGCCGGATCCTCCAAGGCGATATCGCAGTGTGCAAAATTTGGATACTGTAAGCGGATTGGTTGACATCGTCGAAGATAACTGCCCTATTGAAGGCAATCGAAGTATCGATTGCATATATACGCAGGTGAAATACGTCTCTTGTCGATAAAAAATTATAAAACTGCTAATTTACTTCATGCGAAAGAAAAACATCCTCATTCAATTTTTTGTTCAAGAAAATTAATAAATTATTCAGCCAATTAAAACTAGCTCTGTAGTCGTTGAGTTCATTTCAAAAATAACATATTCTAGTGTGTTTTAATTATATTGGTTTGTAATAAGCTGCGGTGCATATGGATAACTTAATTTACGATACGATAATGATGAAGTATATTACAATATATTGGAATGTATGTCAGAATACATATCTATATAAAATATACAAGTGTATATTACAATATATATTCGAATTTAAATGTCAAATGTGTTTTCAGTGTGTAGCGGATCGATAATTTAAGAAAAAGTCTTTTAGAAATATGCTCGTTTTTTACATTTAAATTTAGAACATCCTATATATTAGAAGCTGACACGATGAAATCTCCAATTATTAATTTGATTAAAGTTTACTCGGTATAATGATGTATCGTCTTTGGGATCAACTGTGCTGGGACTTCTCAATATATTAGCAAGATTAAGAAGTTTGTTGCCAACATTAATTAAAATGATAGAGATCATTATATAGCGGTCCAGTTTCCTATATCGTCATTATCTTCAACGGCTACTTAATTAAATTTTAACTGGCTATCAGGAAGATTGATTTTCCATAAATTTAATTTTTGGTAATACAATGTCTTTTTGTGAGTTCCATAAAACTAAAATAAAGATTGAATTATATTATTTGTGAACTCTTACTAAACTTTATTAAATAACAAAAATTACAACCGAGAGGATGATGAATTGAATTAAGAGTCGACTCTTTCAAATTTTATTGCATTTATATTATAAAAACATTTTCTTATAATAAAAGGCTCGGCTTATAAGAAAACTAGTAGCCCTGAAAATTGATTGGATGACAAAATTTTCTATAGAAAAGAATGCATGAAGAGTAACGTATTTATAGATGTGCTTTCCTATTTAGGTGAAGCGCAAGCGTAAGGAGCATCGGAGTTTAGACAGCATCCTCTTCGAAGACGATGGGGAACTGGAGTACTTCGACGTACTGAATTTGTTACCTCTCTCCAACATACGGTTGGAATATAACGAGACCGACTTGTCGAGAGACGGTAATTTCGCATGTAAAAAAATACACGATTTGCGAGATTTAAGAGTACTAGAGTATAACGAGCCGAACGGCACGAGCGAGGTTTCGCCAACGAGGAGTAGCAACGCTACAGACGAGGAGAAGTGTAAAGAGCATGAGGTGAACGAGGATAATCTCGCTCGAGGTGACGACGAATCTGAGAAAGAGCTGCGCGAGGATCTTGATTCCCAGGGGACGTTTACGAGGACGGATTCAAATCGGCGACAGTATCGAGAAACTAACGGAAGTTTCGGAGCAGATTCAGAGATTAACTCAGTGAATCAGTTCGCGGATCAATACTCTCCCTCTTCATCTAAGACCGATCATAGGGGAACCGATGTTGAAAATTTCGTGATTTTCTGCGAGAAAGAGGACCAAAAGATCGAGGAGATAGAGGATTATAAATCGATCTGGATTCCAGACGAAAATCTAAACAAAATGTCACGAAGACCGCAGGTTCTTAAAGTCGTCGACAATGATGTCACCAGGAGACGCCATCGGCGTTCTGTTGTGGAGATTGAAGCCATCGTCGAGGACGTGCCAAAAGATAAGAGATCGCAAGAGATTACGGAGGAAGCAAACGAGCGTCTTAATGCCTCTATAATTACATCGATTAATAATGTGAACGATGAGGACGAAGGCCATGAAAGGAAAGCGAAAGTTAGTATGAGATACGATGGAATATTTCTACTAAAGAAAGAAATGTTCAATTGTATTTCTTTATCTCAATAAGTTATTCTATTGGATTAGAACAGAAGTTCGTAACGCTACGAACTGCAAACAGCTGTAACTTTGTGAAAAATAAATGAAATTTAAATTTTAAAAGGGGATTTTAAAGCATAAATCTCTACTTTTTATAAATTACTATGTCATTTGAATTTCTATTTGATAATTTTTATACGCAGAAAACTACGAGCTGGACAAAGAGAGAAATTTTCTTCTCAACTTGAGCACCAGTCACGTGGCAAAAAAATTTGCAAAAATTTTCGATTTTTTTTAACGTGACAGCTTAAAGTTTCCTTACAAAATCATTTTTAACGTTTCTAAGATTTTTTGTTATCAAGTTATCACGGATTAAATAAAAGGAGCATTTTAACTTTAATTGTTCATTAAATGCATTAAAAATCATCATACCGCAATTCAAAAAACATAGTCTTAAAGCTGAAACTTTGTTTTATCGAATAATGTAACTGTCAAATTTTTAAAAAATATTTTTTAAAAACATGTAAACATGGTATAAATAAAGTAATGCTTCGAACTTTCGTTCTAACCATAGAACTTTGGTTCCAACTCAATATTATTGTTCGTGACATTAAAAATTTTCTAAGACTTTCATTCTTGAGACCATAAAAATGTACGTTCAAATAAGTATTGTACTAAAAATGTAATTATAATTTTTTACATATAAAAAACGATGTCTTCTTTATAGAAGTGCAAAGCAGAGATTCGAAATTCTTCGCACGCACGCTGGAATATTAATTAGTTTCTGTGACTTCGCGATTTATGACTTTAACACTTACATTTTCATAATATTTATTTAATTAAAAACTCGTTTGCGTTAAGTAATTTATAATGTCGTCAATTTCTAAAACGGTTCATTTTAATATTTCATTGCCTAATTTTCTCCCTCAAACTTTCCATTAATAAGAACTGACATCTCAACGCCGGAAATGGGGCAGAAACGCATTATATCAATTGACAAATTAATTTTGCAGGAAGTTACGACGCCGGAAAATGCGGAAAATGGAGTAATGGTAGACGACGCGAGAAACTTCTTGGAGCGGAAAAGTACCGAGAAGGAAACAGCACGAAATAAGCAAAACGAGGGCAGATTTGAGAGGATCGTGAAAGAGACATCCAACATTCTCGGCAAGGCATGCAGCGTCGTAAAGGGTAGCTTGGGTTTCGAGGCGAGGTCAGAAAGCTCCGATCTCGGTCTCGGTTCCGAATCCGGTAGCGATTCTCGCCGAAGATCAATGGACGATGGTATCGAGGACGACCGGCCGTCAAGAAAAGTAGAAAATTCCACTAATTCCGCCACGCTAAGAACAGACGACAATAAAAAATCGCGCACTAATCTCACTAGGTCCAGGAGTTGCGTGGATTCTATAGAGTGCCAGGACGACGGTCCGGAGTTCGATCATGTGCGCTACAAGATCGTAAAATCGCATATGTTCAGCAAGAACATGTTCAATACCACTCGAGGCGACGTTACGTACGAAGGATTAATGCAATATCTACGCGAGTATTCGTTCCAAGAATTGTTGATGGATAACAACGTTGTCATTATTGAGCCGGTTCGCGCCGAGACGATAGAGCGAAAGTCATCACCGTTGGCCAGAACGGAACCCAAGTGCAAGATTGCTGGTGCGATCCAGAAGAAGATGGAGAACCACGAGAGAAACGGCGAACAATCTGAGAGTGGCGGCACTGCTAAGAGCTCCAGGCAATCATCCATTAGAAAGCACTTCTTCTATCAACCTATACGAGTGAACCGTGAGCTGATTGACGAAGAGCTACCGGATCCAGATACCGTCAGAAACGTGAGACGTATGTTCGAGAACACTCTCGAAAAAAAGAAAATCAGCGATGCCGAGTTCTCTAGAGATGACAAGACTAGAAGGAGCGTCAGCATGAAGGATTTAACTAGTATCGATGACAATCGATACGACGAAATATCCGACAAGACACGCGAAGAATCCAGGTAGCGTAATATAGAATGTCGTCGACAACAAAACTTTTATTATTCATAATGCGGATGCGAGTGTTTTGACTACAAATATGCCTTATAGACCAACTGTTTAAGTACATTAGTTGAAGCGGATGAATTAAACGAGGTGACGGTACTCTAGATAAATCAACCCGAGATAACGTTATGTTTAATGGGATGGCCAATGGTGATGAAGTTTACGTTGGAACGTGTGTGTGTTAAATAGTCTGTATTCTTATTCGCGATTAAAATAATAGCGTTTCCTAAACCGAAATTTCATTACAGTCGAGAATTCTAAACAAAAAAGTAAGTCGTTGTATTAAAATTTATGTATCAACTAATATAACCAAAGCTTTAAAATTATCCATTTATTCTTCAATCGTTCGTGAACAGCTGCCATAACCAATATATTATGTTCAGATCCAGATGTTCCAGCAGAGCGAAAGATCTCACGAGACTCTTCGAGACCAAGTCCGCGTCATCGACCATTTCCGTAGCCAAGGAGGAAATCGGAAGCCCACGATGCGAGTCGAAAACGAGAATTCTCGCGCAAAGTTTCGAAGCTAGAAGCGGAAACACGTCACCAAGTGGCTCTAATTGTTCTAAGAATAAAGTCGGTCGTTATCATCATCATCATCATCATCATCATCAAAACTGGGATTCCGGCAGCGTGAGTTCCGGCGTGTCCAGCGATTATCCTGACACCGATCCCGGGAGTGGTGCCCATTGTACATCGTCCGATGACGAGGATGTGAATTGCAACTATGATGATGCAGATGCGAGCGGTCCGGGGCATTACGTGTCTCAAGACGTACTGCGAAAGATCCGCGAATGCGGTACTTCTGTAACTTACTATGGCGGGAAAGTGGTTAATATGTACAATGGGCCATTAGTCTCGCCGTTGATTGGCAATGGCTTCAAGCAAATCGACAAATCGAACGATTACGTAAAGTTCAAGTTGGTGAAGAGCAACTCTTGTGATAGTAGGCTAGAGTTGGCTGGCAGATTCGTCGAAGGACAATCGTTACGTCGTAATCGGGACAGATGTGCTGATCTCAGGCAATGTACCATCGCGGAAACACCCAGCATCGAGATCACACCGATCGACAGCAGGCAAAAAGATGAGATACAGAAGGATGAAGATGTCGAGCAAATTAAACAGATGAAGAGAGAACCTCCGGTGGTGATTGGTCTGGAGCCAAAAAAAGAAGATTCCAAAGATTCGAGGAAGATCTTCAAAGCTGACTTTAAGCTGGGCGATCTGAACGACTCGAGATCCAATTATCCGAGTAGATTTATGCCAAGCGCGTTGACGAGGTGGGAAGTGAATTCGAGCTGGAAAGTCGGTAATGATTTCGGAAAAATGGAGTTCGAAGAGTTCGAGGTGCTCGAAGATAGTCTCAATGGAATCAGTGAGCAAAATACATACGCGCAAGCATCCTGAACGAAGAGTTTTTTGTATGATATTTATTTCTGTTATGCGATTGGAACAAACGATAATAGGAGATATAACGTCATCATTATTTTTAATGAAGTTGCGTAAAGATATTTTTTGGTATCTCTGAAAATGATCTTTCTTTTGTGAAAAAAATAATAGTCAGTTTGTGTGGAAAGATAATTTTTAATCGCAATCGAATAAATGTTGTTAGAATAAAGCAAAAAATTAAAAAAAATATATCTAGCGAATGTTTCTAACAGCAAGTAACGAAAATCTTGCAAAAATACGTTGATATAGTCACAGTAATTTATTGGATACATAAGTACTATCGTTCAATTAGTTTATTATTCCAGGTGGATAGTCCACAAGAGTCATATTAGAACAGGTAATAAATATTAATACGTACTAAAATATAATACGTATGTACTATTGCATATAATACACAAAGCGCACATGAATGATCGATGTAATTTCAGCATACTAAATGTATAATAAATAATCATATGTAATAATCTTATTTATTGATGTTTTTACTACTTCTTCTTCTCTTCTCTCCTTTTCTCTTTCAAAAAATTATATAATTATTAAGTGTTCATTTATCGTTGAAATTAAATAGAGATCTTTCGCCGCGATTTTACTCTTATAATATTATATAAATTTACACAAAAAAATTTTGTAATTATTCCAAACTTTTTATCTGCAATCTATATTCAAACCATTTCGCTGAACCAAGAACAGGATAAATATCGGGTCAAAAAAACTATTTCGAATATTGTCACATATTTTGAAACGCAAGTTTCAAGTCAAATGATATATTAACGGCAGACGACGTGACGTTATTTTCAACATTACGTATTCTTGGAATAGTGTTGATTTATCGATTCTTTTGAAGACTTACTACCATGGACTTCAAAAGACAGGATCCATCATGTAGTCAGAAATACCTTAATGCATGAATGATGACTTGCATTAAATAATATTACCACGAATTTTCAAGCGTTAAACTAACAACACAATACTAGAATAATGTTTCGTTATTACTATGAATAAAAAAACATTAACAAAAAGTTTTCAAAATAATTTTTGTTATAAATGCGTTATAAATATATATAATTATTTAAGGACAACAATGTTTCAGTTTACTTGCTAAGACAGCGGCGTAATTATTGATTTATTTTAGAGTCTATGTGACACAGTTGTAAATACAAGAATCATAAAAGTTTCGGTGTGAATCCGGCGTCAAACATTACATAGGTTACAAGACCAAGCAGTGCTGTAAAGTGTATACTGCAAACTTTATACGATATGAGGGACACTGTGTAAACCGATCTTCGTGTAGATGTTCTCGTTGGACTTTGAGTATCATGGAACTTGTCCGTGTCTCCGTGTGAAAAAGCGTGCTTTCTATTTGCTTTCTATTGCTTTCTATTGTATTCAAAATTGAAAACCTCCACGAATGTTTCGTTTTATTCACTTTAGTATCTCATTAACCTTTTAACCTTTCGTTCGAGAATGTAAGTGACGCGATGATTTAATGTTTTAGTCATGTATGTAATACGATAAAAATTATTTGCATATCTTGTTTTTCTTGTTTTTCTTGCATATCATTTTTGTTCTATCATCTATTTATATAATTAATGCACCAGCATGTTTGAAAATGTGCGAATAGTATCAAGAATATGAATATTTTCATATTCTTGCAGAAACATTAAGATTGTACGTCGTGTAATTACAAAGTTCTATCGAATATCGAAAAAATTATAGTAAAGATACCACAACTAGAGTAAATAAAATTGTTCGGATTTCTTTTGAAAAGTTCTTAAAGGAGATACATTCTTTACGGAATGACAAAAAAGTTGTGTGACAAAGTTTTGTGTGTTTATTAATCACTACCCAGGTAGCAAGACATGTAATGTTATTATCGTCATTTTGACATAAAAATGGCACATTAAAAACATCATTTTGACGCCAAAATGACGATAAACAATCAGCTTGCCATTTAAATAGTAATATATATAAAAAAATAAATTAGAGAGAGTATTAATTATGTTTTATTAATTATCAAAAAGAATGTACCAAAAAATTTTCATCGAATGATGAACTGAAGACCGCTCTATTTGCTGTCTGGGAGAATTTATCCTTAGAAAGACGCGGCCATGATGCGTTTCCGATACAAGATATAACAACTAAGTGCAGAATTTGTTTTAAATGTACGTTATTATAACACTAACGATTTGATAAACACAAAACTTAGTGACCAAAACTTTTCTGTCACCCTGTAAGTCTATCGAATATTAGGATAAAGATCCTTTGATGTTTCCAAATTACATTAATCCTGTCACGAAATAAAGCCAAAAGAAATAATTTTGCAAGCGTTATTATAAGCAATACAATATATTTGTTGGTTCAGATTTAATAAATGGGATAAGTAGGAACTCACCAATGCTCTCGGTCTCCACTTTTTCCGCTGACGTAACCCTTGTAGTTTTCTTCACTTCTCTTTCCGTGGCTTTAGGCTCTTTCAGTTGCTTCATTAGAAGTGGATTTAACTTTGGCGAGTAGGAATTGGCCGACAGGGAGACGCTCCTCTGAGAGATGTACCACCATCGTCTGCACCATGTTTCCTGAAACAGCAATTTCCGTTGTTGCTTACGCGATATTACCATGTAAACAAGTACAAAATGAATCCGGAAATTTGATTGACGTATTATCAGAGTTCAACAAAGTTAAATATGTATGGATTAAACGCAGATTTTCAATTAAGCGTGCAATCATCGAAGCTTATCATCGATTCACAGTCTCTTCATGGCTCATCTATAGTTCATCGATTATCCGATAAATTATAACAACAATAATTTATAAACAAATACAAAGCACTTCATTAAATCAAGGTCCATAGTTTGTTTTAATCCGCTTAAAATTAACTATCTTCGGTACACTGTTAAATTTATAGTGTCAAATATAACCTACCGTGAGTCGCCACTGCTCCTACTAAATATATCGTTATTTTTTATCAAAATGATAGTTAAATTTGACACTATACCGTGTCAATTTGACACTATACAATATCAAATTAACACTATAGTGTCAAATATAACCATTGTTTTAGTATAAAATAACGACATGATTGAGTAGGAGCAGTGGCGACTCACGGTAGGTTAAATTTGACACTATAGATTTAACAGTGTAGAATGAACGCATGTAATCGCAAGAGATTAGGTTATTGTACTTTTAACATCATAATTATACATATATTATTATTAACAAGCTATGTTATATATGTATATTGCGTAACGTATATAATATACTGAAAACGTTGTCATTCTTGTAATTTTCTGTTAGCTTATTTTCTGAGAAAAGTTTCTGAAAAATGTTTTGTTCAGCTTATTATATGTATACATTATTATGGCAACGTACGCTATTGTTTTATATTATTTTTCAAGTATATATAGATATTCGAAAACATGTTAGTGAAGAAATCTCTGCTTGAAAAGCACGCATAATATTCACTTCAGAGTAGGGCTCAAAGACAAAAGATTCGAACATGTTGAATATTCGATCTATTCGAATAGTTCGAAGTTTAAAAAATGAGCATCTAATTCGAATATTTCGGACAGTTCGAACAGTTCGAGTTTAAGCAGTGATCAGTATAAAATGTCAATTCGTTATATCTGAAGTTCGGACGGTTCGGACAGTAAACAAATATAGTATGCCTTGGAAAAAAGCAGTTAAATAAAATTTCTATATTTATTGATATCGTCCTACAAATATCCTCAGCCATCCTGGACTTCAGGATGATCCTGAAGACGACTTGTAATGTCTAAATTCGAAATGTAATAATTTCGAACTTTCAGCTCTGAAGTGGGTTAAAATAGTTCGAATATACATTCTGTTCGAACTATTTAACGTTCGAACTTAAGATTCGAACTGTCCAAACTGTCAAATTGTCTGATGTTTCCGAGCACTACTTCAGAGCATGGAAATGCAATATTGGATGATGGAAATCCTGTGTAAAATATAAAACGCTTGATGTAATCAGGGTTTAACAGCAAAAATCTAATCATTTCATACCGTGAAAGATTATGGTGTTTCACACCATAGATATCATAACAACAATAATTCGGGACAAAAATACTTCGTATAACGTAAATATTATTTTTCTATTGCACAACTTAAAAATTTGTAATTTGATTATATAATAATAAGTAGCTCATGTTACACGGAATATAACATTATCGATTATCGGATTAAATAAAATAGGAAGAGTACAGATTTTAATCCTCAGGAGAGCGTATCCCTATTTCAATGGTACTGTATTGATTCTCCAAAAGAGAAAGAATCATTATTTTTAGGCAAAGACGGGAAGAGTCAATTGAGATAAATGGATAGAGAGAACAAAAAAAAAGAAAAGAAAAAGGAGAAAGAATAGAAAGAGGAAGAAAGAAAGAGATAGAGAGAAAAATAATATGTAAAAATACATTGCAGGACGCAAAACAAAGCGCATTTTTCTTCTTTATTGTGAACTAGAAAACTGTCTTTAGAGTTCATCATTAATTCTGTAAAGTTCCACAGCGAGTAAAGATCTAAGAAATAATAATAATGTATTTTATAAAGTAATAAGAGATAATAATAATGTATTTTATAAAGTACAAACTAGGTTTTCAAATTAAATAATAAAGAAATAATTAAAACTTGAAAAAAATGCTATATTATAAACCAGTACAAATGAAAAATATACTCAATTACAACACAGTTGTACTTTATATCCAATTTATAATCCTAATTATTATTATAATAAGTTAATTAATTATAATCCTACTATTTTTCAATGACTAATTTTTTATTATTCCTTGTAAAAAGAGAAAGTTCTTAAAAATTACATTGCTTCCTAATCAGTCGTAAATTAAAAGAGGATATTACTTCGGAAGTAATATTCATTTCTATACATATATTTGTCTACAATCACTAGCAATTTTTTCAATAACATACTGAGTTAAGTACCATAACGTCAATATGCACATATAAATAAAATAGCTGGACATATAAGCAATTTTCTGCGGACATACTTCGCCAAACAATATTACTTCTGTTTCGCACACGTGCAAACTGTAAATATATATTCGACGTGCGTCGAATTAAAGGCGTTGATGTAGACAAATTCCTTCTTACAAATGACCAAGAAATTATCTGAATGTAAGAATTTTGGAAATCATATCCATTGATACCTCTTTGTTTGAAAATATTCAACCCTTTTCATATTGGTTTCTTGTTATCTCTGCTCCAGTGGCCTAGTTTCTTCCTGTATCTCCTCTTACTTCCGATGCGTTTACCCCGGCGTAGCCCCAGCAAAGCGTCACCATCGATTTCACTGCGGCATCCGCGGGAATTGTATTTGCACCTTGCTAAGAAAAGTGACTTTGAAATTTCTAGCAAGCTGCGCGCGATTGCTGTGAAATGCAGATGCGTCTATTCTATGCAGGCGCTTCGTTCTATATCGACGATATTTATCATTGTGTAACGTCCACCGTATATCTCAATTGCAGACGTACTTATGTACAATCGAATGATATAAATTTATAAACAGAATATCTTTAAATAGAAAAACACATAGAATGTCTATAGCGCGAATTAAAAATTTAACCGATATACGTTCTAGCGTAGTGTTACTATTAAAGTTAATGTAAATCACACTGAGAGACACGCTTATCATTGACTATCTAACAATTAAAAGCTAAAATATTTTTTCCAATAATTCTCACAGAGAGGAAGGAGAAAGAGAGAGAGAAAGAGAGAGAGAGAGAGAGGAAAGAGAAAAAATGTTATGATGGCATGGTTTTAAAATAATTATTCTATAAGAAAAACAAGAGTCACCGATTTAATTGAGGATAAAAAAGCTTTTAGTAGAAACAGAAAATAACCCTGCTATTTATCTTGAAATCCGTAATCTCTTAGAGTATCACGTTTCTTAATCTATGGATATATACATTTAGTCTGCTTTTCGAAACAAAAATGAAGTCCAGCTTTTCCAAGGAATAACGTTACGCGCGTGCTCGCTTTCTATCAAATTGAAAGATGTGTAGCGATATATCCAATTTCTAAAAATTAAGTTGGGTGTGTCTATAATCTTCATGAAATGTGATAACTTAACGCAAGGTAAATATGTGTTCTTAATTTAAGTGGCACTTCTAATTATAGTGACTGTGATTTACGAGCACTCGACATGCGCGTACTATACGTCTATAACCAATTTAATCCTGCTGTTTGGAGTCGCTAGTCAAAATAGAAATTTCAAATATCCTGATAATTTTTATAAAATAGGTTCACTGTAAAAAGTACAGTGTTTAAAATGTTTACGTTTAAAACATCTTTGCAAAACAAACATTTAATAATAAAACATTTTAATTTTAAACTTTTAATATTTTAAATTCAAACACATAGTGTCCTATTTATTGAAAAAGTTTAAAATTAAAACATCTTTAAATGTGTGTTTAAAAAATGGAGAGAAAAATAAAACATTTTAATATTTTAAAATTAAATACTTTTTTTAGTGTCATTGTCAAGATTCTATCGATAGAATAAAAATAAATTTTAATAAAAACATAATAACCTTTTTAAAAAATATTACATTACATTAGACGATAATTATATACTTTTTTAACATACAGGGTGTCCCACGGGAAAGTGTTGAAACTAATCAGCTGTCATTTTCGAAAGTATTCAGCTGGTTAGTTTCAACACCTTCCCGTGGGACACACTGTATAAGACAAATATATTTTTTTATAAAAATTAGATAACTTAATTTAAAAAAAAATTTACTCAAAACAAATATTATAGACTTTATTTAAAATTTGTTATATCAATACTACATCGCGGATTATTTTCTACTTTTCTATATCAAAAAATATTTTACAAGGCAAAGTGAAATATATGTTTATCGTGTTCAAGAAATATCAGTTCAGAGAACTCGGTCAACTTGGCGGTAACTCCTTAATTGGCTACCTGCGAACAGTGCAAACCTGCGAGGTGCTGAATTTCACATACATGGTTACCGCGCGGTTTTCATACCAGCGTAGCACAATAGTGAAAGAGATATATATATATATATATCCGAAAATTATGTCGGAATTCAATATCACTACGACTCATGCATATTCACCACCGTAACTTTCCTCAACTTTTAGCACTGTTAATAGTCGGAGATCAAAGATTTATTTATACAAAGATATTAATTTGAATTTATGCGATCTTTTGAATTTTCATCAGAAGCCATATTGTGCACTGTCATATTGAATAAAGTTACACTACCATGGCAAAGCTGAAACAAAACATACATTTTTACAAACATTTTGCAGCTTTTAATTAATGCATTGAGACTACATGATTTCATCCTTTATTTAATCTTCCATCGACTCTCGTGTTACATGCCACTATAACTTCGTTTCAAACCGGGTCACCATTTTTCACTACACAGTGGACGTGAAACGTATATTTTTCAACTGTCCCTGATGAAAAAAAATAGTAACATGATGTTATAACTGTTATAAAAAATAAATATAATACATTTACAAAGATAATATGTCTTTCTTTCATCTGTGACGCAAATTGCGTGTTAGAAGATATACGGAGGTACAATAGTAAAGCAGAAAATCTCAGGAAAATATTTTCTTGCTACGCGGCAGCAATCGTAAAAAAAATGAATTACAAAAAAAAGCTATCGCTTTCTTCTGTGTAATATAATAAACTATTTTGCGCGATAATAAGCAAGGTAATATAAACTCTTTATAGTATTAGATTCACAGTAATAATTTAATAGACAAACAAAAAAAATTTGATTGAAATGTACCGAACAAAAATTTTGGTTAAAATGACCGAACAAAACTGTAATTTTATGTGAAATGAATTATTTAGTTGGTATAAACAAATTTTTTGTTATTTACAAAGCAAATAAATTATTTTGTAAAAGCAAGTAAACTTTTTGTTATATAAACAAAATATTTGCTTGCTGTTAAAAAATGCCTCTAATGAAACAGGTTTGCTGAAGGTATTCAACTTCTTTTTTCTCGTGTAAGCGTAATGTAATTTCGTTGGTCCATACGCGCAGAACCGATACGCCCTTTCGATCAACATTGCTTCCGACCATTACACAAGCTAAAAACATTTTCCGCGTCGTATGTCGAGTGGAGCTGGATGCTGGGCAAATCGATGACGTGATGTGGTAATGGTAAAGCCAAGTGCTCGGCTTCAAACTAGAGCCCTTTCGTATTAATCCATCTAACTTGCGGCCTTTTTGCTTGTCGATGTCTGTTAAAGTATACATCATAGCACAGCGCGCACGCGATTGCCTATATCGTGCCGATTAAATTCTCGCCCTCGATTTGTGCTCTATAAAGCGCATTCACGTCGTGCAGCACAAACACATAGTGATTCTGTTACGTTCTCGCACTACAAATTTCGAATTTCGCGATAAAAAAACGCTTCGTCCAGCCATGCGGTGTCAGGTACACGCGTAGATGATGCGATAGCTATGCATTTTTCATTTTTCCACGTGTATCGATGTTCCAACGCAATTTACGTCGGATAACTGACGAAGTTTTCACCGCTTGTGTAAATTTGGAGATGTTTTTCGATAAAAAAACAAGAGAGAGTGAGAGAGAGAGAGAGAGAGAGAGAGAGAGAGAGAGAAAGAGAAACCTTTGATTAAATCTGGTGACAAGGTACTCTGTCAGAGTACATTGCTTTCAAGTCTTAAAGAGATATTGATAAAGCCATTGCTGGGCTAAAATTGACGTCATTAAATCCTAGACATTTTATCGAAAGGCATTAAAATAGTATTAGATAGACTCGCTGCACGCACAGTTATATTACGTTATAACGTTATCATCGCATATCTAAAAGCTTATATCTTGCCTCTCCGATCGTCAAATTTATTATTTTTTTAATGATGTGCTTAGATAACTGAGTACGACACAATAAGTGCATGAATGCTGCATTAATCCAGCCACATTTCGATCGCAATGTTTTTGTTTGCGATACTCCATATCATATAAAAACTACGAATTCAAATAAAATTTATATTTTGTCCTGTTAATTAAAAATATACTGTACATAGTATATCATAGAGTACTTTGTCAAATCTCGTAAAAAAGATATTATCTCGTGAAAAAGATATTATCTCGTGAAAAAAATATATGA
Source organism: Mycetomoellerius zeteki (assembly GCF_001594055.1). Taxonomy (NCBI): domain Eukaryota; kingdom Metazoa; phylum Arthropoda; class Insecta; order Hymenoptera; family Formicidae; genus Mycetomoellerius; species Mycetomoellerius zeteki. The sequence continues at coordinate 1,438,156 of NW_017257227.1, read as the reverse complement.
GACTTCGTAACTTTTTTTTGATATTAACGATAACCAATACGTTGTAAATAAGAAAAATGTATTGTATGTGTTCAAAAATACAAAATAAAAAATCGATAGAAATACTCGCGGAAATTCAAAATGACCAAACAATATTTGTTTTTTTTTTTTAATAAAAAAAACATTCTCTTATTTTTCTGTCGCAATCTATTACGATCATTAAAAGAATTTAATGTAATGTATCACAAGTCGTGTAAGACGCGCAGATTCATGTCATTTCGCAATTCTCTAGAGTGGAATTTGGAAGTTATGAGGGTGTATAATCTGGCTTAGAAAGTAAAGAGTAGGTACTCGCATCTTACAAAATGTAAGAAAGACAATTTGATTTTTGCTTGTAAAATATAAACTTTAAGACACAAGATCTTTACTAGCATGAAACATTCTGCATAATAAAATTATCAAGACTGACATATCTTCTTTCTCACAACTATTCCTACATAAAAAAATTTTAAGATGATATATAAACAATAATAAATAAAATAGACTGATAATAACATATGAAATGGATACTTTTGCTGAAATATTTAAAAATTTAGCTAAAAATACAGATCTAAAAATAATTTTGTTGGACCAAAACAAGTATGAATGATGTTCAAGCTGATTGCTAGAATGTCAAAACATTTTGCATCATTATTATACTTGAATTTCCTTACATAATTACAATATTTTAGTAATCCAACAAAATTATTTTCGTATCTAATTAAATTTTCAGATATTTCAGCAAAATCATTCTTTTTATGCACAAATAAATGAGAAGAACTTTTTCGGTCAAAAATGAAGTTTAGCACCTAATAATATTTTTACAATATAAATTCATGTAAAAATGAAGACATTAAGATAAGTTTTAACTGAAAAGGCCTTTCTCATTTATTAATATTTTAAGAGAGTTTCAAAAAATTGTAATACCGTTAAAACATTAGCAGCAATTAATCGTGAAAATAACTTGACTTTATATGAAACTAACGCGCGGAAAATAATATAATGAAGCGTTATAATTGGAAGAGGATTTGTTTTCATCGCGAAAGCTCTTAATCCACGATATACGAGGTTTGAATTTACGATCCTCCTGTGGTTTGAACGAGCATACATGTATGGTGAATAATGATCAGCAATGGTTCGCTCAATGCGGTGACAGTTTATCTCCATATCCATTCGCTTGTCCCTTATATCTCTGTTCTCTTTTACGAATATTCTTCAATATTGTTTGATGTCGATAAGTGTTCGGACTCTCAAATTAAAGCTCTTTTATAAAATCGGTCACGAAGAGAAAAAAAATATTATAGAAGGAGTTATAAATACATGTACAAAATTGTACACATATAAAACAAATTTACATCACTAACTTAGCAATAGATTTATGCGTTAAATAAAAAACGTGGCAGCAATCAGCGGTTATTCAATTCAGATATTTTATTCGTAATGTAAATCGAGGTTGTTCAAACGTCCATCAGAATGACGATATTTTATTCGTTGTATTTTATTCGTCGATATTTTATTCGTCGTATAACTGCTTACTGTAAATTTATTAGAAGTGATCACAGAAAATCGCAGAAGATCGCAGAAAACTTTCCTTTCATAAATTCAAAATGTATTGAAGATGAGATTGAAGATAAGACAAGAAATTGAGATGAATTTATCTCGATGTGGAAAATGAATTATTCGCTGGTATAGTAATATATTTGTCTAAATTCACATACAAGTTCTCAGGAAAATTGAAATTAGGAGAGCGAGGCGATACTACACAATTCGATTATTATCCGCGTCCGCAGTTTCCTTTGATTGTAATAACACTTTATGAGTACCTGTCGAAGAAATTGAATATCTCATAAAAAGTTGATAGTATGTTCAACATGCCAATAAGACATATGTACGTCAAGAGAACCGATAGAAATGCAAATTTCCAGTATTTGTTAGTAATTGTCACTGCGGTCGGCAGCTACAAATTAGGTCAGCCCAGAATTCTATTGATATTGTTGGGTCTCGACGAATAATAGCTTTCAATATTGCAGAATTATCAGCTTCATTCCATTGTAATCGTCATGTGTCTTCAATTTGTTATTAATCAAATAAATTGAGCTGTTTATTTTTTCATACAAAATGTTATTAAGAGAGATGTTCATCAAACAATGCGAAATATTATTGAACACGATGTTCATTTGAAGAAAACCTTTACCATATAGGGTGCGTTCCGATATTCACTGCCAATGCTGAAAATCTATAGCGCACGTAACGTATATTTCTGACTAAAATGTAAATGGCGTAAATGTAATTTTTGTACTTTTACACTTTAATATTTTTCTCGATTCAATGTGCAAGAATATCAATTTGATCAAATTTTTATTATCTACATTAATAAAGCTCAATGATAATGTATTCGTGAATAACAATTCTCATTGAAGCAAGATCATAAATTTAATCAATAAACTGATCGGAATTCTATAATGTCGAATAAGTATTTGTAAAAATTTTAGTGGAATTCTTGTCATGTTTTCTGAACGATCTCAAGTAGCATTACAATATTCTCCCTTCGGTTTACAAATTTCTTAGCAGATGAGTGTAAATTTTAATATTTACTGTCTATTTATTACAACTTTTAAATAAATTCTAGATAATTAAATTTAGATTTATATAATTAAAAAATTATTAAATACCTTTTAATAATTTTTATTGTAAATAACGATACATAAAATATATATCTATTATACATATATTATGTATACATCTATAGAGTTATTTTTAAATAAAAGTGTAAAATTGATTCCTCATCTTATTATTTAGCAAATTGTTCATGATAGCCATTAAATTAAAAAGGATGATATATTGCTCTATATATGTATTTAAAGGATATTAACTCTTGCGACTGTTGATATTTATTTTACAGTCTCTGCGAATACAGATATGTATAATATACAAGGATGATGAGCTTTCGTAATACGAAAAATATCATAATTTTCGTAAATAAGTTTAAAGAAAGAAATTGAAGAGAATTACTACATTACACTTGAACACATTATGTTTAACTGCATATATAATAATTTCAAACTGTCTCATAAATACTCTTGTAATTATACGACGTAGGTTAACAGCGACTGAATCAACACTCGAAATTCGCTCTGTTTATTCAGAAAGGACGACCGCATTACATGTCATAACAATTATTACGTAATAAATGATTTCGAAATAATTTCCTTTATTCAATTATAATCATTATTTGAGAAATATTTTTATAAAGAGATAATATTAACCATAAAGCTTTCATACATATTTATTTCCTTTTTCATTTTTGCTATGTTTTTTCATTCTTGTCGATTTAGTCACAGTTGACTTATTTATTATATACATATATCTGAAATGGTTAAATTTCTGACGCTATCGATCGTTTCGTAAGATAAACTTGTTACAAAAAATAAATAAATACAACCATGTAGTTTCGTTTACATAGTTGCTTTTAAGCAAAAGTTATTCTGCAACGATCAAATAACTTTAGCAAAATTCTTGTAATTTCTTTTAACTACTATTGTCGGAGAAATTTATTTATCAAACAATCGTTCTTCTACATAGTCGAATATTAATTTAATTATTGCATAGCACGTTACGCTGAAAACAAAGCTGACATCGTAAACAAATCCGAGGTCTTGCATGACATGATGCACAACTTCGGGACTACAGCAGACTTAAAATTTCAATTACATAAGGGGGAATGAATCTCACAGCGCGCAGTGTTAATCTCGGAAATTACTGCAGCTGCTTCACTTGTGCTTATAGCGTCTCAAAATTTGCAGCGAGATATTTCAAACAATTCTCTATCGTAAACGGATTTCATTCGCGTAGATCAATAATACATTTAATATTGTCGGAAGCATGAAAGCTCTCAGCGACATATTTGCTCAACTGCGTGTTAATCGAGCCTTGATGATATAGATGATTATTGCATGTCGGCATTGCTCGTTTTTATGGTGTTATAAAAAAAACAGAATGTTCGCTTACAAGAATAACAACGATAACAAGAAATGTCTTTGCTGCAGAGTAGGCTGGGACGTAGGGAGTGCAGCGGAGCAGATCGATGTTTATGGCGCCTGCTTGCCGCAGCCTCCGCAGTCCGGAGTCCCTTGGATAACTCTGTAACGGTTACACCAATCTGTAAACTGGTAGAACCAGCAACTTTTCCACAATAGCTGCGCCTGGCACTTTTCACTTAGTAAAATGCGCGTCTAGCATTTCCCATTAATAGCCAGCGGCTATTAGCTCGCATAGGCATAGGTAATGAGTAGTATTGTTAGACTCGTAGCAACAATATTCTCACAATAGCTGTCACATGGCAAATTTATTTCAACAGTCAATAGTCCGATAAATTTGATTAATTATATATGGCTATTTTGCCATATATGGAACTGGCAAAACGGAAAAATGGCAAAATGGAACTGATAAACTAGAATTGTACTTTTGAACACAGCAGACATAAACTATAATAATATCGAAGATCTACAAAATCACTTCGATAGTAAAATTTATGATGATATTTATGATATTATTCTCCCCTTTGTACAGTTACTAAGTGATTAAGTTTGTAAAATTCAAGAATAAGCGTATAGAAGATTAATGATACAACGTAGCTTCAAATATTGTTCGAGCAACTTTAATTATTGTTTGATTGACTCAAAAAGTCAATTTAACTAAAGTTAAACAAATAAGAAATTTCATGCAATAAATACCAAAGTCAGAAGTTAATTAAATTAATCGTTGACTTGAACGATTACTTAAATTGGCACTTCGAGTATCGAATATTTTTTCGAGGGTTTAATTGTGTAATTAAATGTTAATTTCTCTCTGTCTTTCTCTCTCTCTCTTTCTCTCTCTCTTCGCGACGTAATTTTCAATTTTATTGACAGAAATAGCAAGGCTTTCTCCCGTCTGACGGTACTTAGTTAATCCTCTGGTATCCCTGCTTTACAACCCCTGCTTTACAATCCAAATTGATGGAAAACTAACAATATTCATTAAAATAATTAGGTACGTGGGAAATATTACATTCACCTTAACCGTAACTAGTCAGATTAAGTATAAATATATTTTTGAATTTCGACGACAAGTACAAGTATTGAGGTTAATTTTATTTTCGTTTGTCGACGACTCTTCGAAAAAAACGATGCAAAATTTGCTAACGAGCTTTGCCGGTTAAACAAGACAATAGTTCGCTAATGTTGAAGCACAAAGTCGAGTAAACAAGACATCACAATTACATCTGCATTAGTAAGCCAAGCGCGTGACTCAATAACGGGTGACAAATGAAACATGTTCTATTTTAGTTCATCTCGAGTTTTAATATTATTCAAAACAGAATATGTATATATATAGTCTGTATTATATATACTTTGTATATCCTTCATGGCATATTAAACTGTTTTTTAATTCTTTTTATCTATATTTTCTTCTAAATTAATTAATTTTTACATAGTTTTAATCCATCATTAAAATATTTGTTTATAAATTAGATTTATCATTTTCTGCTTTGCGATTTTTGTACCAATTTTTGTTTAGTAAAGATATCAATTCTAAGGATTGATCATGAGATTATAACAAAAGAAAATTCAGAGACATCGTATATATTTTTTATATGGTGAAATTAAGTTTTGTTTGATATACACATAATACAAAGACTTCAGTATAATTCAGTACAAATCTTTTTTTCCCCTAGCAAAATATAGAAGCAATCATGTTTGAAATATTGAAAGGCACACAGATTAATTGGCTGATTAAAGGTTACCAAGGAGTGCGTATTTTCGCGCTTGCAGGACTGCAATGTTATAAAATATTACGAGATCTGGTTTCCTTACGGAAACCGCTCGCTGACATAAAATACAACGAAAAAAAAAGTTCTACAATTTAGCCTTTGATATATGTCTTCTCAAGATAAATAACATTTGTCCAATGTGTGGTTAACTCAATAATAGCCTGTTTATTTCGAACATTCCGTATATGTTAGTGAAAAAAACCCACGGATGAGATACTGCATTGAATGGAGCTTATGAAAAGTGTAAAATGCGAGGGATACACGATAGTGCGACTTAAATAAATCGTGAACATGAAGACTAACAAAGTACTGGCTATTACGTATGCACTCAGCTACGAAACTTTAACAAAAACGAGAAAGTACGAGAAAGTGATATGCTGTATTATCAGAAAATCGATTTTTCATTGCAATGGTATTATATGCTTGTGAAATTTATCGTGGGTAAAATAGAGACCAATACATTCGACAGTCATAATAAAGTGCCGCCCAGTGTCGCCTAGGAAATATGTTCAAGGGTAAGTATTGTTTTGATCACTATGGAAGCACTAAAAATTAGTTATTAATTTCGGTGAGCATGCAGCTCTTTCTTTCTTTTATAACATGTAACATTAAAATTATAATATATAATATAAAAAAATATATGAAAGATATTTAATGATTTTAATTGCAAGATTGATCGATTTCGTTTCAACACGGGAAAAACGGTTTTGCTAAGGTATCTAAAAATATAGCTAGATATAAATCTAAAAATAATTTTGTTGGATTGTCAAAATAATTAAATAAAACGCTCAAACTGGTTGCTGTAATGTCTAAATTTTTTGCAGCATTATTTATTATGTTTGATTTTTCTACATAAATATTTTAATAGTGTAATACAATAATTTTCAGATCTACTAAATTTTTAGATATTTCAGCAAGAAGATTGTTTTTCCGTAAAGATAAGCATATAATCTCTCAGTATATGCAGACTTGATAACTTTTAGGTAGGTTTTATGGTATTATATCTTCATAAAAATCGTTATTGTTATTCCGAAATAAAACATAATGTCTCTAAGATAAGATCTGATAAGGTCCATATGTATAGCATCATATATGTATGCTGGATAAACACGTGAGAGTAATCAAATTGACAACGGATAAAAAAATTATTAGTTACCAAAGAAAATATTAAAAATTGTCAAGATGAGGCGTCAACTTCTTCCGCTTCTAATTTAATTTCTAAATATGCAACGAACTCCGTGGGATATTTTAGAAACTTAAAGGTGTATAATAAAAATCTGGACTGTGCAGTCCGAGCGTTTGTATGATGAGTTTTTACCGAATCTAGCAGGTTAATGGAACTCCGTGGAAAGTTTCTATAACTTTAAAAGAAAAAAGTTCAGCTAGTAGAATGATGCCGGTTATAAAACTATCGTATTTATTTCGCCTCTTCAGAAACCAATTAATCTTCGTGCTCATATTTGTTTTCGCTTTCGTCGAAGAGAGTAATTAAAACTTTGTGCTTAAACTTTGGAAATTTTTAATCAATGTTTGCAGACATGATTTAATCCAGAAAAAAATAGAATGACATTTTCACAGTAAAAAATTGGCGTAACATTGCTGAAATATACGGACAATTTTTCAAATTTGTGATTCGTTATTGAAAACGAATTCGGGATCATTGTACATTGCGATGAACCAATAACTCATCTATACAAACTGTGTGCAACTGTGCATGAATTTTGTTTGAATTTTAAAATTGAAATGAAAATATTTCTGCATTAAAAAGGTCAGCAGCATGGAAAGCTATGTCAACAATATTCCAATGTTAACTGGAAGTGTATTCGCTGAGAGAGTACATCGCTAGTAATGATTGAGAATATTACATTACATTAATCACAATCGAATCATTGAAATTTTATGCTGATTTCGTTTATAAATCGATTTATATCGAGGTCTATAGCAATTATTCGACACTATTTCGCACGTTCGGATGCATTAGCTCAATACCATTGTTTCCGTTCATTCTATTCACATTTAATTAACTTTGATTAATTAAATTAGCTAATTATCTTCTCTCAGTTTCAAATCTAATCAGTTTTATAGGCAATTTCCTATATTACCGCTTGCGCAATTGTTCATCATATTTTTTCCGAGAAAAGATTAAAGCACACATATAAAGATCATCAAGAAGACTAAATCCGATATGGGCAATTATCGCACGAATTTCCAGGCCTTATACTTCGCATGTCACACGCTCTAGAAGTTTTACATTTTAAATGCGAGCAATTCATTGGAAATAAAACTGAGTTTCAATAAGTGGAACAAAAATAAATACCGTTACATCGATATTCATCTACGGACGCGATCGCAATGACATAGCGTATGACTCCTCGTCACATCTTTCAGTAAGTCTGTCACCTAAGGTGAATCAACAAATTTATGTGGATCAGTTGAAGTTTCCAGGATTTATATTCTTCGCATGTGTGCCACACGTTCTAGAATTCCTATATTTTAAATGCAAACAATTCGTGGAAAATAAAGCTATTTCAATAAAATGGAACGAAAATATTATACATAAGTACCGTTACACATTGATATTTATCTACGGACGTGACAGCAATGACATAGCGTATGACGTTTCGTCATATCTTCCAGTAGGTCTGTCACCTAAGATGAGTCAACAAATTCATGCGGATCAGCTGTTACGTCGAGGCGCATGTATCAATAGCGACGAGAATACTATAGATAGACAGAAAATCGATTGACTAAAGTTGCCTTGTGCTTCTCTCGCTACGATTGTCACTTCGAACGGATTGTCCGCAAAATACCGACGATTGATCCGGTGGTAATTTCATCGAGACAATCATTGCAATCCAAGCTGAGAGAAATAAAATCTTTTATCGAATTGGACAATAGATCGATTCAAAGTAATTAGGCTGACCTTTTCGCGATCTATTAATTAGTATCTCGTTCACTTTTTCGTCTATTCCTTTTTGCGCAAAACGAATGGGAAGGAAATATTGGAATTCGTGCATTTTGTCTTAAAAACGGTATATTATAGTTACGTGATCGTTGTGAAACACGTCAGGTAACGTGTAAGAAGGTTAATGAGAATCCGCGACGACTCAATGGAATACCAACCAGATGTGCTCTTTGAAAAAAGTCGGGCTTCGTCTGACGTAATAACATAATGTGCGTATCACGAATGATGAGTCATTGAAACGATATATACATCATTCCAAGACTCATTTCTTGCAAACTTGCATTTTACACATCGCTGAATTTATGCATTATTGTCCAACGGTAAAGAAAGTTGATGCTAATATATTTAAATAAAATTTTGCAATACTGAACGGTTCTCTTTAGAACTTGACGCAATTTATGTGCTTTAATCACAGATTTCTTTACCATAAAAGTCTGTGGCTTTAACATAAGCAAGGAAGAACAAGAATAAAAAAAGTTACATGAAACTTTTTATGATCCTCTGTTGTATCATTAATTATATAATTTGTCTTCTTGATCAAAATTGAAAAAGGGAAAAAGATCCAAGTTTAAAGACTTACTGAGGCTCTCACCTTAAATATGCAAATTATATCAAATTGCGTTTAAATTTTTAAATTCGTAATTTAAAAGCTTACAATAAATTCGATTTCTACGAGACCAAATTCGTCAATGGAAACGTTCTCGAGTCGAGCGATGACGTAAGAAGTTTATATAATTTTGGTATGATGAAAGAATTCCGAATAAATATCACATCCACACAGAGAGAAAAATGTTTGGTATTTGTAACTATAATTATATATTACTATAATTATGATTATTACTACTATAATAATAATTTTTTTATGGTAAATTCAACTATTTTATGATTATAACAACTATAATTATAGTCATTTTAGGTTGCCAATTATAACATTTGTTGCTGGAACTATATATATAGTTACTGTTATTATTATTATAGTAGTAATAATCATAATTATAGTAATATATAATTATAGTTACAAATACCAAACATTTTTCTCTCTGTGCACATATGCAAGGCTTCGCCTAAAAGTCAACCCCTCGAAAATTTTATTTTGTTATCCTAAAATTTCGCTTCAATAAAATCAACGACAAAGAGCAATTCGTGGAATGTTTTCGAGGTCAAAACAAGTCTCAGGAATACGGTATATTTTCGGTATGACGATTTGAGGAACTCTGAATATTTATAAATGTCGAGGAGATCGCGGCAGCGAGCGACTAGATTTATCTCCCTTGACATTTATTATAGGTAAGAGACATGAGAAAAGAACGTTATTGACGTATATAGTAAGCGCATGTGAAGTACCTCGGCGATCTTGAGATTCCTTGAAGTTATGGCGTATCATTTGCAGAATTTTGGATCCTAGCCAGATTGCTGAACGAACAAACTCGAGTCAGACAACGCGAGCAACAGCATATTTAGTTTACGCGGGAATATGACATATTTAAAATTCTATTTTTCAGGATACATTAATTACATACCATTTTTTACTTTAATTTTGACTGTGTCAACTTTTAAATGAAAAACAAACTACCTACGTTACTCATGCGTGTATATGCAATATATATGTTCCACCTTTCTTCATCATTTTATTCTGCATAAATTTTTAATTTAATTTTCACGTCGCTTTACTTTTTAAATTCCGCATAAATTTTATGCGAATATTATACGCTGCGAGTTTATTTCTGTATATAAAAATATGGTTGCAATTATTATAAAAAAAGTTTAATAACAATTTATAATTTTATTTTCGGTGCCAACTGTATAATTTTTTGGTAGAAATATAAATATAATTATAATTACTAACATTAATAGCAGTAATAACTATTTAAAAAATGGAGTTGTGCTTAAATTATTTTACCATGTAATTATAAACACAAATATTAAAAACTTTCCTCGTATGTTTAATCAGTGGTTTAAAAAAGATTTTGAATATACACAAAAATATTGCCGCTTGCAATAGTAATTATGTACGTTTACTATTCATAAGCATGAGAAAAGTTTTTGGTATTTGACCTGTATTTAGTATAATAATTGTAATTATTGTTATTGTAATGTTAGTAATAATAATTATATTTATAATTCTATCAAAAAATATATATAATTAGCCAAAAATGACTGCAAAATATAACTATTATTGTAAATGGTTATACTCACTATAATTTAACTGTATATATAATTTATAATTATATTTTTTAAGCTAACCATATTTTGTATGATATTTAATAATAATTATATTTACAGTCATTTTTTATACCAAATTATATTTTTTTCATAGAATTAGAAATATAATTATTGTACGAAAAAAATGGTTTGTTAAAGTATTTAAAAATTTAGCTATATATACAGATGTGAAAATAGTTTTGTTAAATTATCAAAATAATTATGTGAAACATCAAACTAGATGATTAGAATATCAAACATTTCTCCAGTTGCAATTGCTCATTACGTTTGTTTCATAATTATTTCTTACATAATTATTTTGATGGCAAATTATTCTGAGATGTATATCTATAGCTATATATATATATATATATATAATTTTTATGTTTCAGAAAATTGTTTTTCCAAATACATAACATGTATGATTACTACTATTTAATAATTACTATACCATGTCACAAATACCAAAAACTTTTCTCAGTCTCACGTCTACTTTAAGCACAGTATTTGACCTATATTTTTTCATCTTTTTTTTCTCATCCGTTTTAAACGAGATATTCGAGCTTCTCCCTGTGAACTTTAATCTGTACGTACGTAGGAAATGGTCGGGCAGCGAAGCATTGCTAAGAGCCGAATGAAATATTAGCGCAATGGTCGGTGCTAAAACGTGACGCTATTTGATTTACGAGCATAGGTAATACTTAGGTATTTTTCGCGTGGAAACTGTTTCTCTTCCCATGGCGACGATGAACTCGGGATCGTTTAGCGTGGCTTGGGCACAAACGGTTCGCTTTTATACCGAAGACGCATATGCCCGAGAAATTCATCGAAAATCGGTTCGGTTATCGAAATTGCTATGTCTACATCGGGAACAAGGATATATATTGCTCACCGCGAACATCCTATTAATTGGATGTTCCTATCAAAGTCCACAGAGCAGAAATTGAATTTCTGTTATACACCAGTACTGAAAGGGGAATTCAAAAAAAATCACTGGATTACACAATTCTGTATAGGAAAACAAATATGCGGTATTCTAGTATGTTTGACAATAACAATCAGTTAACTTTCTGTTGAATTTGATTCATCAAACTTGAACCTCGTTGAATCTATAAAAATTTTACATCATTACAGAAAGATTTTGATGAAGCATCTAAAAATTTAGCTAGATCTAAAATTATTTTATTGGAATCAGCAAAAAATTATATCAGCATAAAATTATTCTTTCTATGTAGATCATGAAGCCGTTTATTTACTTTGAGCGTCGTATTTTTTGCATTTTACTCGATGATAGTTTGCGAAGGCGGTTTATTTTAAGCTATAAAAAATGTTAGAAATCGATTGATGGCATGCTAAATATAAATGACTATATATATATGTTGATTTAAAAGGCTGGATTGTATGTTAACATGAGGTTGACATCTATATTAAATTTTAATATAAAGCACTGACGATATTTATAATAATATAATATTCATATTATTATTCTACTTCTCTCATTATTTCTCATATTCATCTTAATCATTTTCTATTTTCATAAGTAATTATAAATATATTATTGTCATTTTAATTTATCATATCCGTCTTGTAAATACGTGTATCTTAAAGTCCTATAAACAAATAAAATGTAAAAACATGAATATTAATGTATTAAGAACAAAATATAAATAATTAAAGTATATTTCTATATTGATTAGAATAATGAGAAATAAAAATTGAAGAAATATTTTGTCTCTCATTTCATTTTATAATTATATAACCCGTTATAATTATAATTTCTTTAATTACTAAACGTTATGGTAATTAATGCCATCATATTGCAGATATAATCTGCACAGCGCACACGCGATAAACGCATACGCATCGGGATGCGTGCATGATTTGGTTTTTATTATCTCGTAACCGCACGTTTGCGTGCAGTAATCAGAAAATGATAACATTTTATTAATATGAAATTTTTTTGCGTAAGTTACTCGTACATTTGTTGTAGAAACAAAGAACACACATAACCAACTAACTTTAAGCAAATACATGATACAAAATAATTTGACGGTTTAATATTTATGATATTATCGATGTAAATATCTAGAAGCAGTTTTTTTAATGTGTTCTAATTTTTCCGAATAAGGAAAAATAAACTATCCGTTTACTTTCATTTCCACATTTATAATTAATACGCACAAATGCAATGGAATCAATGCAAATCTCTTAAATAATAATTCTTTTAAAGAGAAGATATGACATTAAAATTAGAAATAATTTCCAATTTTTTTCTAATAACATATATTACAAATGTTTCGCGTTAATTCTGCTGGAAACATGTATGTTTATGCTAGCGTTATCATTTTGTAATTATCAAATAATTTAAAGCGATCATGTATGTTCACGATAATGAGTAATTAAATAACAAACGTGTTTCCCGCTTTTATATTATTCTCGAAATTATCAATTCTCATCCTACAACAAATTACGTTATAATATAAAGTCAACACATAAAAAAATATTCTAAATTTTAATAAATATTTGTTTGAATAGTGCTAATTTAGCATTTACTTACAGTAAAGAAATTTTTACTACTAAATAAAAAAAATGATAGTTATCTTCTTAAGAATTAATAGTTCTTGTATCAAATAAATACATTTAGTAAATATTCAGCTACTATTATTCAAACAAATATTTATTAAAATTCAATACATTTTTCTCACAATGTAGCGGAGTTCAGTAACACACACGTTTGATATCGCGTATCGGAATTATAATCATACTTTACAACATTTAATTATTCAAATGTAATCTGATATTCATTTAATCTGCGAGCAGAAAATAATTTCCGAAAGAAAGACAAATAAAATATAGAAGAAAATACGATTTTTCCCACAGAGCACCTTATATTCGTTTCTATCAATGTAGTTTAATTTTAATCTTGCTTTAACTCTTCATCTTTTTTGCAGTTCCAAGAATTAAAAACGGATGAAGAATAACCAGAAACGATTAACTCCGTTCAAATCCGGTATCTCGTCTCTCTCGTTACCGGTTTTATTAACATTATAGGCTTTCCTGCAATTGTACTTGTGTCGAGATGGAGAGGCGCGGTACCAAAGGTATCGCGTGCTTTCGGAAGGCGCGTGTGCGATAAAGACCCGCTAACGCTATTATATGTACACGCAATCGAATCGAAGGTGGGACTCGTGTTGGAGCCAGGGTACGCTTCACACGGATGAGAGTGGGAGAAGTAGGATCTCGGGGACCTCATGTAACACATTATCGCAGCTATTGCGACTGCGAGTAGGATGGGGGTCATGAAGAGTGGACATCTGAGCCCCGCAATATCAATTAATTTGACCTAATCCGCACGCGTATGTATTCAAAATAAACCAATGTACACCGGCTTCGAGATAACCAATCTATATCGCCGATCTCTGTCACACGGTCCCTTGTACAGCTCCCCGTATGCTCCGAATAAATACTCCGACTACTCCGAGAAAAACAGGGAGGAAAGAGATTTCCATCGAGCGGAATCGCCAAAGGGCGCGCGTCACGCAGGGGTGCGTTCAGATTCCCACCCGAGTGCTCCCCAGATATTATTTATCCTTATTTAACATATCAATGAACACAAGGATATAAAATGATACTTGGATAAAAAAATCAGGTAAAAAAAATGAGAATTTGAACGTAGCCCAGGTGTGGTTCGCTCATTTTACGTTAACTGCGTTGTCAAAACGCATTTCTCACCTTTCGGTACCGCCTCGGTGTGGCCAGGTAAGACGTGGTAGTCAGCACGCGGCTCATCTCGCACCACCTCACGACGAATACCGTCCGAAACGATACTGCTGCCATTTCGTCGCCGCTGTCAAAGAGCCGGGCGCACCGTTCGACGACGTTCCGACGCGCGGATCACTCGCTGTTCGCTCTTCTCTCACGCACAAGTCGACCGGGACAACAAACACCCGCCTGCCACCCGCGTCACGCGGTTTGAGCGAACCGACAACCGGCTATGACCGACTACCGCACTACCGTTCGCGGCGCGGTGGGCAGACGGTATCGCGCGCGCGGGTCCCGAAACCCCGACCTTGCGGCGGCCGACGACGCGACGTGACATGCGCGCCGCGCCGTGCTCGACGCGCATTGGTCGAACGGCATTGACGCTGCTGTTAGCGGCACATTTGGAATCGCGATTAGGATGATTCGTTCCTAGATACGGACCGCGAAGACGTCGTCCATGAGAAAACGTTATTCTCGGCATCAACGTACTCCGTTGTCACGCGCGTATCGTATATGCGCGAGTTCTCACCTTGTAGAGAATGATCCATGTAAATTGCAGAACATTGCAGTGGTTTTTTCTCATTTTCTAATCCAAACTCTAAATATCGGATATTGTTTTTGAGAATTTTTTCATTTTCTTAAAATATTAAGAGCTTCCGACTAAAGAGCGTCTGGTTGGAAAATATATTTTTCTGTTTTTATTTTAATAAATTGAAAAACTTTCAAAAACAATATCCGATATCTTTCGGCTTAGAAAATGCAAAAGTACCTCACTGTGCTTCGATTTGAGTAGATCATTTCTCACGATGTTATGCAATGAATTATTGTTACAGGCTGCTTCTAACATTAGTTTCGAAACAAATTTCTACTTTATTAGTTTAGATATTATCTTATCTTTTTTCTCTTAACTCATTAAGGACCAAGACAAATTTTTTTCTCAAAATTTAAAATCCTTTTAATGGCAAGTTACTATGCCCTTAAGGAGTCTACTTGCCAAAAATTTCGCATCCCAAAATTGATCCATTTTTTGATCGAAAAATCGACCAGCTGTCCTTAATGGATTAAGATACTTCGATGAATACAGATCTACTGCTTTCGCGAGGCATTCTTACCTAATTTTTAGCGATTTTTACTTGAAAGTCTGACTTGTCCTTTACAGTTTTAAGTCGGTGAACGGAAGTTTGTTTCTCCGCGACTTCTCTGCACAAGTAAAGTCTATTCTACAATGTGCTCTTTGTTTTCTGTCTCTTGCTTTTTCCCCCTTTGCAACCGTTTTATCGACAATTGTATTTCTTGCTACACGTTTCCTGTTTCTTCCGAAGTTCGTAAACTTTTATTTCGGGGGACATAAAACAAAAAACCGAATAAGAAGCAAAAAGACAAGTTGTAAAAAAATGGCAAAAAGCAAGAAACAAAAAACAAAAAACACATTGTAGAATAAGCTTAAAATTTCGAATTTTTTTGTTTTCCACTGATTATGAATGGCAAAAATTAAAGTGTCTACAATTTGTTTGATCATATGGCACATAAATTCTTGTATTCTTATATAATAATACTCTTTTTTATGTAATGACTATTTATACTGAGGTTTTAATGTTTATACTAAAATTAAGTAACTTAATTAAATAATTTTACACTCTTTTCTTAATGATCTATAATTTAAACTACTTTCGGGAATACACCCTGAGTGCCTCCAGATATCAGTTTATTCTTTTTTTAATCTTCAGTGAATTAATAACAAGCATAGAATGATCACCCTTGAAGGCACTCGGTGTGTATTCTCGAACGTAGCTTTGATGTCCCCCACAGATTTCTATATATAGGTTGCGTTCCAAATTTACTGTCACAGCTGGAAATCTACAATTTACGTCACGTGCACTATAGATTTTCAGTATTGGCAGTTAATTTTGGAACATAGAAAATTATATAGATGCGTTCGGGCTCTGGTGGAAATAAATCGCTGAAATCGCTGAAAATCTCTGAAATCTCCATCAATTAACTCATTTCTCATTATGAATTATACTGAAATAGGTCAATTGATAGAGATTTCAGCGATTTCAACGATTTATTTCCATCAGGGGGGAGACGCTATTAGCGCTATTTGTGTCATTTCATCCTTGGACGGAATCCATAGGCTGGTATTCATAGTTAGATCTTATATTTAAGACCGTCTTAGGTTTAGCTTTGAGGTATCATGAACCAATCAGAGAGTCGCATTAGCGTCTTAAGACATTACTTAAGACGGTCTTAAAATAACAACCGATTATGAATACCAGCCATAGTCCGGTCTTAATCTCAAGCAACGTCTTAAGAAGCTAATACGGCTCTCTGATTGGTTCATGCACTAGCTTAAGACCATCTCGAATTTTGAGCAACCTCTATGGATTCCGTCTCTTGTTTTACGTGTAATAAACGATGAAAATAGAATGACACAAGCTAGTGTCTTCCCGAACGCACCTTATATACTTATGTATACTGTGATATCACTTTAAGGGTGATCCAAAGATCTTACATCCACATTATTAAAACATGAATATAGAATCGCATGAAATCTTTGAATGTGGACACGGGCTTGGCTCGCGGCTCGATGTTCGGCTCGATAATCTGGACGCACCCATTATTTTCGATGAAACAACAGATAATTCAACTGCGCACGCGCTATTTCATTCGTTTTCATTCAGTCTCCTGTCAATTATTCCAATCCCAACAGAAACGTTACCTCCGCGCGCAAAATGTATCAAATCTTGAAGCATATTTCGACCACGACAAACAAAGATATGATAACGTGACAACGTACAGAAGAGACACCCAACTCCAAGAGAAGAGAGAATGTCGTCCGTTATCAGAGACTATTTTTACGCCGGGAACTATTACGATCACGCCGTTCAGTCTCAGATATTCGGCAATTATACCGTTGTCTCTACCACACATCTCCACTGGAATTCACTGATTCGTCTCGTCGTGACGATTCTGCTGCGCATCGGCTTTGTTGTCGTCCAGGTCGGTAACGTCCCGATCGACAACGTTAATCTGATACTTCTTCAAAATGCGATCGATCTGTGTTGCATTACCGTTATATACTTCCTGATGGGCTTCCTCGTTGCTTACAACAGCGCCGGTTTGATCGGCGCGGGTTATTGGATCGGTGATCCGACGATTGACAAGAACGAGGCGATCGTGGGGTGGCAGGCAGTGGCGATCGCATCGGCGATTTGCACCACCGCCGTCGCAGGCCGGATGCACATAGCAGGATGCCTGTTGGTGAGCGTCCTCTTGTCAGGCCTGATTCAACCGTTGCTCATCCGCTGGGCATGGATGGGATGGATGGCAGAGAACGAATTAGGTGGAAAGACGGTGGTCTTCAAGGACCGAGCTGGTACAGCAGTAATCCATATTGTCGGAGGACTCTCAGGCCTGATCGGATGCATCGTTCTTGACAAAAGAATTATGTTCAGAGGGAACGAATACTTGAATAACGCGAATCCCAACTCTGCTCGGAACGCTTTCGGGGGATTACTGTTGATCTTCGCTGGGCTTCAAGTAAATATTTTGCTGGACATGAACCAAATTAATAGAATTAATATATAGAATAAGAAATACTTAGTTTTTGGTATAATATAAAATTATGGTTGTCAAGTTCGGCGGAAAAAAATTTAAGTTTCTCTGGTAAAATTTTTTTCAAATCGCATCCATAGAAAAGAAATTTTTAGGTTAAATGGTATTATTCTTCGATGTATCATAAAATAGAATCGATATAGGAACGATATTTATTGTTAAAAGAAATATTTTATTTACTCAAACGGAAAATTCTTAAATCTAAAACAAAACGATTATGAATATCAGTTTCGTGCCAAATACTATGGCGCCAGCATTATGCATTGAGTAAAGATTTATTTTAAATGTAAGAATATATGATTCCAAAAAGCTCATTTTGTGACCATCGAATTTCGAATCAAACTGTATGCCAAACGATGCTATATGATTCAATATTGTTCAAGCATAGACACAAAAAAAGTTAATACTTCCTTAATAATAATAAAACTTTGACTAGAATTAGTCAGAATGGTTTTCTAATCCGTCCACCGCTCTACTGTTTAATTTTTTAAAGGGGTAAAACTACCCCTAAAGAAATTTTTGCTGAATTTCTTAAAAACGAATGCAGATACGAAAAAAATGTTTAGGATAAAAGTTGCTTAAAATTTTGCATAAAAAAGGTCTCCTAAATATATTTCTTATCTGCCGTAAATACTACAAAAATATATAAGCTAAAAATGTGTGTTTTTGGAGTCACTCTTTAACTTTATATTGTTATTCTCGTTTAAAGACAATAAAATTAAATAAATCAACTTTATTTAATTTGAGAAAGAAAAATAGAAATTATTGATTTAAGGATTTATTCTCTCGTAACTCTTAACGATTGTAACTGTAGCAATGCCATTGTGCAAGTTTTGTGTATAGTAAAAAAGTTGCGCAACACTATAACGCTAAGTTACAGTCGTTAAGAGTTACAGAATAGTTTAATTGTTGGCCATCAAAATAATTATGTAGAACGTTCAAGCATGATGAGTAATGCAAAAGTTTTGACATTCTAGTAACCAGCTTGAGCGTTTGACACAATTATTTCGATGATCCAACAAAATTATTTTGACATCTATACGTAGCTAAATTTGTAAATATACTATAAAACCATTCTTTTTTCGTTCAAAAAAAGAATCGCGAACTGCTAGTGTACAACGTTGCGTACATTTGCAGGACTTGTGCACGAGCTCGCATGAGCACGGCAAGTATCGAATGTTCGCACGGGACTCATCGCTCGCATACGTCAACAATTTCCTGGCCGCGTCCTCGTGCACATTCGTAATCGTGGTTATACGCTTCGTCTTCAACCGTGATCCCTACGATCATTGGACGTTAAAGAGATGCATTCAGGGAACGATCGCCGGCGTGGTAATGGTGTCGGCTGCACCAAGCGATTATTCGCCACAAATAGTTATCGTGTTGGGCTTCCTGGGAGGCATCATGTTTCATCTCGTCTCTACGTGGATCTTTCACAGCACCCTGGAGGATTATTGCAACGTCGTAGCCGTACATCTCATTTGCGGGATCCTTGGGAGTATCCTTGCTCCCTTTTGTGCGATGCGTAAAGACGAGGATACCGTGACGATATTATTGAATTTCTCCTGGCAATTAATCTCCTTGGCTGCATTGCTGGTCCTAGTTGGCACAGCAATGCTGCTGATCTTCGGTATGCTGGAGTACTACGGAATACTCCGTAATAGATCGGAATGTTTGAATCATACATGGGGCAAGAGAACTCCGTTTCTGCAAAGACTATTCTCTCCTAATAGTGATTGCGTTTATTTGGACTCAACTTCCAGCATGGGACATCATCCGAGCATTGATTTCAGATTTTCGAAGTATCAAGAAGAGATAAAGCTTGAAGAAGGAAGGCCTACCGTTACGATTATTGCGAATCGACAGAACGTGAACGTCAAAATTGAAGATGACGTTACAAAAATTCCAATGCCGGGTCGGTAAAATTTATGAAATCCAAAATACTTATATTTTTCTTCGCTATCCTAATTCAGCATCAATTTATTGCTTAAAAATATTTTTATATATAATATTTCCGCATTTTATTCGATTACTATATTTCTCAATAACTTTTCGTTAACTATCCCAATAATTGGTAAACAAAAATATATATAATTAAATAGTTATAATTAAAAAAGTAGAGTTTATAACTATTATAAGATATTACCAGCTTAAAATATGTAAAGAATAAATCATTTTTAATCTTCTCGGTAATAGCAATAATATATTTATTTGTTATATTTAGGTGCAAGAGTAAAAAAAATGAGACAAGTGCATACTTTATCTGGGAGTACTCCGACGTTAATAGAAAATGGAGGTGGTACTGGTGAATCGATTAACAAGGATCTTTCAGTCATTGGAGGGAAAAGATTTCTTGGAAAGGAGATAAAGTGTACTTTAGATCCTATAGAAGAAATAGATGAAGAGATTTTGAAAGAATTTGAAATCGAGAAAAATAACGTTCGACTCAGTATAGACGATTGTAATGCTGGGGACCAAAATCCAATCTCGGAATATTTTAACGTGTCTGGAGATCGAAGGGACTTGAACGAATCGAATTATCAGCTTCGAAGAACCATAAAATTTACGAATTTACATAATGAATTTGTCAAAGAAGATTTGAAAGTTGTGTTGGGACCAAATCGCTTGGATTCTTCATCCAGCGATTCATGCGATGATGACACTATTTTTGCAAAGACGCCAAACTTGAATGAATCCATAAAAGATATTGTAATAAACAACGACTCATTGACTTACAGCGCAAATGTATTATAAGTAACTCTAACAAGAGATTCGATTCAAGCGCGCAAAAGATATTGATATATCGAAACAGCGAAGTTACCAAAGAAGCTACATCAATTTCTTGGAACTGGAACAATTAAAGATATTACATAATTTTGAAGAGGAAAAAGCTTATCATTACCACATATCGTTCTAAATTATTTTAATATAACCATTCTAAAATTGTTTCAGTTCTAAGATGTTGATGCATGTAAAATAAGTAACAAAAGTGTACCTGAAAAGAACAAAGAGAATTATATAAGTGAATCGTATAAAAAAAATTGTAAATAAAACGTGTGAAATTAAAATTAAGAAAGATATAATTCAAAATATGTGTACTAGAAAAAATGTATTATATATTGCATAGTATCACTTCAATATGTTGTCATTTACAAAACAATCCAATGTAGGATTTTTGGTGCTTCTTTTATTAGAACTTACAGACTATTCGTACAATTATTACAATATTTTACATTAGAATAGTCATAAGTTAAATAATTGAAGTGTCGTACACACATCCTCTACGCGCAATTTCGTTTATTCGCACAACAATGGCATTTTCTTTTCCTGGGCAGTCTATATTGGAACAGAATATTTACAAAGTGCTCGCCATTTCTGTGCGTTTACACGCAAATAAATGCACTCGAAATTTTGTAGCAATTAACAGAGAGTACGCTACCACTGATGACAATAACTAATATGTACAAAATGAGACGAAAAAATAATTTTTCTTTCATAAAACACTCAGACGTTGATAATGCATGTAATTGTATTGCTTTTTATTTTAATAAATTTTTTTTTAAATTTATAGTTTTTAAAATTTTGTGGAAAAGATATAATTATAGAAAGATATCATATAAAAACATAAAAATAAATAGAGATGAAGATTAGTGATGAGGTAATATTAATGCTAATTCTGTTTACGTATGCGATGATAATCATATTCTGATAATTCCACGGGATTTATTACTTATCTCTGTCTGCCATCAGGTTATTGTCAGGTAGTAGCAATCCGGACATTTGTTGCTACCGCCATACTGAACAAAATTAAGGATATTGACTCTAAAAACCCGATTGGTACATTATAATAATAATCATATATACAACATTGGTAAAATGGCACAATTCGACGAAACAGATCAGTTGATATTACCATTATCATTAGTAACTACTATTACAAGACTAATAATAAACTTTGTACATGATTTTTTAAACGTTACAATGGCATAGTTTTAACGGCAGTATAAAAATGAAAACAAGTCGTACAAACATAACAAAAGGTTCTGTCTAAATATAATATTGTTTCATATGTAACATTCAATGTAATGGCATCAGAAACATTCACAATGCGAGACAATTAATATAGTGATGAAATTACAAATAAAAAAAATTCTCTCCTGATCTTATATTGCTCGTTTTGGACTTTTTCCTAACGGGCCATATATACGATATTCATACACTTTTCTGTAGAAAAAGTGCGGCAAGCAGATATTATATGCAGATATCTGCCATGAGATTCTTAAAATCTCATGAATTCATTACAATGTACAATTAGATATGGTCACAGATACAATCAGTATTATTAAAAATATTTGTACATGTAGTTCACATTATTGGAGATGATATTATATATACGTATAAGTGACAAATAAATATAAAAAAATATACGTATACAATAATCAGATCCCATTGCTCTCTTGATCAACAAAATCTTCTTAGGTCAATTCGATGTATATTCTTTTAAAGTAAAATGAATACTGTATGATACTAAAATATATCATTTTCAAACAAGTAGTTACACAATAAAGATTCTGTATATATTAAATTTGAAAAGTATGCTAAAAAACAATTTCAAAAAATCACTGTGTAATTATTTGGACTTACCCGCTGAAAAATAAGATTCTATTTCTACTTTTTACAACAATGATCAAATCCACGATGTATCACTATACGCAATTCCTAATAATCGTGACAAATGTTTTCATACATGCAGAATTTCATACAACTTTTCAGCGGGTAATTTGCATAGTGCGCCAAATAATCATTTATTGATCTAATAAATAACGCACGAGTTTCAACTCTTTGATAGTGTTAATTATTGCAAATGGATGTATGTTCGTCAACGCATCTGAGATTGGCGAACTTTCAAACTCATCTTGGATATACCTGAATTGTCGGTTTCGAGTTTTCACTCTATTTTTTTCTGTACAATACACCTATATTAACATCAAAATAATGCGTTACATCAATGTACAAACGGACGCGATCACACATCTTTTGTTGGCCTTTCCACCGTGGATACCAAGAATAGTATTGTCAAAATATACATAGATTTCTTGTCATCGTCATCGATCTTAAATATGTAACGAGAATTAATATACACTGTATCTCCGAAAGTGGTGGGCTCAAGAGAAAAGCTCTCAAACTCCCGAAATCTCACGCTCGCATGGACGATCCGATGATTAGTGCAAGAAGAACGGTCGATGAACTGTTTGGCTAAAAAATCTGACAGTACAATTCATCGATGATCCTTACACATGAAGAATATACATTTCTCAAAACAATATGATTTGGACAGTCTGATATTAAGAAAAGTGAACTTTAACTTTTTAAAATATTGCATTTTTCTGAAAAGATACTCTTCAATATCATTCGTTACAACACGCGTATCGTGTTGATAGCAAAAATTCATTTATGCTCAGCATTAGATATTTTATAAATTTCTACTAGCAAGTGTCATGGACATCTTTTTTGATATATACGAAATCTTTTCTTACGTCATAAAATTTATAAAAACAGGTCTGTCATATTTTTTATAAAGATATATCTTTTTTTACATAATTTTCAATTCACATGTATTGATTGACTTTTTGCTCAACTTATGCATGGGGAAATAGAAAGGTGCCTAATTATTGTTGGACAATGGCACTAGTGAGTGATTAATATCCTTGATTTCTACGACGCGGTAACGATGATAATGATAATAGTAATACATTAATAATTAATATAATAATAATAAAATAAAGAGGATAATAATAGTAAAACTAATATTATTAGCTTAACAGTGATCGACAATTACAACTGGGACTTCGTAAAATCGCTTATTATGACTAGCTTTTGTAGGGTCTTCAATTACATTAGGCCAGTCCACTGAGATAGGCCAGCATGGTCCTCCCTTTAAAGATGTGAAATCCAGTGGAGTTTTGAATGTACAATTATTTTACAAGTCTTCCATTAGCAAGCGATGTATCTCGCTGACAGCGGAAGCGAGTAGCCGGGAAACATTAAAGTTTCATGTGATTGGCGTTTGCTAGGTCATCACAGTATCGGTAAGGTCCTCCTTCAGCCATTGCGGAATCGTTCTGGACCCAAGCCGCTTTAATAATTTCACTAGAGCCGTGTTGTGGGACAAATAATATCTCTGCAAAAGAGACAGCACATTTGCAACTCGATACGATTGTATATGCCGAAAAAGACAATTTACTACAAGAACTTTACCTGTAGTAATTTGTACGATCTGTCTTCCATCGGTGGGTACTGGCGACCTTTACTTTTACCAAGACATTTAGTGCGATCTTCATTAGTTACTTGACAGAAGAAACCCTTTTTCGGATCATACCTCAAATGTGAGGAATAATTGAAGGCGGGCGTTATTTTTAGAAATCGTTGCAATTCATGCAGCGTTTCCACAGGATTTTGTCGTAATTGTTCGCCATCGATAATGTGTAATTGTTGCGGTAAATAGAAAGATAGCCATCTCTCTAAATGTTGGGCGTACTTTCCAGGATTTAAACACCTGTAATTGAATGCAATATTGAAACTTATGATAATTAAAATACATGGCATGTTATGTTAATTAAACCATATACAGAGTGTCCCATTTTAATGTCCCACCCAAATAACTTTTTTATTTTTGATCTTAGAAAAAATATTTCACACAAAAGTTGTATGGCTTTGAGGGGGACATAAGATGGTGTCATTAGTTTCACCTTGAATAGTTGCTTGAAGGTCACCTGAAGATTATCTTCAATTTCTTAAACGGAAACCGGTCGGATCGTGCCTTTATCTTGTTTTGATTGATTGGATTATGTCCCGATCTTGCCATATAACTTAACAAATATTTAACGAAAAGGTACTTAATTATAGTGTTTTAGAAAGGTCTCGAGATGATCTACAAGAATGTGCAATAAAAGGAGGTTCCATTTAAGAAATTTAAGGTAATCTTCACGTGACATTCAAGCAACTATTCAAGGTCAAACTAATGACACCATCTTATATTCCCCTCAAAACCATACAACTTTTGTCTGAAACATTTTTTTCTAAGATCAAAAATAAAAAAGTTATTTGGGATGGGACATTAAAATGAGACACCCTATATAAAATTATAGGAAGATATAAAAGTTTTTTAGCATTCATTATTTTAGCGATCATTAACTTTTAACCGATTACTGTTACAAATAATGCCTATTCATATATTATTAAGTGAATACGTCTTACGTAATTGTTCATGTTCAATTATATACCTATTTCTAAGATCCCGTAGGGGTTTCGGAGCAGAATCACTCGCTGTGATGACCGCATGGAAGGAGTAATTGTTCGCTACCGGATCTCCGTGTACTCTGGTATGCTGGTACCAAGAATAAGCACGTCTAGCTGGAGAGAGCAATATGGTGATTAGCTTAGCTCTTGGTAAAAGTGCATGGGCTCTTCGCGGTACTAATTCTCCGTCAAAATAAGTGGCAGACTTTTCAAAGAGATATCGAGAACTCTCATTTTTTGATGCTGGAAAGAAACTCATGTACCTGAAAAAGTAATATAAGTCATGTATCGTCTGCTTTATACAGGGTGTTCAATTTTAATTTATCTTTTATTTTTCTTTTAGGTGGAGACGTCAAACAGATATGAAAGTCACCTCCACTTATTAATATGGAATTAAATGGTTTTTTTTTTTACATAATATGATTCCTCTAATTATTCTGCGTATAAAAGTATTAAGATAGAGCTATCAAAACATTAATATACAGTTCACATTGTACTTTATTCTTATTCATATTAACATAATAAAATATTAAATATTTTGTAAACTATTAATTTTTTTAATAATCGTATTTATTTTTGATATTTTTGTAAAGAGAATAATAAGATGAGTCAATTGATATAACGAAAACACAGTTACTTTAAAAAATAAATATGTAGACAAAATGGATAATTTTTTTAATAAGCAACTATAAATTTTAAATAAGCAGTATGTGTTTTTTTACACCAATTAATTTATCTCATTAGTCTGTATATACAAAAATCATGTAATTCCATTTTAAAAAGTGGAGATGGTCTTTATATTTTTTTGATGCCGTCACCTAAACGAAAAATATGTGACCAAAAAATACGTTCGAAACCGTTCCACTTTTATTCTAAAATTACAAATAAAAAAGTTTTTAGATGCAAGGTAAATTAAAATGAGACATCCAGTATATTACAGCAATAAATGCAGAATTAATGTTCCCGATTCTGATTTTACTGATTTTACTTACCAATCAAGACCTTTATAATAATTCTTTCCGTTGAAAAACTGTATCTCTTCAAAAGTATCGGGGCTTGGTAAATTGCTGCTTATTGCTGGATGAATGGATAGGAATGTGTACAGTGCCGTAGTACCGGTCTTTTGAGGTCCGATTACTAGAAATCGTGGTAGCTGATCGCAAGTTTTATTACGAGACCAAATTTTCTGATGTCTCTGATCATCGCATGGATTCTATAAAAAGAGATATTAAAATAGCTTAATAGTGTTATAGAAGCACTGTCAAAGTTATTGAATTCCACTCACTCCCCACACTGGATCGGCTTCCTCGGGATATAATTGAAAATAACGTTCTCCAAGCTGAAGTGGTGGTGCACTAGACAGCCTCAAATTCGTCCAACATTGAATGAATTTTATAACTGATTCGAAAGTGTACAATGCCAGCCGATCATTTCCATAATTCGACATATGCGTCATAAAAATATTTATCTGGAAAAAACAATACACAATTAAGATTATTTTATGCTTGCATGTATCATTATAAAATATATTTTATATCTATACATATTTTAATCATTATCATATTAAAAATCTAAAATATATGAAAATATATCAAGTCAGAAATAATTAATGACGAAGATCATCAATTTGTTATAAATAAACAGCTATTAAAAGTGAATTACCTGCAATATGAAAGATCAAACGAGCCCAGCAAAGATTGATTTTATAACGGCTGATTTACTCACCGGATTATATACGATCGTTTGGAAAAGTTCCCCGCCCTGTATCGACTCGTCCAGCTTTTCCCTTCCACCTGGATACCTCTCAATAAAAATTGTGTGAGTAAAAAGGCCACACGTTTGTCTCGGTAAAACCTTGAAGTACATAACAAAGGTTTTCATCTGGCAATATGTATCATCGAATGATTGTATATTTCAGAGAATTTAATAAAATATAAAATTAAAAAAATATACAAAGTATTTGGCGATAAAAACTTAATTTTGCATACAAGACTTGAGTTACATATCGCATCCAATAAAATAATACAATCCCTTATACCTCATTTCACTATCTATTGATCAAATAAATATCAAATTAGTTATTAACGGAATTTTACGATTGATTACGTGTTTAATATTCATGTAAATTAGCGAGCAATAAAGGCCTGATTTTCGTATTTCGAAAACTGCAGTATAAAAGGGTATTCAACTGCACGGTCGATATGTTATTTTCAATAAACGTTTGTACATCATATTAATTGTTGGGAATGCTGGCTTTAAAAAAAATTCAATAACTCTGTGGCCGAATTCATACTGTGAGAATTCGTGTGATTTCCAGGTTCGTACCATTATATTACGATGAATAAAACCGCGTCTCAAACGAGCCGGTCTCAGGTGCGGATATTCTTCGGTACTCGTGACCTTGATGTTCCATACTCGTTTCCATGCTTCATAGAGGCCTTCGTGGACCGGATAAACGCCGGAGTGATGTGGACTTACGCTGTATCCGCTTCCGGTCGGTATACCGTGATCCTTTGCGAATTGCTTGTTCAGTGCCATGTCCAATTGTAGATGAGTTACATTCTCGTAAAGATGCGGTTGTTGGTGATTCCACATGTGGGAAAACCACGTAAATCTAAAAAAAATCGTAAATTTTTGATATCATAACAAGTATATGTATTTTCATTGAATACATCGACAATCGCATAAGAAAACGTCTTCTCAAAGCATATGGAAATTTGTATTTTCCTTTGTATTTGTTTAGCTCGACAGCCACAATCAACTGCGATCATAGTAAGTAAAGCATTGTAACACTGTAACGTTTTGTCGCAGGCGATTATGGCAACATTATAACAAGCTGTTGCGTGATATTGTACGATAAAACATACTACGATGTTGACGTGACCGTAAATTTAGTTTATATTACACACTTTATATATGTGCGTTATAATAATAAATTACATAATTGTTGTAGTCAACGTAATTTTAATTAATTAAATTACTTTTAAAGCTATACAAATATTTCGATTTATGAAACAATAAACGTTATATTTTGTTGATCAATGTATATTTAATAATATATACTTTAAATATATATCTCTACTTCTAACGTAATGTAATATTCCAAATTTATCACTTTCACGCGATTAATTTTCGGATTTACTGTACCTGTCTACGTTCTCCAAAAGCATGTCGTCCCCCAAATTCTCCTCCGCTGTCCCGTGATGAAAATATTTCCCGGAAAACCCCAAATTAAATTTGAACCCCGGCACCAGAGCTTGAATTCTCTGCTGAGTGGCTAACAACGCCATTACGTCATCTTTTCTCAGTCTGGTGCCTTTCTCGCCGACGAATATATCGTCAACGTCCACCAGGATCATACGATTTAAACTGAGACTCAATTGCCCGTGTGACAAATAGGATAACGAGTCCAGCAGCAGTAATTTGTGCAACCAAAATCGTAAGCCACCGCCGAAGAGAACTCTTTGAATTCCGTCATATCTACCGTGATCCTGAAAAAAAATAAATAATTTTATAAATTAAGGCTTTTTTTTATTTGAAATAATATATATTTAAATCTAAAATAATAATCTAATAAATCTACTTTTACCGCGTTGTGTGCAGTATGTATAATTGTGACTCAGAATTGTGTGTTACGTGCTGCATCGTAAATAACTATAATCACGTGTATGTGTATAGAGATGGGTATCCCACAAAAAATACAATTGGTGTCCAATAATGTTAATTACTTATTTAGCCCAATTTCTTCTATTCACGATCGGAACGGTATTGATCTTAGTTGGCGTTTTAGTTTCGACATAGACTGGTTTCAGGATATTCTCATGTACACGGACGCACACAGTTAGTCGATCTAATCATTTCGCGATAACGAGCATCGTTATTTTTCTCTCAATGGAGTACGGCAGAGTACGGCGAGTAATCGGCCATGTCCGACGTGTTAATTGCATTGTTCGACGGAAACTCTCCAGTAACTCCGCAGCTTCGGCCATGAACCGGGCTTGTTAGCAGTAAACAACAATAATAATCTCACGGATAATCCCGTCCGTACGAGAGGGTGGGCGCCGAGATAGATACGCGGATCGTACAGGTAGCCAGGTGATTAAATCAGGAGCCAATCAGCCGTGGGCTCATTCGATTAATGAGCGACTGTGCGACTCGCTTCATTTGTTACCATTGGAACCACCAATTTATTTCGTTTCGGGGGTTGGTCCTACCCTGCCGTTGAATAGATCAAACGTTTCCGTTGACGCGACAGAGATGAGCAAAAGGCTGCCAAAATATTTTTTAATCATCATGAATGTGAAATATATTTCGAATATAACAAATCATAGGAATCATCGCAGGACTTCAAAGTGTTCTTTTTTTTAGCTCATCTATTTACGAACTACTTATAGACGAAATCCATTGCTTAATTAAGAAACAATTCGGTCTCGTTTTTGTGTTATCATAAATATTTTCATTTTTTTCAATACAATCATTTTTTATTTCAACACATTTTCTAGAACAATAAATTAATTCAATACTAAAAAATATTTTGAAATTTTGTTCAAAATAGTTAAACTGCACTGCATAGGTGCTTCATTATCACTGGTAAATTTTTTTCCAAATAAACCGAAATTTAATTTTGAAAATAAAAAATTATCACACTACTGCAGAGTGCAGACTAAATCGAGGCTGTAGGGTGAGAATTAAATTTAAGGGCAAAAATGCAGAATACTTTATATAAATATAAACAAATTAATTCATTAAAAAATATATAGAAATCAAAGGTTAAATAAGGATCGAGATAAGGATGGTCTTATTAAAAAGAGAGAAAAAAAGAAAAAAGAAAGAGAGCGAAAGAGAGAGCGAGAGAGATCATCTGAATATGTAAATGTAAAATAAGAATTTGAGATCTGAATAGATCTGTTTTCTGTAACTGAACTACTGTATCATTTTGAAACTTGAAGTGAAATAGGTATACGTTATTGATATTTGGCGAAAGCAAGAAAGTTTTAATTTAGGGCAGGAATAAAAAACAGACCTAACGTGTAAATATAAAAAAAGAATTTTCGATATGAATTGGAGATATATTTTTTCATTTATTTTTAAGTCAGTCGTATCGACATACAAATAAACTAGCTGCACCGTCAATTGGTATCACAGGGACAGGAAAAGTTAAACAAAAAGCCCCTCACATATCTCTGTATCTCATAAGCTCTCGCTGGTACAGAGACAAAACGGTTGAGTGTGAGATATGCATTCCGGGTGGATGGAAAAACGTCGCGCGCCGGAATGGAGCGCGCAAAACATCGACAATATAGCATGTGTATCAACGTGTATTCGCGCTCTTCGTTACATTCAGACGAATATCTCGTCGCGTGTGCCTGTCCGATGAACGCCGTTTCCTTCATGTCACCTACAATTCGGCGCGCCTCCTTCAGGCGTCCTCGCGTTTTTCTCGTACCACCGTTTGTCCTACCACTCTTTCTCTGTCTCTCTTATCCACATCCGTTACGTCCGGAATCTTGCAGTTGCGAATTCCTGCACGAATGTAAACGCCGGCCGGGACGGCTTTACGAATTGTTTCAGTTTACCTCTACCAACTGCGGATCCTTTCTACGCTTCCTCTCTTTTTTTCTCTCTCTTCCTCTTTCTCGTGCATTCGTCCTTCCTCTTTCTTTCCCTCTTTTTCTCTTCCTCTCGTCTCCGTGTACGTGACCACCAGCCGTATCGCGGAAATTCCACATTTGTTTTCGTTTTCCGGCGCCGTCCCTGGCAGAGCAAGAAGAATCGCCACGACGAGAGAAACGGCAGAAGGAAAATGTAGAGAAGTGAATCAGAAAGTTACATCCACATTCACGATTTCTATTAATACAGGATTAATTAAAGTAAAGAGACAACAAAAAGAGGTGCACGCATTCTTTATATGATATATGAAATCATATAAATTCCCATATTTATGAAGAAAAAAGAAATAGATAAAAAGAAACATCTTGAATGAAATAATATCTATATAATAATACAAATAAAATAAAGATTAAAATTCTGTTATATTTTTCTGTATTTTTATCTCTTCTTACCGAATTACGTGCTCTAAAAAATACGAGTGGTGTAAATGGTACGCATTTAACATTAGGTGTTAAAATAATTTTCACCATGTTGGTATTTATATTGTATAAAGTGAGAAAGTACCGCTTGAAGTGCAGACCTGCGAGCGAGAAAAACAAGTGAACTCTCGAACAAAGAAAGAACAATTCTCATACATATAAACATGTTGAGAATTATATAACACTGTAAATGATGTTAAATCCACGCCCATATTTTTAAAAATGAATATCTTAAAGATATCTATAAGTGAATAAAAAATATTCTAGTATTTTTTTAATGCTCTGCAACATATCTAAAGCCCACCGAAATCGGCGAAGAACAGTTTTGACGGTCCCCTTGCAAGAACAATGAAAAATGAAGCTACTTCTGGCATGGTATTTGACAATTATTTTTTACTGGAAATACGTAAGTATATCATACTAGGGTTACATAAAAGAAGGGCGAGTCCTTTTATCGTGCGATGTTCGAAAGAGAGCCCGTAAAAGACTCTTCTTCTCGGCAGAAACACCAAAAACACTCACATCGAGCGCGGGATGAAATCACACTATGCGTATTGTTCCAAGACCTTCCTTTTGTTCTATACTTCTATCCCTCACGAACGGCGGAACACAGCCACTCAGCTTCTTGTTTCCCGCCCGGACGCCTTTCTTCTTTTCTTCCCTTCGTTACACGCAACTGCAAAGCGAAGTGGCGTATCGGGAAAATTCCGCGTTTCTGGCAGACTTTTTTTCAGCGTTGAGATTTCGAGAGAGAAATAGAGAGAAGCACCCTTTGAAAACGTCCGAACCGAGAGCTCTTTCGTCTCGTGTAAGAAAGATAAGTGCGCGCATAATACGACTTAGAATCGCGTTGTAATTCTATTATAGCGATTACTCTGAGCTTGTTATCAGTGGCAGGCCAGGATCGTTACTTGAATTATCGCGCTCCTTGTATCTCATTCCATGAGGATCAAGAACACTCAAATCAGTATACTCGCGATACCTACGGTAACAAAATGAGCTCTCGTGAGACTCGCGGGTTTCTAGTGAACAAGAAGGGATTTTGTTTTCCCAAACGTGCCCGTACGAGTATAAATGTCGAGTACAACTACACACACAGAGAGAGTATTCATGTATTTCTTCCTTTCTGCTGTCATACACTTCCTATACATCTCCACGGGGTTCTGGTTCCGTGCACCCTTTCAGAACAAAGATCATTCCGCGGAAATATCGCGTGCGTTTTCGTTTTTCAATATTATCTTTGTAGCCAAGAAGATAAGCCAAGTGCGTACGAAGCTGCGCGAGTTAATAAGAGATTCCCAAAAGGATACGCTCGCAGCTTTATGTATACGTATAATGGGGAGTATGAGAACCGAGGTTCAAAGCTAGCGTTCAAAGGTAATATAACTTTGGCTTGATACGACACGGATTCTATAATTTTCTCGATGTACGTCGTGAAAGCACTCACTCATTCTTATTATACACTTAGTCAAAGAGCATCTATTACACCAACGGATTTCTAACGCAGCAGCGCGTCAGGTCCAATACGCGAGAGAGAAGAGAAAATGATTTAAACGGTCCCCGTCGCCGAACTGTAATAGGCATGGGCGCGCGAGTCGGTGCATTAATTCCGTAGTCGTCCGAGTTGTCCGGGAAGAGATACGTGACCGGAATGTCCAGCAAATAAAGTGCTCTGCTCACCTGGATGACGGTAGCTAGGGGACTTTTGTTGGCCGGATAGTCGAGGCTGTCTCGATACGCCCAAGCGAGTGGCTCGTAGGTGCTGTGATTGGCCTGAAAAATAGTCCAGTCGCCGCCAGGAAGTGGTCCCCAGGCCGTTTCTCCCGATCTGGTTAATCGAAGAATGGGAGACGCCGCATTCAGCTGAGCATCCTGGAGGAAGAAAGAGCGATCTGATTCTATATGGCTCGCACAAAAGTTCCACTCCCGCTCGTCGTGCCAGATTTCCTCGCTTTTGGGAAAATCAAATTTTCGGAGGCATCACACGCGCTTTGGCGCTTTGTTAGAAGAGAATTGTTCAGGCCGCGCGATTTTATATTCAGAATATTACGAGCAATAATATTTCTTATAAAATATGCGAGACTCTACGAAATGTAATGATAATTACGTCAAAAATTATTTAAAAATTCATAGGATATATATTAATAGGCTATAAAAAAAATTATATCGAAAATCCAGACAATTATTTTAAATATTCCAAATTTTAGATTGCATTTATTCCACGCGTTCGAAATAATTTCGATTTTATGTAATTTATATACCAAAAATAAAATTAGTCTAAATGTTTATTTAAATATGTCGAGAAAATTGCTTTGTGATAAAATGATAAAATCGCTTTGTAGTTATTTAAAGAGAAGTGACATATTTCGTGCTCGATGAATACGAACACTATGAACAGTTTTGTCCCTTTTTCTGAATACGATCATTATTCACGAGATATGCCACGCGTTCGAGGTACGATCGATGCTCTAAAGTTTTAAGAAGATTGTAACTTATTTTCAATTACGAATATTATGGCAATAAGAAGCTGCAGATAGTTGATATCACGGAATTAGGTATCCAATAATTAACCATTAAAATGATTCAAGAGTATGTGCTGCAAATATTAACACAAATACGCAATATTTTTGAAACATATAATATCGGTTATTTTATTATCACATATACTATTACTATAGGGATCACGGTTTTTATTGCTTCCTTTTATAAGGATTTGTTTCCTCGTTTTAATATCACTTTCCGCGATACAAATTTGATTGCAACCATAAAAATTATCTCACAGATTTTCTATCATCATGGCTTTCTTAAATAATTCCTGATAAAATTGATCATAAAGTACCTTTTATCACGATAAAAATATCAACGCTATCTTTATGTTTCAATTATTGCATTTCGTTCTTGATAATGTAATTAAGAAATAAAATTGCAACAGTTTATTCTTGTGTGTGCCGACTTTAAATTTGACTAAATTAAATAAGTTATAATATAAAATTGTACTATAAAAAAATACAAAAAATGTGATATGTACACAAGAATATAAAATCTTAATAAAAATAATAAAATACATATAGTTTGTCAAAAGAATGTTGATGTATATCTGAGAATAGAGTTCGAATATCTAATGTTGGGAGACTGACCTTCAATCTAAGATTAGTATGTATAAAAAGTGGAAAGCCCTTCAGCTGAGCACCAACGAGACTCTCTTCTCCTGGAGGAGCAAAACCCACGATTCCAACTGAATATTCCCTGCAATATTTGTCGAGTAGCTCACGATTCCATTTGTCCATCTGCAGGTACTTGTTTAGATTCTCAAAGATCAGCACCCCGTACCGACCCTTGTCGAGGTTCGTCAACACCGGTAAAGACTTACCGGCTACCTCCACTTTGTACCTGAAAGCATATCGGCAATATTTCATATTTAATAGTCTATAAAATTTGACATTTTTCGAAAATTAAGAGAAAATTTTTATTATTAAAAAAATAGAACGTTTTTGTCGTTTTCATCAAAACTAAAACACATCAATTTATAACGCATATTCTATACACTCTCTCGAAAAAATATTTTATTACATTTTACTCGGAAATTTTTAATATTTTTATGAGTGAAATTTTCAATGAAAGAGAGAAGTCATAAGTTTTCACTATCGTTGCTTTTAATGTCGAACGATTCACTTGTAATAAGATATACAGGTACTACAAATATAATAGTTTTGTGGCGAGTACTTTTCGAAAGTCCTATAATTTTTATGGATATATCGTAGTACGCTCTACGTTTACCGTTTCTGGATGCCATTAAAACTGTAGCGATATATATTCCGCTAATCGCCTTCGGGGTCTCTGTGCTTAAGAATTGAACATAGAGGAATGTAGACTTTTGCGAACTCCGTTTCAGTGCGCATTATTCTTACGGGGTTTATACATATATAAGTTAAGCGGGAATAAAAAGTTTTGTTAACGTGTTCTTTAAAATGGAATAAATTCTCCTGCCCTCTCTCCGTTCTTCCTCTCTTTCTCTCTTCCCCCCATCTTACTACTAGCTAATACTTCCGGGATCTTTCTCTCTCTCTTTTCCCGCCAAAGCAAATATTTCATTGCAAATATTTAGACGTGAATGTCACTCGTGTAAGATACAGTCGTCAACGTGTGTTTTGACAATTTCAATCCGATGGCGTATCGGATGTTTAAAGTGCGACCTGTAGTAAATAGAAGTAAAATGGAATATCGATAAATAGAGTGTCCCGGTGGGGAGACCGCTGGTATTGTTAAACGATAAAACTGAGATACTTTATATCGAAATTCCATTTATGTAACATCCAAAAAATGCTGCGCGAATAATAAAGCAATTACACGTATGATACACATTCTCTTCTATATATCGAGACATTTGCGAGATTTATTGCATTTTTTAGAAGTTACATCCCGGCTAGTATCTCAATTGCAAAAAAAATCGACAGGCCATACTTCTGCCCTGTGAGCGATAAAATAATTTTATTGCGGAAATAAACTGCCGAGGCTTCTCTCGTCGATCGTACCGATGGATTTCTCTCATACCCTGTCGCGCGTCGTAAAGAGATGGCGCGAATATCAGATTTATTGGAGATGTATTCCGATAAAAAAATTTAACAAAAAAAGAAATAAAAAAGGAAGAAGAATGTACCGCCTGTTCAATAGCAAGCTATATGTTCGATTTTTTAGCAGAATTTTTTGGGCAATGGAAAGCATATTGTGTATTGCTCGTAAAGCTGCAATGGAATAAATATTCAATGGCACATACGTAAAGTTACGCTGTCTATTATTTGTAACATCGAGATTAACGATAAAATTTTTTATTCTCAAACAAATCACGTACGTTCATTTTCTTTAATCGTTAATAGCCATACGAACTGAAATGACTGTATATTAGATCGTCCATAAATGATTTTACGTCAAATCATCTATAATAAAGTCCGACGGTAAATGGTAAATATTTGAGACATTTGTAAGCACAATAAATATTGAATGCTGTTTCCGCTGGAACGGTAACTATTCTATTGTAATAAATATTTGCCAAATAATTCCAACCCCCGACTCACAACAGAACGTATCA
This sequence comes from Mycetomoellerius zeteki, assembly GCF_001594055.1. Lineage (NCBI taxonomy): Eukaryota > Metazoa > Arthropoda > Insecta > Hymenoptera > Formicidae > Mycetomoellerius > Mycetomoellerius zeteki. Next base: position 1,401,308 of record NW_017257227.1, on the reverse strand, counting down.
ATATGAAATTTCATCAAATGAAAGGAAAAAGCACGAAAAGAAAGAAAGCAGTAAGGTAGCATTCAACCAGTGTGTAGTATTGCTATTAAAAAATAGCAAACCATATTCAGAGTATAGCAAACAGTTTTAGATTGTCCATGCAAACGTAGACAACCGGAAAAGCCGCTATAGAGGTTTATGCGGATCAATATCAACGATAGTTTGGATATCACCTATTTGTGTTTAACATTCAGAACCGATTCTAATCGCGTATATACATCAATGCGTTAGCATGCCAGAACGGCAGATTGCCGTTATTCGAATGCAAAATAGTCCTGATATCGTCTGTAAAACATCGCATTTGTTAGTAAAATATTATAATTGCGATTTATTTGGCGAATTCTTCACTAATGATAATAAAAATAACTTTATTAAAGTACGAGAGATATTATACATAAAGATAAATATATTGGAGAGCAGCAACTCAAGAGACATCAACAACAATAATGCTGCTTACACAAACCTATAAAGCTCTTGATATAATTTAAAACTATACATATATAAAAATAAAAAACTTTATAAATAAAAAGAACTAACAATAATATAATAGTAATGATAATCAATAATGTGTGTGTGCAAACTGCAGTTTTGCTGATGCCTTACCATTTGAGTGTACTATATATAGTACTGTTCAATTATATCAATTTGAGTTATTTTTAATTACTTCTATAGGTTGCCAAGTCGCGACTGCTCCTATTCAATATGTCATTAATTTAATTAAAACAATGGAGTTAAACAATTTAATTCAAGAAAATGTATAAAACGTTTATTTTGAAACTAACCACAGAAATGGATTGATTTACATTTTGACATACATGGAAATTATAAATAATAAAATGTGTTATTTAACCCAAAGGATTGAGTTATCACTGCTTGTTTGATATCTAATAATGCATTTTGTCTCGTGTTTTTGCTTTTTAATTTGGCTGTTTGCACATTGCGATAAAGATTATTATTGTTATTATAGTATAAATATTCAAACAATAAGAATTCCTGTTTATTTTTATTTTTAAGAATTCTAACACGCTATAGAAATATGTAAAAAGTATTTTAGTACATAAATATTAATATATTAATATATATTTCAATTTATACACATCAAGTCTCTGATTTCGTAGATAGTTACTTACTGATGTAGTTAGCGCTAGTTTAGCACTTACACTATTAATGCGTAATTTACTGGTTTCGCGCAACAATGAAGATAAATGACTTCAGCATGGTGCAACGACACGACGAACCGACGTGTTCGAGCGAGTTAAGTTAAGGGCCGCGAGTAATCCGCCCAATGTAATAGTTTTATAATTAGGTAAACGTTATTATCAGGCCGCACGTTTATAGCCGACTTTATTTTCGCGTTAACGGATAGCGCCGACGTGCTTCACAACCGTAGCACGAGCGCAGAAAATTTGAGTTAACTGATGAATGCCGGGTATAATTTAGCGATGTAATCGATTCGATAATTGGTAACCGCCCATTAACGATGAGTTAGCCAATTTACGAGGCTAACGAACTGTCATAACGAACCACCCCGCGATAGAGCCTTTTGTTCTTGGCTAACAATCGAGAGTTCGCTGTCCAAGCGCACCGTGCACCCACGCGTCACGCGAAGAATCCGAAAGCGAAATTCAGAAGTATTGATCCTCGCACACTGTCCCCAATCGCGAAACGATGAAAGGCTCGTACGTGCCGGGGATGATATCACGGACTTCGAAATTTGTACACCATGGCACCGGCAGTTTCGTTAATTATATTTCGAACTTCGTGTCCTTAAAAGTTCATTCCGCCTGCCCGATATAAAACTTTCCTGTCTCGCCTGGACGATGAAGATTGAATTAAGTTTAATTAATACGGAATGGGAAGATAAAATTGACGCGGTGTCTGATATTAGATATGTATATTGAATAAGACGCTATTGATCTGAGACGAGATAGCTGAGAGTTTCTATAGTTACTTGTTCCACTGTCTACGTTCTCGCAGGCTTCGTTAACATCCAGTGCTCTAAAATTGAATGGGCTCCTTAGCCGGAATTAACGTTAATTATATTAAGGTTAATATTACATGGAAAGAACAATTTTGCTGAAGTCTAAAATTTAGTTAGACACAAATTAGAAAATAATTTTATTTAAACTATAAAAATAATTATGTAGGATTTAAACTAGTTACTAAAATGTTAAAACTTTTTGTCACAAACGCTTAAACGTTCTACGTGATTATTTCAACAAAGTTATTTTCAGGTCTGTATCTAGACAGATTCTTGAGAAAAGCGGTTCTTTCAGTGTATTTTAAATTCATTGATCTTTCATAATTAATCGGTCATATCAAAATTATATAAAATAATTTTTTTTAATTGAAATTAATATAAATAGAAATACATTTAATAATATAATATCCAGTGCTATTTATGTAATACAAGCACAAAGTACAGTTAATATTAAAGTAAAATGATTATCATTTTAATGACTTATCAAATCTTAATCAAAAACTGCATCTTTGTAAAGTTTTAAAGAAAGGCAGTAAATTGCTTTCGGTAGTAAATTGCAATATCGCTACTAAAGGAAATTAGCCGTATGAAAATGAGACTACCACCCAGCTAGTTTAATTAACCAGCTGTAATTTTATCTTAAGTTCAACTTATTAAAGCAAGGCGTATCAACGTCGAAACAGATTCTTCAGTATCGTTTAATCAAGTAAAATGTTGCTCAGTTTCCCAGCGAATAATGTAAAGAGCAAAAAGCGTTCTCTCTTTAGATTTTCTTCTTGATTTTATATACTTATGACTGCGCACGCTCTCGATCATTTTCGAGCGTATTAAAAAACATTTTATAAAGTTATTATGATAATACCTAACTCGCGGCGTTTCATTATCCGTGGGCGAGACTAGAAATTCACCGAGCAAATTTCACGTTAAAATGCAGATGTAATTCGCGGAAATTCGCGTGCAGGGTAGATATTACAAACGCAAAGTGCCGAGCGGTCCGAATTGTAACGACGTACAAGGCCCCAGGTACGTTTTCATTAAGAAGAATAATTTAATTAAGCGGATTAAATGACAGGATTGGATAACAGCGTACGTGAATCTGGCACAAGTGTGCAATCGCAGATCGTTCATGGCAGTTATCGTAAGTTATCCCTTCGAAGCCGAGATGCAAAAAACGATAAGTAACTTCACGGGATATATATGTACCGACGCAACATCGAGAAGCAACGGTGGCCTCCGGGGGGAAATAATTTACCCCCGGGGCGTGTTCCAAAGAAGTCGTAGTTGCCTCGTAAATTTCTGGCCGACGCGACGCGTGCCACTTCCGCTCCGATTCGCGTTCCTGCTCCCGTCGACCGATCGCCGCTTTTCCGTGAATGAAAAACTCGACAGCGGAGAGTTTTGGGAAAACAACTTCATAATTTCCGCGGAAACCTTTCCGATTTGGCATAAGCGTAGCGTCGGTAATATGAGGAAGGAAATTCCAACAAGGGTTCATTAGTTTCCAGTCGCGTTTACCAGGCGACGGACCTCGCCTTCTTTCCGGACCCGTTTCGTTTTATGCAACCGGGCGAAACTTTTTAAATTGCTCCTCGAATTAAATTATGCCGCATAGTTGACGCAAATTGGACCAAAGGCACGGCGACATTTATGTCAGTGACACGACAGTCGCGCAACTGTTTTAAATGAAGCTCTTGACTAGATTAATAGTATATAAATTCGAAAAATTTATAAAGAATGCGGAGGTAATACCTTACAGATTCAATAAATTCATGTCGGAATTATTAAAACTGCTCAAAAATATCAAGAATTTCCAAAAGTTATACGAAAGTACATTCGAGCGAACTCTTAATAAGTTGTGTCTTGAACTACGATGAGAGAAAAAATGATAATTATTATAAATTAACTATAATTTACAGTCATTTTCGACGCTACATGTAAATTTCTTATAGAATTATATATTAATAAATATAATAATTATTACTAACGTTATAGCAGCAACAATAACTATAAAAATGGAGCTCTTAACTATAATTATTTTGTACCATGCGTGTAATTATAGTGACAAATATCAAATACTTTTCTCTCAATATATGTTACTTCCTAAGTATATTCGATAAAAATTAATTTTAGTCTTTTGTTATTTCTGTTATAAATAGCCTCGTACACAATTTACATTCGTATCTCTTTATAAAGAGGAGTGACAAGTGTCAAGTTTATAGAACCGTGATGTATATAGATAAACCTATTTTCTTAATGTCCTGAACTTTCTTAATCTTAGGAGTACCGCCGCAATCTGCAATAGATCTGCGACAGTACTTCCCTTGAATCCAGCACATATGCTCTTCGCCGGATGTTACGACATTGCCCGATGTTTTCTCTCTCGGGTGCAGAATGTTTCTCTCAAAAATAAATGTCTGAAGTTCCTCCGTGAAGTTCCCGTCGTAGTTTTCGTTGAAGATTTACAAGGCCGGCGACACGTTAGCATTGCAAAATATTGAATTAATCCGGCACTCGCGGACTTCCTGAATCTTTCATTCTTCGCTACCGGTGTTTTCGCACTTCCGGATTTAAACGAAGATCGGCTTATACCCTTCCGCCGATTTCTCCTGCCTACGAAGAAGTAAAAGAAATCGCGATTACAACAAACGAGCGTAAGCTATTAGGTAAACAGATGAAAGAAGACCCAAAAAGTCTAGAGGATTATCGTGCCATTCGTTACGCATAAATTGCTGTTTACCAAGACAAACCGTTTGGATACGCTTAAATGCTGCCAGACATAACAACCACTGTAACATAAAGCAACTAACATCCACGATTGTCGTACACGCTTCGCGCAGATAAAATAAAACGATGAAAGACGATCACGGTAACCCTATCTCATCATGAGGCTCTTGGTAAAGATATCCGATACTCTAACATGACCCAGATAGGGATCTTCAAAAGTATCGGCTATGGATGCTTTTAGTCAGCCTTGCTAGCACTATCTATGTATTATCTTATAGTATCGATATTCCGTAATGTAGAAACTAGTACGGCTATTCGCTATAAAGCGAACGATCATCTAATACCAAAATGTATCGAATTTTTTTTTCAAATATCAATATCGAACATTGTACCCATGAAACGTTTGACCGTTCGTAAAATTGGTGCGTTCTCTCTGGTATTTGTAAATAGTACGACAACATAGCAACGATAAACGATAAAAGGCAAACGCCGTTGCGTCATTCGCCGATGCGATATCTCGCAGCCATTGTCGTTTCTCGTTGCGAGAGGAAGGACTAAAAGCAGAAAGCGGCGGCACAACGAGGGTCGGGAAGAAGCTCAAACGAAGAAGGAAACCGGCCACCCTTCGGCGCGGAGCATCGCCGTAGACGAGGTGGGCAAACACGATTTACTCCCAGCAAGGACTTATCTTCCTGGCTGGCGGCGGTCGCATCCGGTGCGGCGACAACGGGAACGAGCTCAAACGAGAAAAGTCGTCGCCCAGGCGGATTTGCCGAAAGTGCATTCCGTGGAATGAAGAGGGACGGCGACGTGGGCGAGTATAAGAAAATAAGGTGCTTGCCGAGCTGGCAAAGCGGAAGCGACCGCCGCCACCTCTGAAGAAATACATAAAACTGTTTTTACGGAGGAAGTAGAGTGTCTTAGACCTATTGAACCATTTAGAGAGATTCGTAATCTATTTGAGGGATTAGAGAGACTTTTCGTTAATCAATTTGAAATAATTTTTCATTAACAAAAATGTAAGTAATTTTTGCATACAATGGTCAGGAAGAAAGAATTTTTTAGAAATTGTTTTAGAGAATGTCTGCGGCATTATCTTTTGTTAAAATAACTACTACACAGCTATCCCGAAGGAATTTTTCGTCGATTAAATTTCCTCACTCGCGAACGTGCTTTAACAAACTTCTCGGCAAATAGTAATAAGGTGAAAATACATTTTCAAGCGAGAAATGAATACCTGGAGAATTCTATGCAAGAATACAAATAGGAGCTGCTATGCTGCATTGTACAGACTGCGCTTTTCTTTGCGAAGGCATTATATATTGTTTTTCAGAAAAAATTGTAGATTCATTTATCATAATATTCAAATTTTTAATCCAGACGTAGCTATATTTAATCTCCGTAATATAATATACGCACAATCTAAAAATGTAACTAATAATAAATCTTCTTTTTATCAGTCTTTAAGAATACAGCGTTATGATAAAAGTCAAGGGAGAATTTGCTGAAAATTAGGACAAATTCAGTTAGGAGTAGAATTTTTTGACTCAATTTATCGAGGGTGCCTCATAATCAGAATTTCTTTGTCAGATCGCCGAAGCGTATTTAGTTTAATCTATTCAAACGCCTCTCGTCTTTCATCGCGGAGGAGATTACGCACGCATACAAAGACGTTTTATTAGGATGGGATTTAATTCGAAAGGATCCACCGCAGCTGGCCCATTGTGACTCATCCAGGACGGAAGGCGCGGCGGAATCCGCATTCGCGTATTGTCGAGATCTCCGCGAATTCCGCGAGAGGTGGGTATATATACGACGTATATTTATTCTTTTGTGCCGCGGCGCAAAATGTAAAAAGACGGTGCCGGGCTGCGGCAAATAAAACCGGCGGCGCAACGCCCGGCGCTGCAGACCATTTCCCGACGATCTTTCTATCGTGGTTCAGACAGCCGCACTGATGATCTGTATCTGGATAAAAATCCAATTATCCTGTATAATGGACGCATAGCCCGCGCCGATGCGAGCGGAATTAACGCAACCATTACGGCACGATGCGAGATTAACTCTTCGGCGGATCTATCGGCTGGAGCTATCACTTTTTTCCGAATTCAGAATAGAGCATTTACGTTACATTCCACTGTTTCGTTCACATACTATCAAAAGTATATCAGAAGAATTTATTTCTAGAGTGTCAATCTGTCGTTTTCATTTGGTATAAATTCTCTTTCTCTTTCGCAAATAACTGAATATTTGTAATTGTACGATAATATAAAATTCACATATAGAAGAAGGGTAAAGCTGTATAGATATATATATTGTAGGATTAATGTCATTCATGACTTTTAGTTAGTAATACTTTTCGGCTTTTGTATTATGGATCTAATTTATTGCGTTCATTAGCGGCGAAAAAGGCTTCGCTATTTATGTAGGACGTGCTCACAACGGCTAGCTTTTACCTTTTAAAAAAGCTGAAAAAGCATGTGACCTGTTTGATAATAATCTTTAATTAGCGAAGTACATATTGTGACGAAATGCTGGATATAGAGAGATTACGACGAAAAAAATTCGTTCGCATTTTTACAGCGTTGAGATAGCCACAGTTTTCCAGAAACGCGGCATACATTTATTCTTTTGTACGATGTCAGGTTGAATCGCGAACGAATCACAAATAAAATCACCCGGCGGGGTCTGTCCTGTGCACGGTATTTTTCAGTTTGAAGTCGCCCTTGTGTCTCGTGAATTCTGCAGCACCAAATTTGTCCGCGTCGATGATTGTAAAGAACACCGGGGCTTTTTTGCATGATACAACAGAAACATATCGTAAAAATTACTATTGTTCCTGGCAATTTTTACATTTTTATTTTTTTTTATGTTTGTTGAAGTTTTCTGGATATTCGGAATAAATGACCGAATAATAACACAATATAGAATAATATACAATAATCGGTAGAAATAAAAATAAATAATATACATACAAAAGTGATCAAATTCGGAGTGTTTTTGCCATAACTTTTTTCGTAACAAAATCTTCATGGAAGTTGAAAATGCTCTATTATTAGTTTTGAGTCATTCTTGTGTCCGCGTCGATGATAAAGAATACCAAGGCTTTTTTGCACGATGATAACAGAAACATATTGTAAAAATTACTACTTTTGATAATTTTTATTTTTTATTTTTGAACTTTTTTAAGCATTAGAGATAAGTACCTAAATATGAATGTAGCGCAATGTGGAATATACAATATAATCGGTAGAAAATACTAAAAATAAATATAGATACACAAGCGAGCAAAATTAGAGATTGTTTTTGTCAAGAATTTCTAAAGAATCTTTACATGGAATTGGGAAATGCTCCACGAATTAAGCATAATATTGTTACAGCCTATTTCTTTGTCTCGAAATTCCCTCTAATACACATTTATTGAAGAACCTATGTTGGTACTGTCCCTCGCTTCACTTATCGCAACACTCACGGTAATCCGTCTTCGTTGTCCCACGCTGCTTCCCGTGCTTCTCTGGTTGTATTTTTCTTCCTACTTCGGAACAACATCTCGAGCGAGCATCAATGCGGCATGCTTTAGCTTAATCGCCAACAATAACTTACCGCTGCAAGTTTCGAAGTTTAGCCGCTTCGATCATGGACTTTGTGGTCTTCGTGGGCGATTCAAATTGACTTCCAAGTTTGCTAATTCCGTCGGAGTTAGTCCTACCATTAATCGGCCAAGGTCCGGCATGTTTTCGGCTTATATTCTCGTCAACATGTATCGTAAGAAAGGGTGAAAACTTATACATTAGCAGTAGAAGATACAAGTTCGTCAAGCTTATCGACGAGATATTTCATAGAGCTATAAGCATTAGCATAGGATTTTTTTTTACGTATTTTGGAACATTATTATCAATTCAATCTAATCCATATATTAGTATCAATTACTTAATTACACGTTTGATATATCTATTTTATTATAAAATTCTATATTAATACATCTTTTTTTATAAATAAAAAAATGTCCTTTTCTCGTTGCATCTCTCAATTAAACTAAAAAAGACAATTTTCGATCTATAGTAAATCTGTAGATTCTACTTAAGTAGATGTATAAATTTAATGTCGTTTCATCTAAAGTTTGCTTAACTAGTTAAGTTTTGGTATTATTTGCACCTCTCTCTCGAAGCTTGTATAGGAAATTTAAAATTCTATACACGTGTACACTTGCGTAGATTCTCAAGAGTCATGTATAATTCGAAGGAACGAAGATTCATAAATGATGCAACCGTAAAAGCCATCGTTCGCGCTGCTGTGCCAATTGCTCCGGTTGCCTGAGAAGAGCGATTGCACAGGAAGCTATCAACTTAGACTACCGACTCGGCGAGCATGCAAATCACGCAATACTGCCGCGGCCAGACAGCAAGCGGTGACCACTAGCTGTTAATCGATCGATCGTCAAGCCGTGCCGAAACATGACGTACGAAAAGCGGATTTGCGACAAATCTGCATAGTCATAAGACGGATCGTCGAGCGGGACAATATCTTCGTGTTTATACGGAGGGCGACAATAGTTCATCATGGCATATGTCGATCATGCTGCACGGGCGATGACCGATGAAAGCCTGATCGATCGATCATTTGTTTCAACATGAAAAAAGTTGGCGTGAATTTATTCGGCCTATATGCAAGCGCGATAGTTATCTTCCGGCTTGATTACGATACTCTGTTGTAAAACGTGACATTGACGAGATAGGACTAAACTGTTAATTGTACATCCATTCGGCGTGTTGCGGTGAAAGATAGTAATGAAGAACTGCCCGACTTGTCGGAAATGTATGTAAGCCTCGTGTTCTGGTATCTTGATAGCAATTCATTCAAGGAAGAGGTTACACCTTACACGGATCAGATGGACTGTCTCATTTACATATGTAAGGAAAATGGAATCTGGCGATACAGTTGCGATTAATATTATCAATTAATTTTGTCTGCTATTCCTTTTCAGTATGACAAAATAACGATACAGATTAAATATTTTTAATGATAAATAATGAAACGTACATAACGTTAATTCAATAAAATAGTTAATTTCAACAAAACATTAAATTGTATACATCATAATCGCTACATGTGTCAGATAAAATATTATAAAGCAATATATTGTAGTTTCCTTAAATTATAGAATGTAAACAGAGAATGTAAAGCACTTCGTTGCTTTATAAGATATTGCCTTTTATCGAAAAAGTATATAATCGGCTTTCATGACAGATCGATCCGTCCATAAAGGTAAACAAGTAGTTGAACTATTATTGTCGAATAAGACACAGTGGAAGAAAAGTTCGAATTAATAAATAACAACCAGTGACTTCTCATGAGAAATCAAGTTCAGCCGTATGGATAATCGTGTGCCATCTTTCTCGGTTATACAAACGCGCATCGAAGTTCGGCGGTACAGTCGTGTTTTCCAATACCATTAATCGGCTTCATACAATTCTATCGAGTTCGTTGAATCCAATAATCGGCTTAGGATCGCAACAAATCTCTGCGCTCCATTACACGTGCTATCCTTGATCTACAGAATATTTAGGTAGCCATGATGGCATATTGTTCTTCCTACAATTCAACGTTAAATCAGTCGTGTCCAATTTCGAGGTTCCCAAGACACCAGCGAAATCAGATAGCTATCGCGCAAAATGACCGTACGATTTACGAAGTGCAAAACATAATGGTTAAATAAATAATTGCATTTCGTCTGCTTTCACTCAGGCATTACACTGGGACCGTAACTGCAAAGCTTATTAATCCCTTCAGATCAAAGAAACTTATAATCCGTCCTCTGAGACGCAAAACGGTTACCTTTATGACTGCATACGAGGATTGAGAGTATTATACGCGCGTTATTATAAAATATTTTTAAAATGTTTTTTACGCCAGAGCAAGAATATAACGATAATTGCTCTTTTATGAAAAAAAATATATAAGTATCAGAATTAATTAATACATGTACATTAATTAATTCTTACATTTATAATTCATCTTTTAATATGTATATATAATATAGAAGATTTCGATTTACATAAAATTTTTTACATAAAATGTATAATTTTTTTTAAGATTTTTTAACAAATTATTAAAAAATCTTTTTTAAGATATATTGTAAATTTGGTATGTTTTTTTTCGAAAGACTGACTTCTAGGAATATATTGTGTGCGTAACTATTTTAAAAATTTTGTATGATTTCAGAAATTCACACAAGATCTTTAAATAATTTATCTACAATCTAAATTATATCTAGATTGAATAGTAATAATATGTAAAAGATTTTTTGTGCTTCAATATATTAAAATCATAAATACACACTCTCTAAATTCTTTGGAATGGAATTTCACTCTAAAAAGTGAAAATTGAGCCTTGAAAGAGAGTGGCTAAGACTTCAATCTTTAAGAGTGAGATTTCTTTTCACTGTTTTTGTTAACTTAAAATATTAAGTAATTCTTATTTTAAACAGTATCAACTTCTTATCACAGATAGACTAAAGAGCCCACAAAAGATAAACAAATTAAGACATTAATATTCTACGAGAGACGTATTTAGAATTCGGTGTCTTAAGGGATTCAACGTCTCCGTAAGTCAGTTACATGTCATTCCTTTGTCTCGCTAAATAGGTAACGAGTTTCCCAACCGAGGAGGATTCGGGCAGTGATTCAACATCGCGTCGAGGAGTTGGTAGATCAGCCAAGTCGCTCATTTGAATTTGTCGATTCGATTACGCGGTTCGCGTCCTCGAAGTTCTCCACCGATCAACATTATCAGCAATGCACGGTGCTATCGGCACGCACATTTATCGGGTGCGATGCAAATCACATCGTTTCGGTGCCAACGGAATGTTTCGCTGCAGCACAGTACGTAAAATCGTTAATCAAGGCAGATGGAAATTTTAAAGATGATTAGCACGTTATAATTAGAACGTGACGAAAATCATATATATTAACAATAATAAGATTGAAAGACCGCTAATGTTAAACATAATAATATTAAATTAAGAAGCGCCATAACGGTCAGAACGTTAAGATGTTGAACTATTGTAAATTCATTTAAATGAATATATTAAATTAGAGATATTTCTTGATACACTCAAAAAGTTATATATTCATATATTAATACTTTATATATTACACATTTTAATCCTCATCTTTATTTTAGAAATGTGGCTATATTAGGACTTTCTACTTCGGTTGAAAGACATCGAAATAACTTTTTCGTATTACTTTCTTCATATTTGCTGAAAGTTGATTTTAATTTTCAACTGAAGTGAGTGCAATTAAATACTCGTGAAATACACGAAATTGCAATTAAATACTTGTGAAATACACAAAATTGCTTGTTCACTCATTCAAATTGGTTTAGAGACTGTGAAAGATTATTAATTTAAACATCAAACTCCCTAAATTAGCGATATACCAAAAGCATAATAAAGTTATAATGATTCTCGCGAGTAATTGCGCTATGTGAATCGATCACGATTCAGAGTTAATGAGTCCAAAAAGATATCTTTCAGCTTGCGTTGCGTAAAATCGATTATCCATGCAGCAGAACATTGATAATTGTGAATGAATAATATAACGAGGCTGCCGCATTCGAGCGCGCAAAAACAAAGTTGAATCGCGCCGGATCTACTTCACAGCCGCTTTATTTGCCTAATTACGATGTGACAGCGTCGGTGTACTGATTGTCGATTTTATCTGGAGGACATACAGACCGCATAATACAGCGCAAATATTTTCGCCGGCGATTATCACGTATCCGTGTACGGCCGCGTCTCTAACGGTCGAATTATCCGCGTCGGTGATTCTGCAACGACAAAACGGACCTCACTGTTTACGATCGGACTCGTTGAATTCCATTTAATCGGTCAAGGTCCTCGAGAATTCGAGAAACGGAATGGTAAAGCGTTATCACCGCACGATTGCCTCAACGACGTGTATTTATCGACAATGCAAATGTAGCTATTCTGCAGAAGCGTTTCTATTTGGGAGATATAGCAAATGCAAATGCTAAAAGACGTTGCGTTCTTCGTTATATAGTTAGTAGAAGACAAAAGATCAATTTTTAAAGTTCGTGAAGATAAAACTGATGTTCTGCATTAACTTTCTGTGACGTATTTTGATTAAAGCAAACGAGATTCCGTAATATTTTTTTTAGCTAAACGAAATGAGCGCAAGTTTTTTCTTGCGGATTTTGAAAGCGCATAAATTAGCGCATTATTATATAATTTATTCATTAAGATTTGTTTAAATGGAAGGACCAGTCAGAGTCAGGTAGACGCAGGTCAGCGCGCGCTTGTAATGGGCTAATTTTAATAAGAGAAATAGATGTTTTCAAAAACTAATTAAGATAAAATGAAAAAAATTTAATTTAACTATAACATTGTATTGTTAAATATAAATATTGACTTTATTGAATTTTCGTATGTACCTATATAATATTCATTTTTATGCAGAAAGTATAAATTTCTAATTCCATCAGTCATTTTCTGCAGAGATATATATGTATACATTCTTATAATAAAAGATGTACGTGACGAATATACAGGCATGCCTGTTGTCGGAATCAATCGGAGAATCATTCAATTTTTATTTGCCATCGGTACGTTATTAAACGATCCGTTAATTGATCCATCGATCTCGTCAATCAATCAAGATCCTTGAACTTTCTAACCCAAACTGTATTATTACGACGCGGCGTTAACGTTTTTATCAGTCCTCTTATCGGTGACTATGCAAATCACGTTTGCGACCGATTATTTCGAGAAACAGTCGCTCACACTACAAGCCATAGTCGTTAATCGATGGATTGTCCAGTAGAATATAATGAAGGAAAGCCACGCTGAGTTGTCTCTCGATACGTTTCGATAGGACATCAGTTGGCTAGTCGTTTCCGGCGCCACGGAAAAGGGATCGATGAAGCTTCGTACTGTAGACTCGACAATTCCATTAATTCCACGTTCGTCCACGGTCCTTTCATCTACGTGGAATCTCATTAACGCCGCACGGCGCGGCGCTGACGGTGGCGTCGATGTTGGCGACGTTCGTGTACTAATTTGCAGGTTCGTCAACAGGACCGTGCAGACTTTAAATTCCCTCTCCTATTCGATTTGCATCCTGTTGCGAGCGCGTGGGAAAAAAGTGGATTCGGGCGAACGGCTGAATACGAGTACAGTCCCTGTGTGACAGTCGTCCTCTCTTCTCTTCTACCTCCTATCTTTTTTTTTCCCTGGCCTCACGTTTCCTCCTGACAAACTGATCGCTACCGCACTCCTGTGAAATCTCGTCCGCTTTTTAGCGAATATTTAATTTTCGTTCCTCTGCTGCGAGTACGAGATTTTAAAAGCCTCTTCCGTAAAAGGGTTATGCTCGTTCGACCGACGGCGATCGTAGACGAACATCTCGATGCCATATCCATCTCACAATTTCATTCCCACGATTTTAAAATAGATCGGAGAGTTCGATTGGGTTTGAAAACTTTCCGGCACAGATATCGAGAAGCAAAACCAATATCGATCGAGGATACTTTTGAAATTAATGACGAAGTAGTTTCTCGTCGTCGAGGAAGGATCGTTCTTAGAAAATACGATGATTGCGTAAATGCTATTAGAGAAGTATCGATCGAAGTATTGATGTTGTAGAACACTTCGTTTCGCAAACTACGAGAATACGAATGGAGGAGATGTTGAAATGAAGAGATTACAATTCCATTTTTTACATTTTATTCGATCCACTATCAGTCACACAGATATTCTATACGAAAAGTTATATGTAGAATTTGTCGACATAGTTGAAATAACTTCCACGAGAATATATTTATGCAATAAGTAATAAACTTTAACTTGGGGAATAGTCACCTGAGATATTTTTTACCCTAGCGGCGAAAAAAATGTGAATTGTTATAAAATATTGTTTTGTATATGGATATTGTTTAACATTATGCTTTTTCTTTTTTAATAGCTGTTCTTTACAAATCTTTAAATATGCAATTCTATCGAAAAGTCGCAATAAAAAAAGCGTTATATTTATTAAAACGTTATATTATTCATTTTATATTATGTATTTTATATTATCTTTATATTATTTACATATTGCCAAAATTTTTATTTTTTATAAATACTATCATAATATAAGTTACTTAATGTGTTTATTCTGTTTTTAATATGTTTGATATTTACTTTCCCCCCCCCCCAAAAATTGTGATTAAATCCATATCTATGTATATATTATTCTCAAATACTAATAAATAAGAAAAAAATCAATAATATGCATAGATATTGTTAACAATAATGATTTTAATTGGAATGTAAAAATATCCCAGGTGATCGTTTACGTAAAAAAATAAGAAGTAATCTAAAAGATATGATAATGATAACTCTAATTTATTAATTAACTCTTACTACACACGAAGAATATGCAAGACACGAATAATGTGAAGAGTTAAGAAATTATTCACATATCGACGTTTTAAAAAATGTTCTATTAAAAAGTCACTAATTTTGAGTTATCACTTTTTTTACCAACGCAATGATATGTACTATCAAATACGAAAAAATATATAACTATATATTCTCAAATTGCCAAATACGTTGTTAACTATTTCAAAATTCAAACATTTGCTTTCTTTCTTAAGGGAGCTTCTTCCTTCTGTTCAGATCAATAATGTAAACATCACTTTTATTGGATGATATTTCAAGTAGACATCAAGATAAATCTGTTTATAGCCCATTTACATTCTCGTCCGTGTCGTTTAAGGGATACGTATACGTACAGTGAATTTTAATGAAAAAGAAACCGAGGAGAAGGAGAGGAAGAAAATCGAAACGAATGATCGACGCGACTGTCATGTCTATGCCGCGTGTTTCGCCAAGGTCATAGGTCATGGGTTGACCAGTGGTTTCTAGATTTCTGAGTTGCGCATTCAGCCCGTTTAAGAAAACGAATGCACGGGGGGGGGGGAACGTCAAGAATTATTCATGAAGAAAAATTTCGGATCCCACGAGTCACCTTGTCTGCCACCGTTATTTCGTATGCGACGTCTTAGCCGTGTCCCTATTGTATAGATATTTACTGCATGAACGTCAACTTCTCGAGAATACTCCGAATAATTTAAAAATGATTCACGTATGTCACACAGTCTTCTGCATTTATTTGAGCAAATAATGCACCTAAGATCAAACATTTTGCACAGTACGTCAAAGTAATTCCGCTGATTATCTATGTTTTTTTACAACATTAATTTTGATTTGCATTGTAAGCAACTCAGTTACGTTTTAGAGCATTAGAATCCCCACTGAATAACGTTTCTCTGAATAGTTCGATCAATTATGCCATAATAAATCGCCATTTAATCCGCGAGACATCGCTTACTCGTTAATTCATGAGTCGCGCCACCAAGTCCTGGCGAAAGGTTTATCGTTCTCGTCTCGTTCCATGCCAGAGTTGAAATTAGATTAGATTAGAGCAAGCCGGAATACGTCTTTGATTAGAATACACCGATGGGGGCAGCAAAGCCGATGATTCGAGACCGTGATACTTAGTTGCAGGTTGTACTTCGAGAGCTACCAAGTGTACGTCTTCCACCTTCTGAATAAATCATACCGTTACGGGAGAAAAGCGACGACCCCACTGGCAGCGCACCGTCGTGACGGTCGCATCGATGCTTCTTCCCTAGTTGATCGGGGCAAAAGGGGGGAGGAAGGGAGAAAAGAACCCCGTTTGCCGAGACAAGTTTCGTGAAATTTTGTGCACGATCCGATAAGTTTGTATGCGCAGTTGGTAGGCGATGCGGCAACGAAATTGGGAAACAAAGTTACGAGCAAGAGTGCCAATCGCGACAGAAAACCACACGAAGTTGTGGAGATGTAACGGATATTCGGATCAGTACAGGGCAGACTCGGGTAGAGCGCCCTCGGGGGAATATTTCAAGGGTACCAAAGCAATGATAATTTTTCATCACAAGATGGTTCGGCCTCTCTTCGAATCCAACTTGCAAGAGGCGTCCAAAGAGAATCGCGCACTCACTACGTGTGTATTGGTTCATAAAAGATTCATTTTTCTTTCAAAGCCGAGGCCGACAAAGACTACCATTTTTGGAAAATAGTTAAGATATTGTAACACAGGAAATCAAACTCAGTTATAAATTGTTTTATCACCATGCTTTTTTATGATATAATTTTTATTTCATTTTCATTCATATTGCATCAATCCGTTTGTATTTTTAGCGATTTAAATATTATATTATAAGCTTTTAAATCTTTTCGTAATGCAATATAATATTATATGATATAAATTTTTTTAAATCGTCGCAAGTATACTTTGTATTCTTAAATATTTTATTATATAGATAATTGTAGTCGAATTGCTTTAATATTTCAGCTTTAGAACTCTGATCCTTTTAGAAACTTTCTTGTTATACTGGAATTAGCATATATAAATTAGCGAGGGAATTGTTATATCGATTTTATAATGTGAATAACTCATTACTGAAGTACTCTTATATATATAGCAGTGTAAATTTAAATCATGTATAATCCTTTATCAGAAAGTTTTCCGGTCTACTGACCGACTGAACAATTTTTTTTTTAATATTTCGCGTATTCTTTTCATTGTGCTTTAGTCGCATATGCCTAGAAGAAAAAAATACGTATGTGAATAGCGGTAATACATACATGTCTGATGGATAATTACGTCCGTACGTAGCTTTGTGTCGAGAAAAGCGTAGAGTAGAGGTTATCCCCTTCGTGGAATGCGATCGTATGTAGACTTTATTATGCCGTTTTGTCTGTGTTCGACCCTTTCCGCGAATAAAGGTGGAGCGCTAAATAGAAAGCATGTGAGAGGGCTGGAAATTCATTCGGAATTGAATAGAAGTCTTACGGTAAAAAGAAGGGTGCTCGGAGGTTCAAGGGGGATCTCCAGCTTAGCCGAGGGAAAGATCTTTCTTGATTCAACGTTGGATGCGAACTTCTCTAAATAATAGATGAAACTAGGAACGATAAATAGTCGGTTTCGCGAGAAAGCAATTTAAAAAGCTTACTCTCTTTTAAAACGTACTTCCCATCTTAAATATAAATCACTAAGTATCATAATTGTTAATTTAGAATAAAAAAGAAATAATCTTGACCACACATAATTATAATTATAATTGTCAAATGTACAATATAATAGTAACATTGCGATTGCTAGTTTCGTTCACAAGATTTAAGATGTTTCAATCTTTCCTCTGTACTGCATTTATTGGATTTTGAGAAGTTCTTTCGACAATTTGCCACTTTTCGCCAGTTGCGCAATTTAATTCCTTAACTCGGTCATGCTTTATGAGATTTTCGAAACAGCTGCAAGCAAAGAAAACAGCTTGTAGTTATTTCTAACTTTCGTTGATTGGACCTAAGCGAAAGGAGATGCCAAACTTAAAGCGATATCAAATCCCGTTTATAGAGTTCTCATCATTGCAAAAATTCAATAATTTTTAATAAGATAATTTTTATCAAAGTCCTTAAATCTTTTTGCAATCATTAAAAATAAAAAAAAAATAAAGACGATTCAGAGGAGGTAAAAATATATAATACATTTTAGGTATTACATTAGAGATATAAGTAACCGAATATTTCATCTTCTTTTTCATGTATAATTCAAATCCGTTCTAGAGACATTTATATACCAGCGAACGATATTTGATTTGTTCTCGTGCGTTGAAATTCAATCTTGAGCTTAATGCGACCTCACCAAAGAGAAAAGCGAAGAGAATAGATCGCCGGGTGAATCAGCGATTTCCCGATTGTACCGCGCGGTGCACATCTTTGCGGCATCCAGTCTCGCGTGATTTATCCGCGAGGCGTGGACGAGTGGCAGAAGTTAATTTCATAGCCTACTCGCGCCGTTTTACGATGTTTCTCGCGAAGCTGCAGTCCAAAGAAATGGCAATATCGCAGTTGAATCCTTGTGAATGTTAGCAACTTGGCGCGACTCGTTTCATCGGGTATAACGATGCACGATTTATAAGTGCAGCGTGGAAGAAGAGCGGCGAGCACCGGCAGCCTGCCTAGCGTCGCTCATCAACAACCGTTTCTACGCGTTGCCGAAGAGCGAAATTACGTATTCCTACAAAAGTTGAGTTTTCACGGAAAGTTGGGAGAATGCTCGCGCTCCCGCGCGTTGCAAACGATTTGAAATCTTGATGGACAGTCGTAAACCTCTTCACCTCATGCAGTTAATGTCGATCCTTTTCGTTCATTACCGCGCCAGCATTTGCGCACTGCGATATGCCAAACTTGCGATTTTTTTTTTATTTAACGGTGAAAAATCAGATCTTTTTAACGATATTTGCTGATTTGCTTCAAGATTTAACTTTTTAATCATTTCAATCGAATCTTGAAATATTCAACGTATAGCGTTTCGTAATTGGTTGCTTCAAACTTTTTAATATTCAACATGACATGCACTCAAATTTTTGTTAACAAAATAAACTGAAAAAGTTTGGGAGAAAATTTAATTAGAGAAATCTCATTACAGGAAATCTCTTTCGCTGTAAATTGCTTATAACTCAAGAGCGATCGAACTTTTGATATTTTCGTTAAAGAAAGATTCATTCGAGCTAAAATAGAAAAAAATCTGTTGATAAAAAGAAATTTTAGAAAATTTAATTAATAGAGAAAATCCCTACGTTTACTGTAAGCGTGCTTATAATTCAAGAGCTCTATCGAACTTTATTGTTAAAAAAGATATATTCGCGAATTAGCGAGAAAATCCACAGATAAAAAGAAATACATACATCCAGTGTGTTTGGGCATTTTGTGCATACAGAATAACGGAATTAGTGATACACACACCTTTACGAATGAATATCACCAGGATCACTCTATAATTATGTCAAAAAGATTAAAATATATGTAAATAATGAAAATGGTAGAATATTATTCCATCAAAAAATATATTAATACGAAAATCGATGATGGCAGCAGCATTTATTTTTCATATGCCAATCTGTTGAAAGCACATGTTATTAATAAATTATAGTATTAAATCCGTCTCTTTATAAAATATTAATAAGGTGTGACTGACCAAATATCATGTCAATCAGAATAGGAAAGTCATCGATATCTGACATATTTTTCATTAATATATGTTTTTGAATTATTTTAGTAATATTAATATGTCGACATATTCAATTAATCATAATATTCGATTATTAATTATGTGAAGAATCTGTATATAAATATGATTTATATACAGGCTTTGCAAATGATACCATACATCGCAATAAAACATTAATAATTTAGAAACAGATAGGTATTTCATGAAAATTTTTAAAAAAGATAAATATAAAGATAAATATTTATTTTTAAAGGCATTATGAATATCATATATTTTAAGAACTTACATCTATTAATAATATTATTAATAATATTGTAGCATATAACATGAACATTGCAGAATTCGATTTATTTACTAAAGCGAGAAAAGTATTACAAGAAAAATCTCTTTCACGCGCCGCGTGTAATGCGCCGTTTAACCACATTTTTCAGCTTCTCAGATTTCTATCGGCTTCGATCGCGGTTACGGACAAGTCGTATTATCTCAATCCCTCTAGTCTTTAGCTGAAGACAAAGAGAAAGAATGGGAGATCCGCAAGAAGAAAGACGCGCGGGTGGGGTTCATCCGCCGATTGAATGAAGGTCGATAAGAGGGGTACTCGGATGTAGCGGGCTTGAAAGTTCCGCGAGGGATATCTGGCAAAAAAGGGGATGATATCCGTCGACGTTCCAAGGGAGCTTTGAACTCTGGCGTACGGAGCCATCGGCTGCCGTTCCGACCAAACGAACTCCCGTCGAATCCTCTTGAGGGCAAGGATCGTTCGCCGACGCAAGAAGGTCACTGACTGATGTTCTTCTATGCCAGCTTAAGAAGCGCTTTATGAATTTCTCGGGCTTCCCTGCGCCTTTGATCCCCTTTACACGTTCGTCTT
Organism: Mycetomoellerius zeteki; assembly: GCF_001594055.1. Classification (NCBI taxonomy): domain Eukaryota; kingdom Metazoa; phylum Arthropoda; class Insecta; order Hymenoptera; family Formicidae; genus Mycetomoellerius; species Mycetomoellerius zeteki. The sequence goes on along the minus strand of NW_017257227.1, from coordinate 1,380,574 downwards.
CTCTCGCGCGAGATCCCGACGACCCTTCGACGCCGCTGCAAACGTGTTTTGAGATCTGATCGAAGGCGCAGAACGTAGGATCACAAAGAAATACGGCTTTGCTATTTATGCATTTCACCCGTGGAACTCCATTTTCTAGAGAAGTACAGATCAAAGAGTAATAACGCTCTCTGCTCTCACGGCCAGTATTTCACGTTCTGTCCTGTTCGGTCTTGGTTTATTTCTCTTTTGCCGCGTTTCATCGTTATCGTGTATTTTGACGAGATCCAAACCGTAATAATGAATTGATCTTTTCTCTGTCCTTTCAAGACTGAAGGCTATTTTTCGTGATGGAAGTAGTTATTAAAGTTCGATAAATTCTACGTTACCGTAATATCAAAATTGTGTATCTTTGGAAAGGCGATTACTGCTTTTGTTGCCTTTTCATTAATTCGGCAAATAAATCATTTTCCCCTTTCCCACCCGTCGCTGTCGTATGAAAGTAATAAATTCGCAATGCCAGTCGCTCGTTGAACCACGAAAATACGCGGAAAACATACAAAATGATTGAAACGCGTAATTAATAAATCCGTCGAAAATTATTCGCACGGAAAGGTATCCACGGGTGCGGAGGGTAAATACATAAAACGATTCGACCGCGAAACGTTCACGACCCGACACATGTGGATGCGTTGCACGTTGTAGAATTACGTCGTCTCGCTGAATTTCCGCGCTTTCCCAGGCGGAAGTGACATCCGAAGACAGGGTGGAGACGTATTTATTACGCCGACACTCTATATGTCGCGTCCGTGAAGGTTGCGAAGGTGGAAAGGGCGGGAGGAACATGTAACCGCAACGAAATTCGGTGAAACCTGTCGAGACAATTAAACGGGTCAGCCGGGAAGAGAAACGTTTCTACTATAACGGAAATGTGAAATTCTACTCACATGGAAGCCGTGTAATCACGGCTTCGTTTTACGAATGAGAACAAATACAGGTCGTAATATACATATAAGGTTTAACAATAGAGCCAACATCGTAAAGAATGCCGAAATTTTGTAGGTAGTTTACAGTAGATTAGAATGTAAAGAATATAATTAAGAAGGTTCTCGCGTTTGATGAAAAATAAGACAAGTCTATAATATACATGTAATGCAAAAGTTAATAATATCAATAATATTTAGAAAAAATTTCATTGACTTTTATCGTACCATTTTGAAGATATTTAATTTTAAATTTATAGAATTTTACATTACAAGTTGAAGGTATAATCTTATTCTGTAGTTATTCTCTTTTAAATTGAGACACTTGCATATAAGACAGCAATTTAAAAATCATTATAATCATAAAGTAAACACTTAAATTTGTTCTCGTAAAATTTCATTTAAATTGACCGTACAGTTTACAAGAAATTTATATTCTTCAATGAAAAAAGCTAGAATATATGTCAAATGGACGATGTGTATACATCAAATGCGCATCTTACAACTTTTATTTTGTCATTTTGAAAATATTTAGTAACATATAAACATTAACAATAATTATATATAATGGCATAAGATATTATTAGTAATCTTTTTATTCCATTATTTTAATTATTTTATATTATTATTGTGAATAAACTGTCTATTGACTAGGAAGTAGCGCGAGAATCTCCTTAATCATCACGGTAATAATTACGGCGTTTTAATAAATTTTCAATTGTTTGTTACAGAACTTTTGTTGATGCAAAACCGGAATGTTTCGTTTTACTTCTCATGATACTATGTTCTCTACTATAATCTTCAAGCATTTTGTGTTTCTGTAAATTCATTGTAAAGTTAACTACGGGAAGTTGAAAGTAATCTGTCATTTTCGAATGTATTCAGTTATTGAAGAAATAAAAATTGCATTGAAAAAAGGAAAATCTGTAATTTTTAATGAGTATATAGCTTTAAAAAAGCCGCTTTTTTTCAAATTGCTGGAAAAAACCGGAAAAATTAGTTTTTTTGGAAAAATTGCTGTTTTTGCTATGTAAAAGACATAATAAATAACTTCTAAATTCCTTTATAAAATTAATGCGATCTATGAAATTATGTAGCATTATTTTTATTAAAATTTTTTAGTTATCCTTCTATTTTTATAGTAAAACTTAATGTAACCTACCTTTAGTACATGGCAAAGCTTAAGTAGATAGATTTTTAACTCTAGTTTGTCACACTCCGGTCTAATGAACTCCTCAAGTGTCTCTTTGTAGTTTATTATTTTTCAAATGCTTTGTTACGAATTCAGTTTAAATCTAAATTATTTTCTAGACCTACTATTATCATATAAACATGATATTTGGACTCTATATTTTTAATTCTTACATTAATGGTGCAATAGTGTATGTTTTGTATGTTTTATTCAATACATTATGCGACCTCAATCTTATACAATTTCAAAATGTCTGTTAACTTATCTCGCTGTGTACCCTATACGTAATTATTTTCTTTATGGAAAGAACCGAGAAGCAAACGTGGTTTTACTAGGTTTTACGAGCACGCGTGAATTTTTCCAAAATAAATTTTTCTATCCTTGGGAAAAAAACCGAAAAAATCTGCAGAAAATTGGAAAAATTGGGTTTTTTTCCAATCCTTTAAAACTATAAATGAGTACAAATAAAACGTGTATATGTTTATTTTATTGATGACAAATATATTAGTAATCCTAAGAATTAATATTTCCGAAGTGCGCACCATTTGAATTAAATACAAAACTTCATTTTTTTGATGAAAAAACTTTTTTTAACATACCGTTTTTAATATCGCTGACAACTATTTTAATAGCTGCTACTAAATCTAACATTGTTTGTAGATCGTGTCTACGGTCATTAATGATGTGATAAATAAAGTAAGAATATATTAATACTTAAAACTTATATATATTTAAAAACGACTTTTTAAAAATTAATTTATAATTCATAATAATTTAATTTTAAATGTAGGTACATTAATCAGCAATACATCTTAAATGTGGTTTTAATTTTTATGTATTTGTACGTTGATGAAACTTCTGTTGAAAATTTAGAAGATTAGACTTTAGAAAACTAGAAAGAGTGGTTCTTTTATCTTGATCGACACGATACGAAATTTTTCTTCAAAAAAAGAAAAATTATTAGTTCGATGATACGAGAAGGCACGAGAAACGATCGGCAGCAGCAACACTGATTGCGAGGTCAAAACAAATGAAGGATTTTACGATCGGACAGGTACGCAACGACGTAATTGAGCATGGCGATAATTATTACGGTTCTCAGACCGGGCAAGCGGGTTACAATCAATCTTCTACTGAGAGGAGATGAATTTTCCGCTTTTTCTCGCGACACTTTTGTATCGATCACCGCTATAATTGTTTTCCAATTGGCCGACATTCGCCTTTCATTGCTTTCTCAGTCCGTATTAATTGCTCGCCTTATTTTCCTGGTGTCTCTCTTGAATCTCTGTCCCACGAGAATTTATCAATCCAAAACCGCACTTTTCCGTACGTGGAAATAAAAATACGATTAGCTCGGGTAGCGCTTCCTCGACTGCCATTAATTACAGGGCTCCCAGGATAATTAGGCGAAAACCGCCGAGAGTATTAATCAAGCCGGTAATTCACCCGCTTGATTTCCGCCGGCTTAAAACGGCAGTCCCGAATTGGCATGGCCCAGGGTCCTAATCTGTTCGACATAGAGCTGGAATTTGTTTGAATCCTTGATGAGGGTTTTAATTTAGCGATCCTCTCGCACGCGGTTCTGCTTTTCACTTGAGTACTCAGGTAGTTTGTTTTACATCCGCCAATCTTTCAGCAATACTCGTTTCGTTTACCGACTTATCTATTCCTTTATGAGAATTTCCCTAGTGTTCGTATATTTACTGGGCAAAAGAGTATGTTATATATCTACAGTAATTATATATATATATATTATAATATATATTATAATATATATATTATAATCACATTTGGTATGGTTATTAAAAGTGAAAAATTAATAAATGAGATTTAATCTTTTTTCTCCTTCTATAATAAATGTTTATGACCGCTCGATTACTAATTAAAATATTAAAAGATGAATTAATGCGCACGATGACTAATTTGCAAATATTCGATAGTCCGCATTAAATTGGATATATATTATTTTGTGTATTTGTGATATAATTTTCCCGCATAATAAAATCAATCTCGATGACTTTACTCTGTATACGCGTAGGTACTAGCAAATAGATAAATGTATATATATATATAGATGCAAAATGCTTATTCACATATCCGCCATACATTTAATATTGCGAGGAAGATTATGAAGTCTCTATGTAATGACTCTATGAGATTGTGCCAAATCGACAGGACTGAATCATCATGTATATAATGCGTCATCTCGACAAGGATTATGAATTTCGTTTAACGATTGTGACTAATGCTACCGGCACGAGAAGTAAGTAAATCATGTTATCCATTGGCACGAATCCAACATAAAAATGAAGTTATTTCGTGACGATATTTCTACGCTTGTCGCTCCAGTTATTCGGGAAAAAATTGTTCAATATAAAATATCGTATTCAGAAATAATAAATCCTATAATTATAAATCGAAGAGAAAATATCGCCTGATGTGTGAATTCTTTAATCTTTCGGAACTGCAATCAAAATCCGTAATACAATTATTAACACTGAGTCTGAAACCCATTTAATATATGTTGATTAAAAAAGGTATTAATTATTTTTAAGAAATGAAAGTGACATAACTCGTATAAAAAAGAATAAATACTAAATTTATCTTAATAACAAAATTATTTTAATAACAAAATTTAAATTAGTAGATGTATATAAAAAACATAATTGAGTGGTTCCAATAGACTTTATCAGCTTCAAAGGGTTAAAAATTTTTTTTTAAATTTATCTTCTCGTCAAAATATCGCTGTTGTATTAATCGTTAACTAAATATTACGATGTGCGTCGGAAAGTTATTAATGCGATTTGCAAAGTGATAGTTCAGCGCAAGGCCGCTTGAATACTTTTTTATCCTGCTTGTTCCTTCCGTATGCGGGTGTTGGGTGGAGAAAAATATATTTCCAGCGCAAGACCTTCGTCATGTCGTATGTAACGATGCGTCGGACAGATACATATTTATTTCGAACGGAAATCCGCGAAGTCCGGCCGTTGTCGGTCATACGTCATGTCGCGATGTGCGCGAGAATATGCATGTGTACGAAGCAGTAATGTCCCAATACGTGTTCAACGACGTGTAACTCTTTGAGAAGAGAGTGGGCTAGTGAGACGACAGATAGAAATCTCTAATAGCTGCTAGATCCGAATACAAACGAGCGGAGACTGTCACGTTCGCATAAATACTGACAAATCCACGTAAAGGAACAAGTACATCATGTGTAAATAGTGGTATTTTTCTGAGTTTCCGAAAGCCTTAAATCTACTGGTATTCTACCACATCGTCAATCATCCCTTAGTACTTATTTCAACCCTTACACTGACAATGAGAAAAATGTCTGCTTGAAAATGGACGACCCAGAAAATTCTGATTGTAAATATCAATCCAAATTTTGGTTATTATAACCAGAATCAACCAGAAAATTCTGATTCGTCCATTTTCAACCAGAATTCCAATTAATCCAACCAAACATTTTTCTCACAATCAGTGAGATAATCTAAACTTAAGTTTTTCTTATATAAAGGGTTAAAAATTATTTCCTTAACTTGGAAGTAGTTATCTGATTACTTTTATGTAAGTGATTACATAAAATTTGGAATGTTTTTACATTTTAATTAAAATCGTTATTATTAACAACACATTATATATTGTTTTCTGATCTATTAATATTTGAGAAAATTATAAATATTTAATCACAATTTTCTGAAAAAAGTAAACCAAACAAATATTGAACGGAATAAGCATGTTTAAGTAGCTTATAACAATATTTCTAAAAAATAAAAATTTTGATTAATATAATGCTTTTTTGTTGCGAGTTTTCGATAGAATTGCATATTTAAAAGTTAATAAAACGTAGTTATCGAAAAAGAAAAAATATATAAAACAATATACATTAAAAATAATATTTTACATTCACATTTTTTCGCCACTATAAAAACACTCCAGGTGACCATTCACAAGTTAAAGACTATTGTAAACTATGTGCATTTTATAATTTAATGTTCGAAGTTAAGTGTAACTAATCAACAAAAACATGGAGAGAAAAAATAACTGCTAAGGAAAATATGGTAAAGAAAAACATTGTCTCAAAAACAATTTTATAGCTTTCACTTATATTCTTATGCAAAGATACGTACATTATGTACAAATGGTAAAAATAGTCAACTGTACCACGCATGTGATGTTTAAAAATATTCTACATAGCGCTGAATCAATATCACTCTCTCTTTGTCGTATCAAACGGGAAGTTTTTCGCTCTTATACCATCGGGTTTGCATTACTTATGTCACGATAACTGTCTGTTCCTGGTCGTATTATTAGCTGCATCGCCCATTTAATTATGGAGATACCACAGACTAGCTGTGTTATTTTTACGCCGCGGGTATATTTGCGAACTGTAACGTTCGGAAAAGCGGATAAAAGAGATACGATATAAAACGTGAGACTGAACAGTCATCGTTATAGTGTCATAAAATTTCTCTGTATCTGAACAATATCTTCTCTAATTAGTACAACTATTATATAATTATGTCTTACGTATTTTTCTGAATTACAAGAATTTATGCTGGTAATATATCAAGAGTTCCCAGTTGTAACGTCTATACTAGGTGGAAGCTGCAGCGACTAAGGAATGAAATCAAACCTTATAGCACGGGCAGCGTCGTACCTCTCTCAAGAATGTACAATACCTCTTTATCTTATTCAAGGCGGTAATATTTCAAGTAATTACGCGACACTTGTACACGCTGTACGTAACTTGGCTTGATATAAATAGCGGGGTTTACGTGACAGACGTTGACTTTCTTCCACGGTTGAAAATAAACGGCAACGCGCGCGCGCGATCTCTCTTGAAGCATCATCGGTGGTTCTCCTCTGCGAAAGGCTGAATAAACGCCGCATATTTTTCCCCGTAATTCCGAAATACCTCCGCGCCGAGATGTTACTTCCGCGCGAACGACCGTATCGCGCATATTATAACGTGTGTGCCGGAAATCACGGAGACGGGCACAGCCGCTATTAAAAATTCAACCCCGTGGTGCGTGTATACACAGCGGGTATGTGTACGTAACACTGTTTTCTCTTCTATAAATTATGGAGAAGCTAAAAATGCGCCATAATTCGTGCAGTGCGATAAGGCAAGTTAGCTTAACACCGTGGCGTCTCCGCGTGTTCCCAACAAGACACCTTCGGATCCGTGACACTGTATTCATTTATTTTTCGTACGAGCCAACGAATACACGGGAGTACCTAGACGAGAGTACGCGGGAAACGGGCGAGAAATCAAGAGAAACTGCGAGACCACGTGCGCCAGAAGCGTGACGGAACAAAGGCGAGATGAGTCGCGAAATGAAAAGACGGATTTGAGATGAAACTCGCCGATGCGTGCGATGAAAAAATACGCGTCACACAGGGATTGATCGGCGTGCTCGCCTCGACGATACGCGACGTGGAACATTTATGCTTTGCACAGCCGCCATCTTTTTTTCCTTGTCGATGATAAGGATAAAGCTATGAAATCAAACGATGCACGGTTTCTTGAATGATAAGCATGCACGCTACTATGCCTGTTCTGATGCACGTATTTTACACAGAAAGGTTTTACTGAAGTATTTAAAAATTTAATTAGATACAGATTTAAAAATAATTTTGTTGGACGCTCAAATTGGTTACAAAAATGTTTAAAATTTTTTGTAGTATTCTCATCATGCTTAAAAATCCCACGTAATTATTTTTGTTAGTCCAACAAAATTATGTTCTGACGTGTAGCTAAATTTTTAGATAAAAAAATCGTTCTTTCAGTATACAGGTGAAATTCACTCAACGTTGCAAATGCTTTGAAGTATTCTTTGATTGATCAACTCGTAAGATTCTTTTTTCTGATTAATCAACGAAGAATTCGCAGCGTTAAGTGGATCGCACCTTCAGAATATGTTCGTGCATCAAAGCAGGTATAACAGCATACATGCTTATCATTCAAGAAATCGTGCATCGTGTGATTCCAGCTTAACGAAGACTACATCGTGCAGGCTATGTTAGTACTGGAATATACATAACTCGAGGGAGATGACATGCTGGTGTTGGAATAGCGTAATCGATATCACCGTTCTCTCGATTGAGAAGACTTCTTTCTTTACGCTGATAACACGCGAACTTTTATTGAAGGCTTCTCGATAGATAGATATGCATCGAGAAATCCTATCAATGGGGAATGAACTAAAAATATCGTGAGGGATGAAAGAGAATTCGATTGATTGTCATGTGTCGAATAGAATATCGGCGATAAACACAATTGACACTTGACTGTTTGATCGATTTTTATATGCACCAGGAAGTCGTGTTAAATCGGAATTTCTGCATTCTTTATAAAAGTTTCCTTTGTAACCCGTGTTATTGAAGTTTACCTTCATAAAGAGATTAATTTTCAATAGCAAGTAATTCTTCGTATATGCATTCTAATATTCATTTTGTGTATATCTTATAAAATCTTTACGTAAAAGTTTTTTTTTTACAGAACAGACTTTCAATAATTTGAAGCATCTTGTGTGTTTTGTATCTGCATTATTCATCGTCCGCGACGTGGGCATAATCGATAAGGCGATATGAGTGCACATAAAAGCAGTTAATAAGCAATAAAAGCTGCAGGCAAGATAAAAACAGACGCTGCTCGTATGTAAGGTAAAACGGGTTGAAAACTCAACTCGCTTATAGAAACTTCTTCCTCCGCCCCTATTTTTCTTACGTCCCGGGCTCGAAAGAGTATCCCGGGGCAAGATATCGCATTTTATCTAGCGCAGCTGGATCCCAGATTCAAAAACTTTTCCATATCGCATTACGTGCATGTATATACACGGCGTAAGGCAGACATAGTGATGCTCTTCTACACGCAAAGGGAACGGCGCATCAATAAATATTTCATTATGTACACCGTTGTGCGTCGACGTACACGTACGTGTACATAGTACGCGGCTCGCGGCGGAACACGATCCGGCGCGACGCTTTCCATATCTGCACTTCGCAATCTCCGACAACAAAATTTGCCTGACGCCGTACATATAGGTGGATGCTATGCGGCCAGCGTGGACGATCCTCTGCCCTCTTCCCCCTACCCTCAGGCGCCGATATCGATTATGAAATTGCGCCGGATAAAGCAAATGAGATACCACCGCGACGAGCTTGGTTGGTGGTTCTCTCGTGCTCTCATGAGCGCGTATCACTGATGCCCGGGCTGTTGGTTACCTTTCCGATCATATCGGCATACCGATGCCCTGTCTCTCTCCAACACACAGGTGAGAACGCTGCTTCATCGCTCGCCAGTTTACGGGGATACGCACATCCCGCATGTTCAGTTCGTATCGAGCCGTGTTATACGCCGCATGTTATTCGTTCCTCCTACGGCGAAGGATGGTGCAAGCCCCCTAATCGCTATTCGTCTCTATCTCGTGTTGAGCTCTAAACTACAATGTGCTCTCTCATGTGCACCGTGTCACGCTGCTGCGCCACTATAATTCCCGATAAGCGCGAAGGCCTGCGGAAGCAAGCTACGGATCGCATTATCCCGTCATTATTATTTGATCAACTGCGGAAGAATCGGGAGATAATCGAGGGAGAATACGTAGGCGAGTTCCGCCTATCCTTCTCTCTTCCTTTCCATCTTTCATTCTCTCTCTTTCTCCCGCTCTTGATCTCTCTCAGGACCTTATCCTATTTCGAAATTCGAGGACACATCCGGCTTAAGCTCTCTCTCATCGAGCGTCAAAGTTTTGGAGTGGTCCTATACATCCCTCGACTTCTATAACAGGCTTTTGGCTCGGCTATTACCGTTTAAGGAATGCACATCATGAAGTCGCGATATACCACATCCCCAATAGCGAATTCGAACTTTTCAGGCACGCTCGTATTATGCGATTTTCGTGGAATGGAAACGTGAAATCTTGCGCGTAACTGTACATAGATATGAAATTTTGCCCGATACAGTTTGGTTATATAGTTGTACCATATTGTGTATGTTCCCTATTTATCGAACGTTAATATTTATTTAACGAGTCGTCTAAATATCGAAGTACTTATACTACCACTCTCTGTGTTTACCTGTTAACAATTTATATTGTTACATAATAGCAATATTCATGTAACCATGCAAAATTGCACACACACACACACACATACTGAAATGTGGAATATTCTAGCTCTAAATGAACGATTATTTTCCGCTGCATTTCATCCTCTCTATTATTAATAGTACACGTTATTCCAATCGACATCCTCGCGGTGATTTTATAAAAGATATTTCAAGATGCTTCATTCTTCGAAATATAAAGATTCAGTAGGTACATCGGATTGAGTATGAAGTTAAGATGATTATACGAATCGAAGTAATCGGTTTCACGATATTTACGAATCGACATTGTGCCGATTTTTGACTCCCTAGATGAGAAAAATGGTTTTAAAATATTCGCGGAACCCGTATAATAACGTAAAAACTGTCCGGACTTTACAATGGTCGAGAAATCTGCATTTCTAATTTTTATACCGACATTCACGAAATAACATTGCCGACGATGTAGTAAAACCGGGATTTGCGGAATCTCCGTCGCGGAATGATAAATGCCGGGAATTTTTTGAAAAATTCGGATCAGCGTTATGGGAGAATTACAACAAGATCTAGGTTATAGTTTTTTTTCCAAAAAAATGTTGAAATATTTTCTCCCGATGAACATTCGTAACACTAGCAAGAGTTTTTTGTAAAAAAAATAAAAGAACCCAGAGTAGCTTCACAAATAAAATACAATTTATAAATTTTTCCTAAATTCTCAATGAGTAGTAGAATTTATTTTAGCAAATGATTTTGTGGAATTAATGTAAACATATCTATTTACCATCGATATATCGTTTAAAAATACGAAAATAAGGTGTTTGCTTCAAATTCATGGAATACCACTCATTTAACATTTCTTGATCATTTACCATTTCTTTCTTATGAAAGAGAAGTAAAACGTTTACGAATAAAAAGGATTGCGAACTAGCGAGCTCACGTACGTTCAGAAGTATGTGTCACGATATTGATCGACTTCAGCAACTGGGTGCCATTAGCCATATACTTTTTGTCTAATAGTATGAACTATTGCGGCCGAGAACTCCGAAGAAAGCTTACGTTGACGACCTACTTTTAGATCGCGCTAGGGTGGAATCTTTTTCCTGAATCAGGTCGGTGCGCGTAAAAGACGTGTTGCGAAACGCGATGCATGCAAGTAGGTCAGGTATCTACGACAAGTTTTACCCATCTAGGTAAATAAATTATAATTATAATTATCTGTTGCAATAAAAACGGTTTGCAGTGAATCGTATAGACTCGTAATTGTTTCGTCAATAAATGAGAAGAACCGTTCAATCCTTCGTGCTAGCCGGTACGAAAGAAAAATAGTCCGTACTCACTTTATTCGATTATAAACTAGCAGCTCAGCTATCTCTCGGCCTAGCCTCGAGTACAGAGTTTCTACAAAGACCAACACTTTTGGGTCTATCCTTAATCGAGCTTCACTGCGATGATCTGGTGCTGACGGTAGTCTGGTCGCTCCTCTCAGAGTCGAACATCGTATCGCTGGCTCTGGCCTTGTATCTCGATGTATTAAACTGTAATAATAGAAATCATTTGTTAATTAATATTTTATTACAATTGGTAGGTATATTTAATGAAGAAATATGCTAGTTATCATATAATTTTTAGTACACATAAAATATATCGCCTGATACACAATCTTATTTATATTGCAATTATTTTTAACTTCAAATTATTAATTAAAAATTGACAAGTGGCAATTTTTCAGTAATAATTTTCAGCGTGATGCTAAGCTAGTGATATATAATACATATATATCAAGAGTCTAAAGAATTTTCGCGATATTGATCATACACACATAACGCATTTTCTCGAACCATCTCTTATCTCAGAAGTTTTACATATTTATGAGATATTTTCTCGTTATAGAGCGAGCCTCGCGTTACTTCATGCTACGTTATAGTTTTCATGATAATATCAAATGTTCTTTCAAAGAGTAAAAGGAACGTTTCGATTGGCTTCAGTCCAGGAACAAATTCTTCCTTCAAATTCTTCGTAACGAAACCCCCGTAACGAGCGGCCCTCGAAGAATGCATGGCAGCTCTTTCAACCTGTCCTCAAAGTTGCGCTTTCAACATAGACGGATACAGCCCGGAATATCCGTGCAGAGAACGCGGATGTAGCAGCAACGCAGGAATTTCGGAACGTATGCGTAGCTCCACAAAGGACCCTTTAGCGCCGCTGCAACGAGTTCTTCCGGACACCTATTAACATCGGACATTCTGCAAGTTTCCTGGTATTTACCGCGATTAAACTATCTCACCGTGATATATAAAGAGATAATTCTTTTTTTTATATCTTAATATCGTTCGTATTGAATCATACAAAAGATTGAAAGCCTTGATATTCGATATTTTTAAAAATTATAATTCTCGAGAAGACGTTTTAAGAAATAAAAGTTTCTTTCGAATTTTTATTCTTGCTGCTCTCCTTTTTTATCTTCACTTACATTTTTTACTTAGAGTTTTTCTTTAGATTGTAAATTGAATTCGATAGTATATGATCTTTATGTTTTATATATAGATTCAAATTATATAGTTAGATACATTCTCTTTAGATACAGCAGATAATGGATACATTCCTTGCTGTTGAGCTCCTTTATGTTTGTCACGAGCAGATCCAGCGGTATATTATCGGCGCATGCACCAAATTAGTATGCGTCCAGCAATCGAGCTTCTCGCCATAAACCGAAAATCGAACCTTTGTACTGAAGCAGGATAAGCCAGGACCGGTCGACATTCAAACATGCGGGGGCATTTTCATAATGGAACAGCAATAACTATTATTATGGTATACGAATTCGTCGAATTATTAATTGGGATGCAAACACGATCAATCGTTCTCATAATACCTATATGCCATAACACTCATTGATGCGTAAAAACGTTTATCGTGCAGCGTCCCGAATTATGTCGAAATACGAATGTGGATATTACGGGTGCAATGGGTGTTAATGGCTTCGAATGAATAGAATATAGATCATTAATTCCTAGATGTGAAAAAAAGTTGAAGGGCCCCAAAAGTAATCAAATGATAGAAGGTATATATATTAAAAAAGAAGTATTTTACATTATATTGTGATCTTGAAAATTTTTTGCTAAAAAAAAAGAACATACGTATAATAATTTTTTAACCGATGGATAAAGTGATGAGTGGGATTGAAAGGGTCTTTAGCTTAGATGGAAGCGAAACAGATTATCGATGGCACTTGCGCTTCGCAGCTCTTACCCTCTCCGGTTTACAATTTATGCACATTAGGCGTCGCGTCAGTACAATATACACGAAGCGGAGCTTCGGTCGAACATTTACTCACGTAGTAGGTATGCTTTAGTCGTTGTTACGAAGTATTTGATGTAACTAAATTTCGAGCAAATATTTTCTCGTAACGCAATCACAGACATAAACTGTACTGTAGTAAAGGTCTTTGACGCGCATAACGATAATTCACTGTGCGAAATGCAATTTATCAAGACGTGAAATATTCGTGAAATTGCCCTGTAGAACTATGTTATCTGTTTGCATTCCATATAATTTGCCAAAGCTCAATGATCAATTTCCGCTTATCAAAGTTTCTCGTTTCGTCTTCAGCGTGTGTTTTGCAATAGCTTTCATAAAGATATGGAAATGCTCGTAGTAGGAAACAGAGGTATCGATCGTGATATGCTCCATACACGTATGCATACATGACGATGCATCGAATGGTTCCTCTGCATTTCATGCGCGGGTTATCGATGCAATATTCTTGACATTCGTGTGTATCGAAGTCGTTTATCCGTGCACACGGGATCATTCGTAAATATTGAGAATCTGCAATCCTACCCACAGTTGAGAACAAGAGAGGTACTGTATATGCATTGTGTCTCTCGCTACTTGATAAAGGTCGAATCTAGTTTCATTTCCATTCTATTAGATGACATTTAAATGCAACTTCGTATAAGCTTCGTATACGCTTTGTCTGTCTCCCAAAATGTAAATATACTACATTTAGATTTATGTCTTAATAATTTATATGACACCTAAAATTCGATTTAAAAAGTTTAATAATACGTTTGCATTTCAGACACATCAGAAAGTAAATCGCATTTATTGTTAAAAATTTTGTATTATTTCTACTAAAACTAAACTAAATTAAACTAAAACATTACATATTGTCTTAAAAGAAATATGTTTATGATAATTAAGTATGGGGATTGACTAGTAAAAACACGAATAGCTTCTATATTTAGTAGAATATTTTCAAAAATTGTAAGAATCGATATATTTCTCATGTCGTGACGGTCAACGTGAGGTTTAGTATCCCATACGTAAATGGGTTTCAACAACAAACAACAATATCGTACATACAGAGACATAAAATCTGACGGTTACAATACATACACATTGCGCGGATCCACACATACGTATCCGCGTAGAGGCTTTCAAGTACATGGATAATCTGGGACGCGAGAGATACGATGCACCCTATCGCGCATCAGCCGTGGCCGCAAGTAAGCCTATTAATGCGCGACGTTATTAGAGGATACTATCTGACCTAAATTCCAAGTCCCTATCAGTAACAGGCGTGCGTAGGCATCCTTAACACGAATTTACGATAAGGCCGTAGGTTCAGATACATGCTACCAAACTGTCTGAACTTCTGAGTAGGGGATCGGTCGTACAATTGTCCAGGGAAGTATTCAATCAAAACGCTCCCGTTGCTCTATCATTATTCTATCGCAGATACGATTGACTTGAGAACGATGGGCAAGCTTCTGACATATCGGGAGTAAATGGAAAGTCGATTTCGATCAGGACTCACGAGACTTACTATACACAGACATGACATCGCAGACTGTGATTGGAAAAGACCGGTACCGCGTTTGTTTGTCAAGTAGCGACGTTAGGTCAATCCCCGAAAGAGATCTATAACAGCACAAAAATGTATACAATATTGCTGTTGCAATCGAAAGCTTCTATTTCCCGTCGAAATCTCAATATCATAGTTTTTCGATAAGTCCTCATATTCGACAAGACCCATATAGATGCACCTATCGATATTAACCACGGGTGAAAACATGCAACTGTAGATATTTTGTAAAGTCTGTGATCGCAAAAAGATAGTGTACATTTATTTGTCAGGGCGAGATTGCCGTACGATCGTTTTCACTGTTTTTCCCGAATATCAGACGCACGATCTCCAATCGATCAGAAACTAGTCAAAACACGTGCGATATTTATGGATGCAAAAATTTTTCGTTAAATCGTATAAAAAAGTAACTAAGAAAAAGTTGTAAAGGAACATTAGAGCTTATCTTTGTCAGTGCGAGTTATTCAAACTTACAACATCGTCTACTCTTAGACAGGACTTTTGTTCATTTTCATTAATCGTAAATTAAGCAATTAAGAAGAAACTATAACTATGCAAGAACATTATTAGACGAGTTTAGATCTTTGTTAAATGCGAGTCATCGGAGCTTACGGCGCCGTCTACTCTTAGTCCCTTTTTTATCTTTCATCAACCTTCCGTCGTGTTAAGTGTAACATTACGAGCCGTCAAGAAGAAGCCCATCATACGAGAATTGCTTTTCACAAATCAAGCCGCGCCAGCTTCTCTCCATCTTAGCAGGACTTTTGTGTGCTGTGACGAAAAAAAAGGAACTCATAACGGCAGTTTCGACACCGTCTGGTACTAATAAACGTCATTAAAAGAGAGAGAGAGAAGAAGAAAGAGGGAGAGAAAAGACGCCCTTCTTAAAAAGTAATTTTAGATTACGGCCGCCATTGTCGTCTATCGACAGGCGATTAAATTACAGTAGAGAATCGCTCTCGACACAAGGGAACGGTAACGGAACGGACGAGGGAGCTCTCGAATTACTATGTCGTATAACGGCTCGTCGTCTCGTACTTTTCGCGCGGATAATCGAGTTACGTCCGATGTGTCTTTATGATCCTCTTTCGTCTGCTTATTGCTTGGCCATGACAAGACTTATCGGCACTTTTCGTCTCAAATCGTGCAAGTGTCGTTTGCCTGCCCTTTATATAGTGTTTTCACGAGGTGCCTTTGCCAACTCGAGAAGAATCGCAAGAAAATTGACGAACGTCTAAAGTCATACATTTACAAAAGCTGTCAAAGCGTAGAAAATTCGCGTACAATATTAAATGCATTCGCAAAACGAGAATAATCGGCGTAGTTCTGTAAATGAGAATTAACAGTATCAAAGAAAATTACAAAAGCATTCATCCTTTTATCTTTCGCGCTGCAGAACAATATTCTTTCAGTTTTCTTCTCTTGCTTTAAAGTTACGAGTTTATTCAAAGTGCTCATACATTACTAACGCTCTGTATTTACGACATTCGTCAATGCTGCATTCGCATTTTCGCATTTAACGTACTCAAAACGTCGAGTTAACTGCTCGAGTAGCACAATACGCTGTTAGATTGTTCATCAAATATATGACATCGGAAAGGGCTATTGTACCGTATGCTTTTCTCTACGAGTAGAAGAAGTTACAATACGGCGAGTGGTGTGCGTACTTTAAACGTTCAAATGCACCGGCAAAGCTGTTCGCGTAGCAGCTCTTTTCCACGCGCATACTTTCTTGTTAGAGAGCAGCGAGAATCTCTCGACCAGAATGGCGACGCTAATGAATCATAATCGGTACTTTCCGCGCAGAACGTTTTAGCCGGGTTAACCTGAGTAGATGTGCCTACATGCGGCACTGCGTCAGAGTCTGCTGCAGCTGCTGCACTAAACTATAACACGGTACCCCACGGCGTCCACGAATGGTTACTCACCAGCGTCAATTGGTTAAATGACAAACGAAATCATCTTCCCGTTCGTTAACCTTGATGGGTCTTCCTTTTCTCTCTCCGTAGCTATCTCTGTCTTTCACTCTCTCTCTTTTGCTTCATTCTTTAGCTTAGTCATTTGAATTACCACTGGCAGAATCTCGTGATCCTCTTTCTCATGTTAATTCATGTTAATTAGCAGCAAGTGTCCGCGGTTGCCTTTGTGAAAGAATAATAGGGATCAACGTTACACGATTCGTTTAGCATAAACGTTGGCCGCAGCAGACAATACGTCGATTAACTGTACGCATACGATCTCTCTCGGATATACCGTTTTTAATGCTTATTTAATACATTCGTCGAACCAAATTGCGCGCTCTCTGGCTTGCGATATTTTGCTTGCTAATGTAGATTAATATTTCCTATTCGTAGTATGAGATAAATATGGAAACTCGGAAATATTTGCAAATAACGTTTAATCATTTCGAAAACAAGGATATGTATATGTATACAGGATGTTTTATTTATTTACACATACACACACGTTGATCTGCATTTCGTATATAATGGGTCGAATATCTCGGGAAAGATACAAAAGTAACGGGCATTGGTAAAATTAATTTTTGGAAAAATCAATTTTTCATATGGAAGTTATCATTTTTAAAAAATTGGAATTGTATGATTTTTTTACATAATATGGTCCTTTTGATTATTCCGCATATAAAAGTGTTAAGGTAAAGTTATCAATCGTTTACGAGATAATTAATATTTCATGTCAATATGTGCTAATATAAAGTACAAAATATCTCGTAAACTATTGATTTTTCGATAACGTTACCTTAATACTTTTATGTGCGGACTAATCAAAGAAATCATATTATGTAAAAAAAATCATACAATTCCATTAAAAAATGGCGATAATCTCCATATGACCTTGAAAAATTGATTTTTTTAGAAAATTAATTTTGTCATTATTTGTATCCCTTCAGATCGGATAATTTTAATATGAAACATTTTACCGTATTTTTCAAATTTTTTGAAATATTCAACCTATTATGTTTGAAATAAACCACCCTGTATATATATATATATATATATACACATACACACACGTTATGATCTGCATTAGCTAATAAAATTTTCATAATAAGTAGAATTCCTGACTCATTATTACGATAGAATGTTATAATTGCAATCATATTAAAATCAAGTTTCCGGAATTAATTAAAATCGCAATAATATGCGTTATAATTCAGAATATTCCATGATCTTTTAAATATATGTACATAATTCGGTATTGAATAAAATTGTATGTTTTGATGTATACATATATTCATTGAAGAGTATCTCGTTCAAAAGAACAAAAGTTCGTCGCCTGCGGATTGTATTTGTATGGATGTTTGTGAGACGATTGCGTTTCGAACTATGTAAAACACCAGGGAGTAATCGCAACGCGATCCGATGAAAATCATATTTTTGTACGCGCCTCGATCGGATTTGATGCTTTTTGAATATTGGAAAATTATGTACGAGTTGTGCTCTTCCTTGAAACAGATATCCTTCATTTTTGCGTTAATACGGGAGAGCAACAACTATTACTAGTATTGAAAGTTTCATAGTTTCGTTATGTAAATAAAAATTATTTTCTCATAAATTGCAATTAATAAAAAAGGCATTATTTGATGTTTAAACTAAGACGGTAAAAATACGTAATTTGTTTTGTGTCATTTTTACGATTACATATATTATAAATTGAAGTTATATATAGAATTATACAAGTAAATATCCTCTTATAATAAGAAATTGGATAATAAAATTGGGATGTTAAATCGATAGTCGAATTCATTGTTTCCTTTTCCGTGATGCGGATTGATTGTCTAGAGCTCGATCTTATCGCGTGCGCAACTTCGTGTCGTGAGCGGATGTCGTGTCGATTTGATTCTCTCGCTGCGCTCACTTCGTGAACGGCTGTCATCGCGGAAATCGCGCGTTTGACAGTTATGTATCGAAGGTTAAATGTAATTAATAAATATTATAAAATTATAATTATTATAAATATTATAAAAGAGTTAATAGTGTAATGGTAATGGTAATAGTGTAATGGTAATAGTGTAATGTAAAATTATTACAAATTCTTGAATGAATTTTTAAATTGTGTATTTAGGATACACCTTGTATATATATGCATATTTGTATAAAATATCAAAAGCTCAGTAGCGCACGCGAAGCGCGCACCTATTATGTCTAGTGAAATAAAAAGGTAGATAGGAAACTTAATAAAAATAGGGAAACATCTACCTTATTGGTTTTCTAATTAAAAATCATTTAAAGACAGATTAAATTATTAAAATTTTCGCAACATTTCTCCTCAAATACAAAGATTTGTTAGTTCTTTATTACTCCTTAATCAAGTCCTATATATATATATATATATATATATAATCAGGGACATCGCAATGCATTAGTGAAAACATATTTTTTAAATAAATTCAATAATTTTGAAATTTTCATAAAAGAGAACGAAAAAGGTACTCGATTACAAAAAAAAATTAAAAATAACTCGCTTGTTAAGCATAAATTACATAAATATGAAAATCAAATGAGATATTACAATTTCATTTTATATATAATTTTATTTTATATGTATAATTTTATTTTATATTTCAGAGAGATTTCGGAAAAATTATAATTAATTTAATTGTCTTTAAATTAAAAATTACAAAAAATAATAAAATAGAATATAAAAATGACTGTTTCAAGCATAAAAAACAACGCATCGATTTCTACATCACGTTTTTTTCACCTCAATAGTAACGGCGCTTTGCAGCCAGAATCGGGTGCAGAAAATGTGTCCAAGGCACGCGAATTCACGGCGTCAGTGGTGATGAAAGGTCTCAGGGGTTTCCTTTTTCTTTATCACGACTGTGTGGTGGTTTGCGCGACTTTAACCCTCGTATACACGCGGAGTTACTGAGAATCTATCTTATGAGCGCAGGTGCGCAAGTGTGAGCGGACACGAAATCGCTGACACGTGAAAGATAGAGTTGTCCGGTTGTTAAATGTATTAACTATTTCATGTAAGAGTTATCTTAAGCCAAAAATAATACTGTGTGCATATATACTGCGACCGCACTCATGAGCGTGGTGCAACTTCGTCGTGTGTTCGCCATTAATGTTCTATACAGTTTTCGCAAGTAGTAATTCGATACTCAAATTAGACCATGCATCAACTGATTTCTCGCTCTTACTATGGCAGAGAGTGGCTATCCTCTCATGCCGCTTTAGTCACTCCCTTTTTGTAATTGCCTGTAAGAATTCGGCGATAGGATGACAAGTTTATAGACAGGGCGCTATTTCAAGAATTCAGAACGCGCTACCCCTCCTCTGAGTGGCCTCATGCCTCCAATATAAGTCTTCTATCTTCTTCCTGGCCGCCAGTTAAGATGATAAGACGAAGCCTCGCACAACAAATTATATATCGGAGCCGCCGAAACTAAAATCGTAAATAAACTCGCAAAAAGAAATAACAATATTCCACCGAAACATAACGATAAAAATCGCTCGAAAATTGCAATAAGCGCTGGCACGCCCGCTCTCCACGTTGGGAGGACACAGGACAAAAATGCCGTGCCATCTCGGTCAGGTCGAATGATCCGTGTGACGGACGGTGAAAAACATTACAATAGCCGATTATCAAGCAATCAAGTATTTAGATTATTAATCATATTTTTTTCAATCTTTCAATATTGACGTATATTCTTATATAAAACTTAACATATAAATATTATATATATAACACATTCAATTTTTAAAATTATATATATGTATATATAATAAAGCTTGACAATATTATTTTAAATTAAATAATACAAAAAAGTATTACATTTAGATATATTTATAGTATAAAAATATCAATACTGTAATTAATTAAGGATATTAAATGTTATTACATTCAAAAAAAGTTGAAAATTTGCTTCGTGAAAAAAGAAAAGAAACATAAATGTTCAAATAGAAGAGTAAACTTGTGCAAAGTAATCGTATGAGAGTAACTTCTATGTATTCCTTATTTCGTATAATAAAGTTGTGTCATGTTCGAAGTAAGTAAAGTAGAATTATGATCTCAGAGTTATACACCACCTACATATCTTTCTTCTTTCTTGTTCGAAGTTATTATAAGTTTAGATATCTGTCTACATATCGTTGCGTTGATAGAAAAGTGACATAAGCAAAAAAATGAGCACTTTTGAGATAACGAAAAGAAAGAAAAATTATAATAACGAAAAGATCGATTTCAAAGCTAATTTTTTATAAGGAAACGGTATATTTGCAGTTCATTTGAACAATCTTCGGAAAATGTACTATCAGAGAGAAGAAAACATGCTTTTAGGTCAAACAGTATAATTGATGTACTCTAAATTCGAAAATAATTCATTCTCAATAATCATTTGATCTTTCACAAAATTGAATCATGCTTTTAATTACATTAAAATGCAATTCAATGACGTGATTCATATTTGAGACATTTCGACTACGATATTGCACAGTATTAATGGCTGCAGTTGCTTAATGGAATAGCGAGCTATTTGCAGAGGCAACATCGATGGCATTGATATAACGGTTGCATTAATCCTGTCTGCATAAGAACAAATAAAGTCAAATATTTGAGATAAATCAAAATAATATCATTAATCTGATTTTATATTATTTGCTAAATCATTTAAAGATAAATCAATTGAAATAGTTGTGAAACACTGAGTACTAAGACATTCGTTATAATTATTTCTGAACAACCAAATTAATGAATATTTTAATAAATGTGTAAACTGCAAGTTCCAAATATATCTTAACGTTATTTTTGCTAATGGATATACGTATAAATTATTTTTATAGACATTATCGTGCAAAGCGAGATAAAATAGTAGGTTCGGAGAGTTTAACACGTTCGCATTTGTCATCTTGTCACGTATTGATACACGGCAGCATATAAGTAATGCATTTTATCGGCACATTGATTTTACCAGCCTCAGAAGTACGTTTCGCGTCACGATGCACATCTGTTATCGTGCGCCGCAGCTCTCTCATATAGCTCTCAGAATCAGCACAAGCCCTTCGTGTTCGGCCATTCGATCGCTCTGGCCTTCCTACGGCACTCACATTTCGCGCGCGACTACACGCGTCTCTCTATCGGGTACGTGACCGAAGGCACACGATAGTAAATTGCTTCTGCGGTTTTACTCTTCGCGATGGCGCGGAGGAGGCTGACACGGGGCAAAAGTCGAAGGACTGAAACTGCTCCGTCAATCGGCCGGTAGTGAGACGGGGTGAAAATCAAGAGAGACTGGAGGAGAATGGAATCGTTGAGGGATACTCGTTTAGTCGTGCGAAATGGGAGAGAAAAAAAAGAAAAGATCGGAGAAGAGAGATCTCTCTCTCCTTTCGTGCGCGCGCGCGCGAACTTTTACCCTCTGATTGAGTGGCAAGGGTGACCAGAAGGTAAAATCTCGATCGATTCGGAAGGGTGTGAGGGAGCATCCGACAATTTACGGACGTCCGGCGAAACTGATTTTCCTTTCTATTTCTCCCTCTCTTTCTTTCTCTCTCTCTCCTCTCTTCTATCTCTCTCACTATTCGTTCTCATACCGAGGTTTTTTGGTTCTTCTCGTCGCAATGTGACTCGCCTCTGGGGTACCGTATTCTACCGGCTTGCAGCGTTACGGCGAATCTCTCGTTCGGTCGTGGCGTAGTATTGGGAATTGTGGATTGCATAGAAACAGAAGTCACATTCTCCAATTTTTCACGATATTGAGTGAGAAAAACAATCTTATTTTGTATCTTACGTTATATCACTCTTTATTGTCACTAAAGGTATACGTAATAAAACTAACATGTCCAGTACGATTTAATTCAAATCAACAAATACAAAAAAGAAATTTAAGCGGTTTATCGAAACTACATAGAGATTTTTTTTTCAACTTTACGACAAATTTGGGAAAATGGAAAACGTGAGTCTCTTTCGGTCTTGTAATCTTCAATTGAATTCGCCTACAGTGAATGCACGGTTTCTTCGTATTGGTTTTCCGCGGCCAAAGCATTGGGATTGTGGCCGCATCGATTTGAGACCAGCGGTAGCTGTGGTAAATTTCGTAATACACTTCTCAAAGATAGGAGACCGATATTTTTGACTTATGCCATTCTCGTTTGACTATTAATTAAATTCGATCAAGATGAAAAAATCTTAGAAAAATATTTCTCTAATAAAAGTTTAGAAATTTTTTTAAATGACTACATCATCTAAAATTTTTAGTGTAAAATTTAAAAATGTCATGTAGGACGTTATATGAACGCATAAGTTCATTAAAAAATGTTAATGATGTATTTTTTAGTTTTAAGTAAATATGTAATTATCAAATTGCAAATGTAAATAATGTTGATTAGTAGTAATGATTGCTATGAAAAAAGCTAACAGTTAAGTGACTAAATTAGGGACAAAGGATTGAAGTCATTTCTTTCTGTTAACTGCTCGTAAGGCTGATATATGAGAGACCATAAACAAGCACGGGGAATCTACTTTCTAGCCCGTAGTGTAGTTTCACTATGGCTGCCAAATGTAATTGAACGAAATAAACGTTGCAGCAAAATGCTTTCACTTCGTTACATTGCCGATACACCGAGACTGGCGGGATTTTATTCGCAATCTTTTTTCTGTAGTCCACCATTAAGCGATTACCTGAATTGGCGGTTTAAAAATCGCTCGTCCCTGCGGCTTTTATATCATAGACTTGCGAGATGTCAAGATATATTTCGAGCACAAATAACAACAATAGGAATTCTGTATTTTTTATATCCTTTTACTTCTATTTTAAATAAATAAAAACTTGCAAAAAAAATCGGCGATTCGCGACGTCTGACTTGTATTTTAGCACCAATAACTATTATCTTTAATGGCACAACCTTTTTAATTAGTAATATATATCTAATCCAGTCGCTTGGAAATAAAACGAATAAAAAAAGCGAAAAAAGCTCTCGTGATAAAGCTGTTTTTGCGACTAGCTTTTACATGATATAGTAAGCCTGGATATCTCGTGTACATATAATCGTGCGTTTCACAGATCAATTCGTCTATGTCTCCCGTTTCCGTGCATATGTGACATTTTTACTTTCTACATTCAGCTGTGCGGAAGTTTTTAATTCGTACTGCACTAATTAGAGACTCGGTATCGACCAATCGATCCGTGAAATGCACTCGCAACCCCGGCGTACGAGCGATAAATTGAACGGAGTGTGTGAGCTGCGCGAAAGGGCTTTTTCTCCCTCCCGCACGAGGAGGACGTGAACACGAGCTCTCGCAAGGTTTTTACTCGTTTATAGCGAGAACGTGTAAACGCGCTGCATTACATGCACGAACGCGGTCGATCGGTGCCGCTCGGACAATGCAGTGTTTCCTGGAAAGAAATTGCGATTCCAATTACTCCACGAATCTGCAATAATTTTTGTCGTTCCGATAATTGTATTGTTCATCCATGTGTCGATGTGCCGATCGGCAGCGACACGGAACGCCAATCCGAGTGCACACGTTTCGCGCGAGTACCCGCACAAAGCCTTAATGTCGTATCACGCGTAATCACTTTCAGCGATTGAATACCGCGTAAAATAACGGTATAATATAATTACGACGAGTCGTGAGCGAATTGTTACAGGACCGTTGTATGGCTGTAATCGAGATTATAAATGAGGGGTAGCGTTAATAAGCGACGGCGGGTATCACAGTCGGCCGGAGGAGTAGGGCGACGATTAATATGTCGTCAAAGGAGCGCCACTTTGGTACGCCCGCAATTTCTGAGGCCTGCGGAAAACGTGAACCGGCGTTCAAGTGCTCGGGCGTTGAAACAATTAGGCGGAAATGCCTCTAATGGTGCAGCAGCTGCTCGAATTTGACTGGCAAAATTCCTGACGGCGTTTCTCCTCAATCTTCATCCGCGTCTAATGCATGACTCTGTAACTACGTGACAGTTGCTTTGACGGCATTATTCGTAATGAGAATCCGCAAACTGAATAGATATTGTTCGGGAAATGATTGTCATAACGAAAAATTACGAAATAAGTTCGCATAATTATATTGAACAGTATAAAAAAAATGTGATATAATTAAAAAAAATTTAAAAAAGAGATATATAAATTAATCGATGATTGTAGCAAAAATAGTTGAATCTCAGCTGGCAATGAGTATTTTGAGAGCAAGTCATGGGAAATTTATTACAGTTTATTTTATTCGCGACCGTTTTCCTGCAATTTAGGATTCGATTATAATTAGTGCTCACATCGCCATAGAAGGATTTGTCTGATGTACTACAAGATTTCAAACAGGTCAGTCGGATAATTCGATACTAATCTACTTGCAATCCCATGGAAAGAAGCTTATTGCGACATCTGGCACATCTGAAAACGATTTAGCTGTTAAACGCCAGATTAAAGCATTTAACCTGGAACCTTGTTATAATCAATAATATTTATTTTAACTTTATTCAATAGTCATTATGACAATTTGCGCATCATAAATCATATGGTTATAATACATAGAAATTATAATGTCCAGAAACTTTTCTATTTTTAACCTTATTATACAGTTGAATAATAGTTTGAATAATAACTGGAATTCGATGCTATATTAATAATATTGCCGTGTTCCGTATAAATGGCTTCAGATGTACAAAAATAATAAAAAATTGGATTAAGCTGTCATATTTTTTGATCCAAAGTGATAACATTTTGTGAACGAGTGCGCGATATTTTTTTTATTTTTGAAAAAGCTTTCAATGGCAAACGGAAAAAAAAACTATTCCGTTTTCATGTACTCACAGCAAAAAGCTCGACAGAAAAATAATCTCTCAATAACCTTTCATTTTTACCGTTAATGCAAATGAAATAAATTGCTTTCGAATATACGAAAATAAAAAGGCTGATACATGATTTCATATAACTATTAAAATAAATCTATTCAATTGTATTCAATCGAAAAAAATTCAGTTTTTCAAAACGCATTAAAGTTTAAAAATCTATTGAAAACAAATAAAAATAATTATAATTACAAATCGATGGCTAGTACGAGTTTAGTCAACTGTTTTATCGGATTCATACTGGCTACGAATTTTATAATTATAGTTATATAAACAAGTTAAAATAATAAATTGCTTTAAATGATATTACTTGAAACAAACAATTTTTTAAAGTTATTTGGAGCTAAATAAAAATGTATACACATGAACGAAATATATCTATAAGAAAATAAATTGGCTTATTGATTCCGTTAAAGGAAATTGGATTTCATCTGCAGAAATGAGTGATTCTCGTGACGAATGGAAATATTCGCGGAATTAATCGAAGATCGTCATTATTGTAAAAATGTCAAGTATCTCTCAATCTCCGCGCTTCTTTCGATTCACGTTTTGACGCACGTGATGCAACAGGATTATTGTAATGAGGCATAAGCAGTCGCTTGATAAGCAGGAATCTGCCATCGCGTCATTGATAACGCAAAGTCGTTGCCAAGAAACGTGAAAGAGTGCAGCTTATCGATGGAAAATCCCTATGGTTCCGTATCAAGCATGTTTACATCGATAAGTACTTGACGATCGACACGATGATACTCGACTGTGCTATTCAGTAGAGGCTCCATGAAATACGTGAAATACACAAGCTTGTCGCAACATTATTTTCATCGATTTTCGTTTCGTCCATGCAACGCCAATTTCACCGACATTTATTCGACGACGCCATCCAATGCAAAGCACAAACGATAAAACATTTCGCATCGGTTAACAAGCGAGTCGTTTATTTAAACGATGCGCGCGCACGCGCGAAGTTACCATGTCAATTCGATGATTTTCTCGCAATAACGAGATTCGCGTAGACTTCGACAATCGAAGAGAAATATCAGAGGACGAATATATACGCTCGATAAGATAATACGGTATCCAGTCGATTCTCTTTTGTATGGGTAAATAAAGGGTTTCGCAGTCATCGCACGAAAGTTTCTAGAAAGGGGTACGAGAAAATGGAAATAACCGGGACTGCCTCCAATAATTGGAAACCTAATCAATAGAGCGCAATCAGTCAACCATGATGCACCGTTCAAGGGTGAGATGCAATTTATATACGCGCGTGTACCTAAGCACACAGACACAATATGCGGATGCATACTGTGACATATGTATCTCTATCCACATGGAAGCGCTCCACTTGGGCACAAAGAATTATTGGCTCTCATTCTACTCCAGAGTTACCAACGGCATCTGTCCGTCCATCGGGTTTCCTTCCACCCAAGTTTGCGTTCTCCTATGTCCAACTGCGTCATATATCAACTCCACACAATTCGAAACATATCACCGTTGTCTTCTCCTTTGTGTCTTTGTCGATTCTTCTCGCGTAAAACCCGTTTTTATCGCTATCCGTACGCCTCGAAACCCTTTACCGCGACACGGCGCGCAGCGCGCTGCGAGGGAGCGGGAACGTGTAGTCGACGAGAAATCACCTGGGTCCGGCTTTCAGAGAGCCAGGAGCGGAGAAATCTGGCCACGCCACGTTTTCACAACGATACATTTACTGGCTCCCCCGATGTGCGACATGACTTATATCGCATCGTCCACATTGTTGTTGGAAACAAATTTGCCATCTGAAGATCTGCGCTTGTATCGACAGTATTGATAACATTCTTTCAGCGTCAGTTTCGCACGTTATTGAATGTTATGGACCAATTCATATCGCATATCAATCATTGTCAAACTATTCAATTATCAAGGACGTCATAATTGTGTGTCACGATTGATCTCAATTATTATAGAATTACAAGAAATATGACGAAATAAATTGCCTGACAACGTGAATATTGATATCGGTTTTTTTTATTACGCCAGTAGTTTTATATTTATTAAAATCTCAAATCGCGCATAGTATTGCGCTTTCTTTGATTTCCTTTAAATGATCCAATAATCAAGGTTGATATGATTGCACTTAGAGAAAAGCACAATGATAGCAATTATAAAGGTGATAACTACACAAGTTAAATAAATAGAATCAGTGTGCATAGTTGAGTAAATTATTGTATTATTAATGTATATAATTAAATAAGCTATTTAATAGTTTATACAATAATTATAAAATAGTTTATTCAATTATATGTACATTAATTCTACATATATAAAATTTTTATAGTTATCATTAAACTTTATAGTTTCCACTATGTCTTTTTCTCTGAGTGTGATCTGATCTAAAAAATTACTGAGATAACGTGAATATAAATTTATGTGAATCCTATAATGCTTTAAAGAGAACTACTTCATATTTTCTCGATATGCCAAGTTCCCGAGTCGTTTTCCAATGCATCGAGCTCGCCGCAGTTTCCAAGGGTAAATCCATGAGAGGTAAAGGTCTCTATAATGCCGTGTCGGTTTGCAGAACCCACTTAACTCTCTTTGCGGAAGTATCTCGATATGTTCTCGCGTTAATTTCGAGACGCGGTATAATTAAACACGTGATTAGCGTTTGCCGTTGCGACCGCACGCCGGAGCGTATCTCCGCACACAAGTCTTTTAACGGGTATATTAAGCTCGCTTCTACGACACACCTGTATGTAGGTTGAGGCTGCACCAGCAGCCTGTATGCGAACCAGGTAGGTGTTTGTACGTATATATACGTGTTACCCGCAACGAGTATCAGATGCCACGTACGTTAAATGGGACACCGTATAACATCTCGACGAGCTGAGTGGGAATGTATGAGGGCTCACCGACACGCGAATATATAGATA
Source organism: Mycetomoellerius zeteki (assembly GCF_001594055.1). NCBI lineage: Eukaryota > Metazoa > Arthropoda > Insecta > Hymenoptera > Formicidae > Mycetomoellerius > Mycetomoellerius zeteki. Next base: position 1,351,739 of record NW_017257227.1, on the reverse strand, counting down.
CGGGAGAATAACAGCGACACTGCAGGAGATTTGTGCGGCGTCCAAGGGTTAATTCATGGAAATCCACCTGAGCCACGCCCTTCAGAACGAATTGCACGTCACGAGATAACGCGGCGAGCTACACGGCTCGCGTTACCTCTTACCTCGTCCGTTTTATTAATTGTTGCTCGTGAGCGCGCGATCCGCGAATTTCTTCCATGAGTAGTTTCGCTCGTGGGAGCGAGAACAGTTGCGAACCAGTTTGCGCTCGCTTCAGTTGTGAATCCTGTGGCGTTTTTCGTATTGATCGCCACCGCGTTTCGCAGAACGTGTTGCAAGTTCACCAAGTTTAGTGAAACCGCCTGTTCGGATACGAGCTGGGATTCGTTGATGCGCAAAGATCCCAGTTCTCGTATTGGGAGTAACTACCGAATCTGTTGGAGAGAGTTCTATCGCTTGGACTGTCCGCAAGTTCTAAAGTTCATAAACTGTGATGTAACGCTCAATTTTGATTTCCTGATGGTGTCCCACACCGCTAAAGAATTTTAAGAATTGTTATACCACGAAAATGAATATTACAACAATGATACCTATCATTAAAAACTTTGAAAAGGCAAGATTTATATATCATTGTACGTGTCACTAGATTGTCATTACAAACGTGTATTATATTCTCACGCAGAAAAATAGTTATAAAATTAAGCTGGTTCTTTTGCAATCAAATTCTGTATTTTTTAATGCAATAATATTATAATAAATGAAAAAGAAATAAATGAAATTTATTTACTATATGTAGGCAAAAGTAAAATTTCTCTCGTAATTTCCCGCTTTTGATGTCATAATCCAATACTGCTAACCAGTAGCGTAAAGCCTTAAAGGGGATTTGCATTACGTCCTATGAGCAATTCGTTGACGTTCGTCATGAAACAGCCTCTTTGGCACGTAGCTTCCTACTGCGTGCGTGATATTAGGTACAAGGTATCGAGTTGTACGTACACGCTACCCAGGGCTACAAGGGTATCGCAAACGTTTTGAATGGAGCTTTGTACGGCCACATAACCGATACGCAGATATCCGCAAGTGGACATTGTACAATGGCCATGCGTTTGCGTCATATCCTACAGCTAATTCATCGAAATCCACCGAAACCAGCTACGACCAATAACGGACGCATATACCTGGTATAATGTATTTTGCATGTGTGTATGTGCGCATACGACCGACTAAGGGATCACGAATCGAGGACTAACCGTAAGGCTATCACGTCGATTGTCGTTCGGTAGATGCGTCTGATTACATGTTACGAGTGATTCGCAATGATCGTTGGTTTGTTGGCGAGGTTTCGCATATAACGGGATCTTGTTTTACGTATACACTTACAAACGACACCCACAAATCGCGATACGATCCAAACCGTGAGCCGAGCGAGAGCTTCTCACGAAACTCCCCCTAAAACACCCACGTATTCTCTTGTAGTTTTACGTTTCGAGTTCAATGGGCGAAACACATCCTCGTGTCACATTCGATGCACCCACAAATACATGGAAAATAATGCTCGCGCCAACCAAGTGGAAACTCGTTTCTCTCTTTCGGGACAAGCTTTCGTATTAAGGCTCGTATTGTCTCTTTGCTTGCTAATTCTACACTCTGTGCAAGAAGAAAAACAGATTGTACGCAAACAATGGCAACGCGCACCGTGTGTCCGATAATTTTCGTTCGCGAAAACCAGAGAACCGAATGATATCGACGGCAGAGTCTGATACTCGCAGCTATTAATTCTTCGAAGAGGGACGTGAGGAAGAACGGGAAAGAGGAACGAGAGGTTATCGGGTTGCCCCTCCCTCCTCTACTCCAAACCGCATTTCGTGTTTCGATTGTCGCGTGTACGCACGTTTCATCCCCCTTTGTACGCCCGGCCGTTCCTCCGCGATTCATGCTGTGCCGTGGTATATCTAGCACGTAACGGAAATCCTGCATGGCTGGTATACATGCTCCCGGGTATATTTACACCGGAATCGATGAGAATTACGAGTTAACATCGCCGGCACACTATCGACGGCCACCCCCTGTACCGGAGGCCGCCCTCAGGATTGACAGAATTAGGGTCGCTTCTCACGCACTCGCGAAAGCAACAGGACAATGTTAATGGCCTGGATGTACATACCATATTGTGCCGCGACGGTCCAGACCGGAATGCATGACGATTTGTGATACGGCCACGTGACACGTATTATTTAGTAATGAATGGATCTGCGGCTCGTTGTTGCGACAAACTAACGCGCTTGTAATTAAGTTTGCGTACGAGCGACGGCATTTCCTTTTTGTACCGTTTCATTTCATTAAAAACTTGATAGAAATCGTATTTCTCATTACCTTGTCAAAACGGAAATCAATAATCTATACTGTTCTAGAAAAATCAATCGAAATTGAAATGTTTTCTTGACTGAGTTTATATTATTCTAGAAAATATTGTGAACTGTGAGATCACTTTGATCTCGGATGTAACTTGAATCAAACATCACTATTTTATTCACTGAAAAGCGCGAGCGTAAAGATACAATTTTATTCAATAAAAGAGAGCGTTTGTGCATAACAATCGCCCAACTGGCGTATTTACCATTTTCCAACTACTCTATCTGATCAAAGCAACCCTTTCATCGAAGCAATTAGAATATAAAATAAAATTGATCAAAGATGTGTATATCAAAACGCATTATAATTAATTCTCCATTCTCGTTCCAAATAACACATCATTATTTTTTTTTTTTAACATTAAAACCACGGGTCTAAATTAATTCAACTACGATTCAAGGTAAATCTAACTTTTTATGAGGGGGGGGTTGTCATCATAAAAGTAAAATTACTTGTAATTAACTATGATTATTTATGAAAAGTTATAAAAATCTAAAGCTGTGCAAATCCAAATGAACAGGAAAAGAAAAACTAAACGAATGTGTGTGTGTGTGTGTGTGTGTGTGTGTGTGCGTGTGTGTGTGTGTGTGTGTGCGTGTGTGTGTGTGTGTTGTGTGTGTGTGTGTGTGTGTGTGTGTGTGTGTGTGGATAAAAAATGGCACAACCGTGGTTTTAATGTTAAATAAAATAGAGTACGTGCGCCTTTAATAAGAATCATGATTAACGTAGTCACAAACGTATTCAAACGTTTCGTCCACGATAGCGCGGATTAGACGAGATTACGATTAGTGAAGAACCAGTGGAACCGATGCGGGCGCTTTACGGCTTCTCATTTAACTCGTCGTAATTGCGGAGCTTTTTATCTACCGTGTGTCTTTGTGTGTCGCTCCAGTATGCACGCGCGTATTCACGATAGCCGATTAAATCCCCGTACAGCAGCAATGGCGGCTCGCCTCCGTCTTTTAAACGGAAGGACCGGCGGCTCTCGGTCGAGTGCTCCTCGAGTTTTTGCTCGGCCGTTGCCGTCGCTAATGAGACCGCAGCCACCCTACTTTTTCCTACTTTTCCTCTTTACTGGAGAACGATGCACGTATTCTACCTACACGCGAGACTTGAGCGTAAATTGGCGTAGTGGTGCGCGGGGGAATAAAAAGCAAGAGGCACCGCGGCGGAGGATCTGAAATTACGCCACGGTCTATGCGGCACGCGCTTCTTTCTTTTCGTAATTTTTTTTTTTGCCGTCACGCCGGCAATTACCGCTCGATGCCGTCTGTAAAATGTCACCATGCCAGAATTTCGTACGACGGACAGGAGCCTAGAACGAGTTAAGGTGCAGTCGTGCGTGGAAATAGGAAGTATCTGGTACCCAAGTACAGTAAGAAAGCTCGCGAAGGAGACGGAAAAAACACGTGAATGAAAGAGAGAGGCATCTACTTTGCTCTTTAATTCATTTAGCACATTTCATACTTAGACTTTCGAAATATATTTTATGATTAACAGATGATGTTAAACATGATTACAAGAGATATTAAATAATTTTGTATAATTTTCATATTATATATTTAAATTATATGTATATATTTTATAAATTTTATATATACTATGAATTCTGTTGAATATTTATTTGTGACGTAACCAAGTGTATTAAAATATAAATAGAAAATTAAAATCAATTTTTATAAAGTCCATAAAGATAATGGCTGGATTATTGCAAGAATAAATATGGAATGCGCAACTTCAGTCGACCACTCCCTAATGGTTCCGGAAGTCGATAAAGCAAAAGATTCTCCTCCGTTGTCGTCATCTTTTGCGATTATCCTTCGCGGGGGCGAAGTCGTACCATATATTACTTTCTTTCATGATATATTGCTCTGTTGGGAGAACAAGCATCGAAATACGGGATATGTTGAAAATTATGTTTGTTCGGTCAGTATATTGTCTCTGCCTCTTTAAACTTTCAGCTATCCAGTAATCCTTGCTGATACCACCATTTCGCAATTTCCATTGGAAATTGTTTTCCCTTGGTACACACGAATCGTGCTCGATCAACAAAAATATTGAGAAATTTCTAATTGCACTAATAATTTATTTCTAAAATGTGAAATGTAAACCTTTAGTATTTGAAATATTCAATGCGTTAAAACATTCAACAAAAATGTTATCACTTTTTTATTTAAAAAATAACACAATAAAAAAATCATTCTTCCCAAAAAGGGAAAAAATTATTTTCGAATTAGAAGATTAGTGACTAATTAAATAAATATTGACAAAAAAAATACATTTTTCAATATGACCAAGTGTCATTTTTGTCATTTTTAATTCATAACCTTTAAAAAGTTATTTTTTTATCTTTTGTGACAATTTTTTATAAAGTTACGTTAGTTCTTTTGACAATTAAGAGAATAATGTTTACATAATTCATTCAAGGTAATTACTCGAAAATCACAGTTTTTAATTAATTGTTAATTAAATTCATAAATTATACCCAATTAAAATTTCTTTTAATCATTTCTATAAGTCACCACTGTTCTTATTCAATATGTCGTTAATCTGCTAAACAACAAAGTTAAACAATTTAACTCAAGAAAATGTATTACCTCAGTGTATACGCTAATATAGTAGGCGTTGTTTACTTTGAAACCACTAACCATAGAAATGGATTGATTTACATTTTCACACACATAGAAGTTAAAAATAACTCTTGTTTAACTCAAGAGATTAGGTTACCATTGCTACCTTATAGTGTTATGTTACTTTTGAAATAAAAGAGCATTCCTTTTTCTTTCTTAAATAAAGTCAAAATAATTATTTTAGTTACTAGAACAGAATTTACTTGACAGTAATTCTACTTAAATTCTGTTCTTATATGATAATCCGTACATGGAAAAGTTAATTATTAGAACGTCTGTAATTTAAGCACGGGCTAGTGTTGAAGTTTAAGTTAATGTCGGAATAAATTTCGTAAGAGACTCTCGGAGAAATTTGCGACCAAAGTTTTCATGATTCAATTACTACTACTTCGCGAAGATAATTGTTAAAAATAATCGAAACTCCGCAAGCGAATAAACGCGATGAATAATGTATCGCTACGTTGAACAAACTCTATCTCTCGCGATATTCGCGATACTGGTCGCCGCGTTGGCAGAGTTCTTGCGGCGTTCGCAATTTAATTAGCTAATTTCAGATTGTAAGTCTGCACTATAAGTCCGAACTATAAGTCTACTTGTAATTTGTGGCATCGTAAGTTCAGAAATTAAATCAACATTTACGCGAATGTCGTCAGAAAACTCGTTGCAATAGTCAAATTTTTTGTGATACATGCATATATTTACAAATCTTCTTTAAGATTTATAAAAGATACCAATATTTTTCGTTAATAAATATCGTCATTAATAAAACAATTTATTTAATATTAAGAGAATAAATAAATAGTAATAAAATAGGTAATAAAAAAATAAGTAGTAAAAAATAAGTAGTAAAAATAAGTAGTAAAAAAAACGAAGATTTTTTACGATTTTGTTTCTATCATCAAATTTAATTTATAAGACTTATAGTCCACTTAAAAAGTTGTTTAAAAAATAAAAGAGAAATATAAATAAATATTAGTGTTTGATGAATTTTGGATATTTGATAAGCTAAGACAAATTACAAGATTTCAAAAATATCTCTCAAAATTAAAAACGACTAACCATTCTAGCTTAATATATGAAGATTATACGTGCCTGCATGTTTTATTTCTTTCTAGAAAATTAGTTGATATAGAATGCAATATGTGGATAGGAAAACTTTATCGTACTCGACGATTTTTATGGGCACAGTTCCCGGGCGGGGTTCAAGAGACGAGATGCATCATGCAAAAGGCGCGTGGCTAGATAGGAAGTAACTACGTACGTGCGTGTGGGAAGTTTAGCGCCGATGTAAGGTCAGTTGAGAGAGGAGAAGCTTGAATTGACGCTGATTGGGCGTGCGACAAACATCCGGTCGCATTTCACGTCCCACGACAGGGAACGCGCCTCTCTTTCTTTGGTGTACTGCACGTGTACGAGAGATAGATCGAGCGATTGCTTCTCGTTTTATCAGATACAGAAAGAGAGACAGAGAGAAAAAGAGAGAGACAAAGAGTGAAGAAGATATAAAGTTGCACTTCTCACACGAATGCGCTTCCGCCTTTTACTAGACACGTGTATACACCCTCATGTTTAACAGGAGACAATATTTCGCGACAGTATCGTTGCGCGAGCAATTTTCTCCATCCACACTTGACACCTATACATTGAGAACATTGCGATGACAGAGTAATCGCGATTTCTTAGATTAATAGCAAAAGAATTATTCAACGGAGATAAATGTACTTTTTGTCAGTGGTATACAACCGACGGAAGTCCGTGAGATATTATTTCAGAGCTCTCACGGGGAAAGACTTGCGTTACGACGCGCTGAAAAAAAAATGAACCAACGACACCGTTAACGATAAATTTCCTGCCGCTGCCTTTGTGCCTCGGTATCCTACTTTAAATAGCGTTTACGCGTCACTGTCCAAAAACAACGATTTATCGCACGATAGCGCGCTCGCGCACAAAAACGGCGATGCATAGCTGTAGACGCCGCGACAGCTGACACTATCGCGACGCGACGAAGCAGATCCTACGAGTGATCTAAAATTGCCACGTTGTGCGTTCGTGGATTTTGCTAATTTGTTACTGCCATCGCGATAATGCATTTTACTGCGGGAGTGACGTCACTGACAGACACCCTTTGAGAACGCGGTTAAAAATATTCGTTATACATGTAAAAACTCGCGATATGTTTTTATATAAAACACCAATAGAGAAATGTAATTATAATAATTTATCATTGTAGCAGTACTTTTATAATTTTATATAGAGAATAATTCTATAAAGAATAATTAATGATAATTTTTTTGTTCGTATGATGTGTATATATACATATCGCATATCTTAAAAATATATTTAATAAACATTTCCATTTGGTATGAAAATTTTAAATATAATTTTCCTAAAATTTAATTGAAAAGTTCCAAAAATGGCAGAAACTTTGATATGACAGAACAATCTAATTTACATGGATTTAACGTGAACAGATGAGATATAATTGAACTCAATTAGATGATTAATCTGAGTAGTTTCATATCGAGCCTTGATAAATAGCACGTAGTCCGTCTTGTCTTATCTAAATTGACAGTGCAATTATAAATACCAAGATGCAATATCTCGCAATACAGTTTCCAAGATATCGTCGTATGTTTGCCAATGGGATTGCCCAGTCTGGATTATAGATGGCGAAGCTACCAGTATAGATGTGATATTACATGTCAATGTCTGTACTAGTGTGTATTAAACTCAATGATTGACGATAGCAAACCTGTATATTGTGATCGACTACAGAATTCCATGGTGTCGCGGCTTATCTATTAAGATTGATCCATGTAAGATCATGGCATTATCAACTAACTTGATAGCGCGTGCACGAGGATTTATGAGCCGGCCCCTTGGTTTTTAGATATAATAGCACATTGTAGTAACGAGTCATATATCTCGACTTTCCAGTCTCCCACATGAAACATAGTTGTAGGATTATAATGAATATTTTATGATAACAGATACGTCCGTTAGTATTGCAGCAAGTAAATTATGATCTGTCGTCGGAGGAAGAGTTTTGCGGCCGTGTAAACGTGCGGTTTACATTCTTGAAGATCGCCGTTTGCAACTCGGCGATACCATCGCGCCGCATGAAATATATATCCCGAACTTTTTCCCCTGACGTAAGCGATATTTCGGAGGGGATCAGTTTTCAGAACAATCTCGTCGACTACGTGTCGAAGAAAACTTGTTAAGCTCTCACTCAACGAGACCGGTCGCGTATAGCGCACGCGCGCGCGGGGAGGGAAATTATACTTTAATTACTTTGATTCCCGTGCGAGAAAAATGCGAAACTTCGCGTGTACGTAATGGCTAAAACATCGGGCCACAATATAATTTCCGCACCTTTGGAAATATCAGGCGCTTGACGCTCACGCGACACGTTTCATTTCAGATATTATATTTCGGAAGTGCACTTCTGCTGTGTTGTGCGATTATTATTATCGTGTATTTTTCAACAAATACACGGACATTGTACTTGCATGTCGTCTCGCTATTATGGGGACGAACTGAATAGAATCGTAGAACTAGAGCAAGCGTCTCAGATCGTGAGGTTGTTCAGTTCCTCTCTAATTAACTGTGAATTTACTTCTCTGCCTGACGGGCATCGTAGTCAGGCAATCCTACAAGACTGCAGAATATCGAAGAAAACTGGAAATTGGGCCAGTTATATTACGGAAACATGTATATAACCCTTATAGTATATATGTATGTATGTACGCTCGCATACATATAGATATATATTGAGTTCGTACATTTAAATAGGATCGTCTCTAAGACCGAAGGTACCTGCCAATTCGCTGAGTCCACAAACTATTTCGTCTTTGCGCGGGTTGTTCATGCTTCCTACATACGAGTTTTCGGGTAGTTTATAACGATAGAAGAGATCCGCGCTTCCTAAAATTCACGACTATCTTCGTTTGCCTACTGCTCGTTTACCAAGTAAATGATCAAAGGATGCTTTGTACGACTTTAAAAGCATTCAAAATTTTTAATGTCGTTTTTCAATATCAAAAAACTAAGAAAAATTTTATGCCATGGGGAAAAAAAAATAATGTAAAAAATATAATTTTCGTTAATAATGATTAATTCAACATTTCAGGCTCTGTTATGCAGCATGCAACATGTAATTAAAGATATGAAACATCCTGCAGTATAGTCTGTGATAATTTCATGCGTCTGTTATTCTTTGATTATCGAAAGTAATTAGTATAATTTTTCTGTATGCGATTTTCTTGATAACCGCATGTATATTTACGTATAATGGACGGTGTGTCGGCTGCGTGACAAAGATATTTTATTACTACGGAACATGGAAATACGCTACTGCGAAGTTAGATCAACGCGCTTTGATACTGCCGATATTTCTGCATTAATAATTGTTTTCCGTAGAATTCCTTCTGATACTATGTATTGCATTCTTTATTTTGCGAAATTGTAAAAAAATTATATACGCGCTCTTTTTTCTATCCATTATTTGATGCTTCTCGTGACTCCGGATTCGATATAAAAGTGGTTTACAATTATCTCGACTATTATCGGAATCATAAGACCGTTGATGTTCCATTATCTGTGTATCATTAATATTATTTAGTTAATTATACCCATGATATCATCTCATGAGATCGTTGCTGCGCTTTCTTAATGAAATTAATGAGTACAATCCATTTTATTTTAAATAAAGGATTTCAGTTGCTAATATCAATGAAAATTATTGATTTCACAATTAAAACGTGTCTCTGTGATAAAATATTTCCTGTCGATAATTGCCAATCGCGTTCGTTTATAGATTCCACTTTTCCACATCGTCACCACGTGAAAAATAAGACGTCAATGGAAATTGTCCGCGACGCGCGAGATTCTGCTGGAAGATCCCCTACCAGCAACGTTGCACGCGACCACGCAATTTTAGAGTTACGAACTGACTGGCGCGACGGTCAGCCAACTCGCGGCTCTAATTGGTCTGCTTTGACTCGCTTGATTGCATACAAAGTAATTAAAAGTGTCGCCATTCTACTTCATCTATCGTCAAACGACTCGTCTCTCGCCATTCAATACTAATCGCCCCTTGTAAACTCGCTTCCGCACGGTCTTTAATGGTGTTTTCCGTTGCATTTGCATGCTATTATTGCCGCACTATTACGAAACTACACGTATTTCAAAGTTTACGCAATTCTACTACGTAGCAATGTGCAAAGTTGCGCTCTTTTACATTTTTACGATCATTCTTGACCAAGATAACGAAAGTCAACAATCCGAAAAAGTTGTACAAGTGTACAACTTCTAGGAACATGTCGGATTATTGTGTAAAAAGAGTTTTTGAAATTTTGCCAGCAACAAATGTTGCATGTAAAAATTTTGTACTAATTAGTAGGGGTTGTGCGATTACCCGAAAAATTCGGATACCTGAACCTCGGGTCGGATCGGGTAATGATCGGGTCGGGTCGGAAGGGTCCGAAATATTCGGGTACCTGAATTTCGGGACCCAAAACTATTCGAGACCCAAAACTCTATTCGGAAATTCGAGACTCGATATTCGATTCGGGACAAAATTTTTCTGACAGATCTTAAATTTGTAAATTTGGAAGCGTTTTCATATGTGTCGTGTAATTAAATATAAAATTGTGTAGTTAAATGTAGTTAAATAAGAAAAAAGCAATATGTGAATGATTGCTTTATTTTAAATTAAAGTGTAGAAAGCATAATTTTTCGACGTTTTTTGATATTAATTTACTTCGTGTGGTTATAACAATCATACTCCTATTTTAGGGACAAAATGGTTCATTGCATTGTTTGGACTTACCTGGATAGCGGTCCACTGCTGACGATGTAGTAAGTGTAGTAGAATATACTGGCGATGGAGACGAGCAACAACGCCAGGACGCAGCGCTTCACCGTCGCTTGTTTGACGACGTAGCGCGGACCGACGGCGCCTAATAGAGGAACGCCAGCTTCGTTTGCGTTTATCTTCATCACCATCGTCTCATTCGACGACGTCTCTGCGGATCCGACAACGTCTTGACTGGATTATCGCGAAGTCTTCGTCCTCGAGCGAGTCACGAGATGTGTTTGCCCGCGGCATACGAACGGTGCTACGTTAGTCAACGGATTTGCCGTTGAGAGGTCAGGTAGCAGTTCCAAGAATCGTCGATGCCCGGCAAGCGTTTCTTTCGTCTGCACAACATAGAGCACTTTCGTCGCCATGGACTCGCGTTTACAGTCTCTCTTAGAGCAGTCACGTGCAACATTGAATCGCGTCACGTTTCAACGGATATTAATACATGCATTAATAACACTAGTCCCCTGTTCTGGGTGAATCGTCGTATAAATTAAAATTTTCTTTAACTTCTATACATCTTTCTAGTAAAGACGATGTCAATAAATTCAAGTACTCGAGTTCGACGGAAGCCAGCGGTTGGAATCAAGTTAAAATCCTAGCTCGGAGCTACTCGTCGTCTACCTTTCGATCCCGCGATCAATAAAGCACCTTTTGACGAGGTTAACGAACAGCATCGGACCGGGACCTCTCGATGCGTTGGTTGAACGTTTTCTCTCAGCGGAGGTAAATCTACTTAGACCGGCGAAGAGAATCCTGATGAAGAAATTTCGAGATGATCGTATTTGAGACAGATTCAAAGTTCATTAGACACGCTTAATCCCGCTGGCATCGTTCTAGGAAACAATGGCGGTCCTCCTGTTCGAAACTCTTCAACCGGTCGTGAACCTGATCGGCCCCGGATCAAATCCCCTCGTCTGTCTGTCGAGTAACATCGATGATGTCTCACCATTGAGAATCTGGATACCACTTGTTGCACTTTCGAGAACACGGTATAATCGCCATTTCGCAAGCAGCACGAGACCGTGCCGTCAATCGCGAATCACGATTTTTTAACCCATCTGGCCGAATTATCATGGACCAACTGTTATTAAGATCTTAATATCGAAACGCGCGACACTTCGTCATCTCTGAGTCTGCGAACGCGTATTAGAAAGTCGTGACGCGTTCTCTCACAAGACGATCGTAGTGAAACGTATGTCGTTTCATCGTCGACGTTTCAGAATCATCTTGTCTCCGGACAATTTCGTTGTAAACAAGCGCGACTCCACTGTTCGGCTTTCGTGCCTCGGAACAATTCACCAGGCGAGAGATGACCGGGGTAAGCTTCACGTCCGTGTCCTCGCAAATTCTTGCGGATCTCCTTGCTCGTTCGCTCGCTCGTTCGCCGGATAGCTGCCGCCTGTTTCCGGTGTCGTTGCACGGCGAGCGGGTTCACGGCTGAACCATTTGTTACGGCGCACGACCGCCCCTAGACACCATCTTGGACCCCACGACGTGCAAGCAAACCGACTCACTCGTAAATTTCGAACACTGCTTCGTGTCTTCCGCTCGATCCTCTTCTCATTCCCGCTTCTAGTTACCTCCCGCCGCTGGCTCTTTCCTCTATCTGTCAATTAGGAACGATGTACAATCGCAGTGTTTCTTACGCGAAACAATTTTCGGAGTTTATGTCTTCGCGTTGGCGACCTTTTTCGTGCAACGTTGGAAAATTCCATGATATCGCTCTGTAACAATCATAAAGATAGAAAAATAAATATGGGGCATGAGAATTAATATTAGTGCTATATATTATATGTATATTCTATCAATCATTCATTTGAAGTAATAGGTAAAAGTTCATTTTTTTAATAGGTCTCTTCTCTCTCTCGAAAAATACATTTAAAAATTTTTCTCTCATCTCTGCAAGATTTAAAAATTGTGCAAATAGATATTAATAATGTCAATTGTACGAGATAATAATGCAGGAAGAGACGATTGTGCGAGTCATCTTAGAATAATTAAACAGCAGCAACCAGACGATTACGGCGCCTAACAACTCCAATTAATCGACCATAATACAGTTATAGCAGTGCAGCTTTCTCCGGTGCCACCGACCTTTTCCCGACTAATTTTTTTTCTCGCCGGTTATACAGTAAGAAGTCCATTAATCAGACTCCCCCCGGGTCTCCTACTCTAAGCAAGCGACCCCGCGGCGATACAAACTTTCGTTTTATCTGTTGTATTCGCGCGAGTCCATTCGACGCCGGATCCTCTGAAACGGGGTGGGAGAAACGAAAAATGCAATAAAAGGTTTCAAGGATAAATTGAAAATGAGACTGCAGGGCGGTAAGAAACGCGGGAAAACGTGGAAATGGATAGAATTGACGTCAAGGAGACCCTCCAGCAGAATATCACTCTCTGCGCAACGCGGCCTCCCTCACCCCGCGTTCTCTCGGGAGCTGACCCGACATTTTTCCCAGGGAAAATATTGATACCGTCCATAGAAACGCGCCAAGCTGATTTCGAGAAATCAAGCAGAGAGCAAGAAAGAGAGAGAAAAAATGGAGGGAGAGAGAACGGATGCGGCAGCTTCAAAAAAGATTTGATCGCGCAGGGCGGGGATCCACGCGACGACATTGGCGCACGGAATTTAATTACACGGCCGGAATGACTGACACGCTAATGGGTGGACGGGGTAGCTCGTCGAACTTTGGCAATACCTTCCTCGCTTTTCTATTCCCTCGTCCCCTTGATCGAGGTCTCTGTTCTTTGATTCGCTGACGTGTAATGATGGGATACTTCGCTCGGAATGAAACTTGGCACTCAGCAAAACGAATGCTTGACGCCAACGTAACGCGTGAAAATAGAACGTGTTTACGTGCTAGATAGGAAAATAAAATAGACAATCGTTTCTTCAATGTCGTGTTATCTATTTGGCTAATAATTTTTAATGCATAAAATATCCATATAATGTGACGAAGAACTCAATTTAAATGTAATGAGTGAAAATTTGCAAAAATACCAGTAAGAAATATTTTTTCTGATTTTTCTGACTTTTTCAGGCATTTGATTATATGATTATGAATGTTAGGTGTTATAAAGATGCCATAAAGAAGTCAGAATAATATCTTTCTAAATCTTCCACATATATGGTATCACAAAATATATATTTAGCCATTTACTCTACGTTCTATAAGCAACTTTAATGTTGTATGTCTTGCAAAATAAAGACAGTAAATAAAATTTATAGCCGTAATACTTCGCTTTTATTTAGATATATGACAACGTCCATACTAAATTTTTCCAAGCACGTTCAATCCTGTAATATTTTTTCGTCTTACGCACCTTAGTAACTTTTCTCGTAAATTCCGTTGTGCGCGAAGTCAATTCGTTTATTGCATGGAAATAATTCCTACGGGATTCCTTCTCGATCTACCCAGTGTCGGGTTGCTTAATTCGAGAGACACGTTTTGGCTCCCCGAGAGGGTCGTTAGTCGGATGCATCACGTGCGCGGATTTAGAGGGAGAAGCCACGTAGGTGCACCAAGGCCGAGATTGCACGAGGAAACTACTCGATTGGCATGAAATGATTACCAGAGGTTCCTCCTGATTATTCGTTCGAACGAAACCATCTTTCTTCCTCGTCTCTGCCGAAGAAGAATCTTGGCGAATCTTCCTTCTCTTCGTTCTCTGGGTTCGCCCGGGCGGATCCAATTTCATTCAAGTTACCTAGAATATTCTACCACACACGCACACATATTAACCGATCTACAGCAAACATATTTATAAGTACCCGAATGCGATTTGATGAGATTTTTAATTTACAAAATGCGAACCGTGTAATCAATTCCAGTTTTTTCTTTCAATTCTATTTTTTTGGAATAGAATGTTTTGATAAGATTGCCATCACAGTTAATGAGGAACGTCACGGGACAAAGGAAATTTTTGAACGTCGATGTGAAGTGAGGAATCAATCTGATACATACATACACTAATTGATACACATATTAACTTAAACTTCCGTCTGTAATCATATTTTTACTCTCTGTAATCTGGGTCTTTTAACTTAAATGTTAAGATCTCTATTTAATAAAAATTTGAACAAAAATCGAGAAAAAAATGGAAATTTTTAGAATTTAATAAAACTGTCTTTTTGCACCAATAAGATCTAAATTATAGACGGAGAGTTAAAATTAAATTGCATAAACATAATAAATATCGAATATAGAAAACAGATAAGTTAAAATAAAAAAACGACAAAAAGAAGTCAATCTTGTTTATGCATGTTTTATTTTATGTCGGATGTGGAAAAATAGCATTGATCGGGAAGTGTCACATCCCGAAGTTTCTTGTGGTGATTGGTGCGCTTCTTTTCAGTTCGTCGTGAAACAAAGCACTACGAAAACGGGAATCTCCCAAGAGGGTGTTCCGTAAGTATAGAGATCTCCCAAGTGAGACATATTTCTCAAAGATAGGACACACGCGAAATTTATCACTTCCTTCGCAAAAAATAAACTAAAAGGTTAATCGCATTTTCTTGCTAATATAAAATTTTAAATATAAGTTTTTATATTAAAAGATGTAATACTCTAAGAGGATTAAAGCATAATAACAAGAGCTTGTTTGAATTTTATGAAAGTTACCGACCTACTCCATTAAATGTTGAAACTGAATAATAACGGATCAATTTTTCCCTCAGAATGTTAGATCTCTATTTTCTGATCCTATTATCTCCGCATACGATATTATCAATAAAGCGATTCTGAGTTTATGAGATGTTTCGTAATCCATGAAAAACTCTATATAACATCACTTATTAATACGCGCGAACCAGCTTCCATTATTCGGTCGAGCAGTCTCCGCAGGAAGAATTTCAAGAGAAAAAGCGGCATCCGATGGCCACAGCTACTCGTATATTAAGCCTGGGCCTATATTCTTGAATCTATGTCGCATACGAAAATCTATAATATACGTACCTAATGTATATTTCATACATGTTACATATACTATATAACGTATATATTATATATATAGTATTTATTTATACATATATTTTATTATATATGTATAGTATTTTCGTATATATTTTTCGAGAATATACGAAAAGAATGGATTTACTAAAATATCTAAAAATTTAACTAGATATCTCGATCTGAAAATAATTTTGTTGAATTATCAAAATAATTGTGTGTGTGTGTGTGTGTGTGTGTGTGTGTGTGTGTGTGTACAGAACGCTTAATCATTGATGACAATGCTGTAAAAAGTTTTAACCATTTTAATAACCAGCTTGAACATTCTACATAATAATTCTGATTGTCTAAACAAAATTATTTTCAGATCTGTATCAGCTAAATTTTTAGATATTTCAGCAAAACCATTCTTTCTTTGTAAGATTTCTGCATGGAAAAAAATTCCTAACTTTAAGTAATATTTTCTTGAATAGTAATTAAGTAAACATTTATTCTTTACTGCAAATATTTATTTTTAAAAAAGTAATACTTAAGTCAATTAATATATGTTTACGTTTAGTAAATATTTATTTGCAACAGAAAAATATTTGCTTAGTTATTATTCAAGAAAATATTACTTAAAATTAAGATTTTTTTCCGTGTGGATATAATGTCGCTTCATCGAGCTTCAAAGTGTTAATAAAGGATATGTCAAACGATACATGTTAAATACAATTAACGTCGAGAAATTACGCGAAGTTTGGCTTCCGAAACAACTGATAACGGAAATTTTTATTTCGTTGGTTGCAATATGTCACGTTGTGCTGTGTGATCCTTGGATTATAATCTATCGTACATAGGGATATGCCTCTTTTTTCTTCTCGATTGCATTCGGCGGTGAGCACGAAAAAACAACGGCCGGAAATAATGCCTATTGCGTACCCCGGCTGACCGGTCTCTCGCTTTCCGGCGCAATTCGTTGCACGTATACACGTACGACGTGTTTCTCTTGCGTGCACACGTAGCATGCACGTCCGCAAGTACGTATGTATTTTTGGCCGGGATATAGAAGCGCGAAATTAAATCCGAGGAACGCGTACGCACACACCGTCATCCCATGCACGTTTATATGCCTCCCTGTTGCTCCAGTTGCGTATGCGCTATGATATCGCAATATAATATAACCCAGCCAGCCCAACGTCTCTCGGCCACTCTCGGCGGAAGCAGACGGTTTGTATCGCGCCTATGCGCAAATGAAACTTTTACAAAAATATCATATAAGTCGCGCGGGATGCCCGCGCAAATCCATTATTTATGCGTGTTTGATGAATGATCGTGTTTAATACGTAAATTAAAACCGACACACTGCGAAATATCCAATGCTAAATTGATGCGTTGATATCGTACCTCGACGAAGCATGATATGATAAAATTAAAGTTCGCGTGTTTCAATTTTACATGTTACCGATAAATATTCAACGGAATTAGATGCGCATGCACGTGAAATAAGAATGACAGTTTTAATCAAATTCTGAAAACGTCAAAAAGTTTGAAACTACAATATTCTGAGACACATCAGTGTTCGCGAACACGTAGAGCATTTTGAGAAGACACTGGAAATGGCATGCGAGCGTGTCTTTGCTTGCGTAAAGGAAATCAAATATCCTGCTTGATAATTACAAGCCACGTGCTGTAAGAAATGAGCGTGTCGCGTAGACGGGCAAGGAAATTAGTTGGGAATTTACATACTGCTCACTCGCGAGAGCAACGCGATTATACGGAAGGCTTTCGAGTGTCAAGGAGACACCAGCAATCCATCGAGTAACATGAGAAGAACTACATGTACTAAGATGAGGCGAAAGCGAGGTAGTATTCCTCGTATTGAAGTTCGAGAGAAAAGTGCAAAATTATATAAATAAATAAATATATATATGATAATAAACAGAAAAATAATTTAAATAGTATTAATACGAGAATTAATTCTTCTATTCATTTTGTCCATCAAAAGTAAAATAACCAAAAGCTTTTAAAAAATTGTCAAAGTGTCTGAAATTACATTAAATTAATGCGCATAAAAAATTGAAATTTGTTTCAGAATGAATAAAAATTCAGTATGCTGAAATGAAAATGTTAAAATTCTATACAGCATCGCTATGTTTAATATTCGTTAAATTGTTTTAACACGAAAATCGAGAACAGAGTTGCAAATTAGGATACATGAATAGCATCGAATTCCGCAATAATTAAATGATTGTCTTAGAAATGAGAAGACGCTTAACACTTGGTCGGTTAGATTGTTCGACGTCGTAGAGAGTCGAAGTGGCGTATTAACGGCGATGATGGAAATCTGACGCATGTGGCAAGGGAGGAATATCACCATAGCTCGGCAGTGGTTTAAAAGCTACGGATGAAGCATGACCTCCGCATATTATCCGACTTAAAAAGCAATTAACTAGCTGACGAGGCGTGCGAGAGATTTTTTTCGTACCATGCGCGCATTACATAGAGCTTTTTACGGTCGTTTTGTGTATAAATCAGTACTCTCTACTATTTATGCTTCTCGCCCCTCCTCTCTTTCTCTCTCTTTCTATCTCTTTCTAAATCCTCAGATTAAAAAAGGAACGATTTACGTGTCTGACAACGTCTTTGCATCTTCGAGGATGCAATGTTACGTAAGGAATTTAATACTGTTTTTCGCGTGTTTTCACAACGTCGGATAGAAAAATATCAATTATGCTTATGGAAATAACGTGGGACAAGAGAAGACCCGAGATGCCGCGATGGAAAATAAAGACGGAAGTCGATAACTGTGCGTAGGTGCTCTCTGCGATAAGAAAATATTTCCTCTATTTTCTATGTAGCATCCTAGTAGCATGCAAATTCATGCTAATTGTTTGCATTAATATTTATTATTTAATACGTAAGGAAGCGCGCGCAAATATCCTATTTTTATTTGCAGATTATTTCTTATCAATTTTCAAAATAAAAAATTTATTATATCGAGCTATTGAGAATTAATGGCTTCCCTATATATATTTAGAAAATATTTAATAATTAATATCTATTTCAGGGACACACATAAAATTTGAAAAAATAAAGAACTTAGAAATTTTAAGTGAAAACAATATTAGGTAAGTAAAAAATTAGAAATTTTAATCCTGACAAAATCAAGAGAGAACATCTAACCGCTAATTTAAGCTGGATATATTTTATCATTATATGCAATAAGCTACAGGATTTCTTGAATTTAACAAGTGATTATTCCACTTATCATTTAATAGCAGAGACAGTTTTCGAGTTTTACTGTTGCAATTTCGGCGCATTTGTGACTACTATTCTCTCTGACCGGCGTATTTTTTTACCCGTCGCAACCACAACCGGAGAGCGGATCTATCGACGGTGTTGCTGTCATTTCAACGCTGTTGCACACATAACGATAGACGAACAACCGAGATGCGCTGCACGAACGAGAAGAGAATAGATAGATGCATACGCATATCGACGGCATGGTAACGCCTCTTTACGACTGCCGTTCGTATCGCGTGATATTTAACGTGTCGTCATAATTCGTCCTCCTGTCGCTCGTTTTCGCTCGCCGCCCACGAGATTTTGCGAGCGCATTGAAGTTTGCGCGTACGTGGTTTATGAAAGAACGCAGAGAAGCGTTGTATATTCCGTACCATTTACTCGTCTTGCACGTACTCTGTCCGAGATCAAACTTGCAGCGCAGTTAATATTTTAAGCCCCGGGATATGAACACAGGCAGTAAATATAATAATAACGAGTATTAAACGCGTTGAAATCGTCGGTAACCCCGAAATAGTACTTTCGTCATTATACATGTATGAATCGTGTATAATCGTATAATTTGGGAAGTAATTTGTGAAACTATAGAACACAAATATAAAATACATTATCAATTTAAATTGTTATTAATTGTTAATCCATGGCTTATTTGTTCTAATATCAATTTCGTGATACTTTTACCACGGTGAAAATAAACAACTTATTTTTGCGTTAAAATTCTAGAAGAAAATAAGTGTGATGTATCGTGTTCTGAACTGCTACGTTGATCATTAATTAGCTGCCGCCGGCGTTGTACGTTATAGCAGGACATTCAAGAACGAGCGCGCGACATAAAGCGCAGGTAATGAATGCGTCTCATTTACGAGTCGTTTGAAATTATAATTAAAATTGAAATTTCCTAGGAAATAACAGCGCGGAAAGATATGATATAGCTTAAACGTTGCTAAAATGAGATTTTACACAATTTAGAAAAGAGAAAGACAGCTACAAGAGCTGACCTAAATATTATTGTAATTTTAAGTTTAATCGCTGCTTACAAAAATCGACAATACTCCCTAATTTTCGCCTACAGTTAGATCTAACAAAAGTTCTAATAAAAAGTGAACGTTAACAGTATTTGACGCAAAAACGTAAACACACGTGAATTATCTCTTGTCACGCGCATGTTTCTTCGTGTGGGTGTACACGCCCGTCTTTGTTGGATTATTGCTCACTCGTCCCTCGTTTACTTTTCGAGTGCTTCTCTCAGCGCGAGTACAGCGCGTCTAATTACGACTCTGTATCCGCTTACGGAAGTACTTCTACAAACACGGAAGAGAACACGCGGGAGCGGGTTATCGACGTCGTTATTAAATTTACCAGAACTACAATATTTGCATAGCGATTAATATTACTGATTAATATTATACGTGGATTAGTAATATAGCAACTCTTTCCTGTTCATTTTGTTAATAAACGACGTTATTAACCCGTGTAATTACATTCCAGTTGTGATTAGAGGATACTGTATATAATATTTGTTATTTGCTAGATGTTAATTTACAATTATTATATCAATTTCGTAATGAATCTATTCTCTCTATAATTTTTGTTCAAAATTCCTAAATTCTAATTTTCACATTCGTTGTCTGCACCTAATTAACATATTAATATCACAACATGTGGTCTTTTTATTAATGAACGATTAGTCCTCATTTACTTATCTGTCCTTTTCATCTATATAATATAATATTTAATCTTATGTTATGTGAATGAAATAAATGACGATTAAATCCCGAATATAACGTGAATGTATGAAGCAATCGGTTGTGAATTAATAGGAAACATTTTTTTTAAATCCACTAAACGTTTTTATGATACACGCTCTGCAAATGTCATGAATATTACATGAAAGTTTAATTATTATATCCAAACGACTAATGAGAATATTTTGCCCCTCCCCCCCTCAAAAAAACATTTCTGATATTAGTGCGACGATGTGATGTCGTCCGGTGAGATGCTGCATCTCTTGCAGTTAATGGTCGGTAAAGTACATTTTAGTAGAGCCCACTCAGGCATATGGTTGGTACAGTACGCGATAATTATGGTTGTAAGCTGAAATTGCGATCATATCGACGTGCCGGTAACGCTGTTAACTTGCCACGGAGCCATGTAGTCGTACGTTGTACGTGTTAATTCGGTGTTAACATCTGTCGTGTGTACCGACTTGCAGAGGATAGAACGCTAGCTACGATATTTGCACTAATGATGGCACCGTAAAACGGAATGCGTGCGTTGCACTACAAATCGGTAAGCTACAATTTATGGTAATTAAATTCACATATGCGCTTAAGAGACAGGTTGAAGTATTAGGATTTTGAACCGTTCTACAAACAAATGTTTCGCGTAATATTACGTCATATGTCGAGAAATTAATTCTTATCATATACATAGAAAGCAAGAACGTGCGTATTCATGAGCAATAGTAATTTATGCGCACGTCAGAATTGCTTATTCGCATTGCTTTCGCATTGTTAACAATAACGAGCTATTCGACTTCAATCAACTCAATTCGACTGAGTCCATTGAAATGTTCGAAGCGGCATATAAACTCCGCGTAAACGCGTTTTAGGCTTATTTAATACATATAGCGATTTAATAGATAGTTACGTTAATTAATGTAAAGTGGTGAATTTCTGCATTAACGCTATGTAATTGTCTACAGTTGTGGAAATAATGTTTATTCGAAGCCAAAGAATTTTATTAACATCGCGTGCATACATTCCACCGCATTGGATTGCTACCACATGTCTTGATTCGAGAAGAAAATTCAATTTCAACCGATATTGGTAAATTTCGTAAGCTGGCGATTTCGTTACTCTCGTGTGTGATGCAAAAAGGGACTGCGAAATTCACACCTTTTCGCGTCAAAGCCGCAGGTCGGCATCGAAATGCATTTCTTAAAAGCGAATGGCCTATTGAATTTCGTTTCGCGCGGAGATCTTAGACTCCACTGGGGACATAGAAGAAAGTTCGATTCTCGGATGATGCACGGTTCCCGTGTTTACCATCTCAAGTTCGCTCCGCTTGCTCTGCATTGCACCGACCCTACCGTGATGCACAACTCCATAGTCGCTGCTGCCGCCGCCGCCACCATTACCAGCGCATCTTCGATTCTCGTCCTTGCTGCAGTTCTCCTTTTCGTTTTGCTCCAAGGCATTCCAGAGTTCACCTCGTACACCTCCGCTTCGTTCTCGAACTTCCGCGACACGGATTTACGGTCTCTCGTCCGCAACGTCGTCGCTTAAAGCTTTGTCGTTGTCGTTGTTGTCGTCGTCATCGTCGTCTTTACCCGCAGGGTATTTTACTTTTGCGGATTAAACCACTGTATATGCAAAAAAAGAAAATAAAATTTGCATGTACGAATAATTATGATAAATCCTACACTATTTTAGTCTTATTAACGCAGTGCTTAAGCAGTTATCTAAATTTGACCTTTTCGTATAATTAATTTTGTAAATTAATAATTTAATAAAACCGTAATATTGTTCGATTTATGTATAATATAATGAGAAATAAAAGCATAGGCTACTTATATTCGATGAATTCTCTTCAAAATCCAACCGGGGCATAATAACTAAAGTACAAAGAGCTATATTTAAATTTATAACTAGAGAAGTACTTTAAATCTTCAGCATGCATATGAGTATAAGTATATGCATAAGGTATTAACAGCTTAACATAAATAACACGACTACGTTCTTCAAGATTTAAATTTAAAGCTGCAAGGCAAAGTAAAGTAAGTCAAAGTAAAAGTAGTAAAACTATTTATCAGAAAATACTTGTTCAAAGTTGGTAACACGCTGCAACTTATACTGCATTCCCAGATTCAATCTCCATTGTTATTAACAGGACCATCGTTGGCAAACATGTTGCATATTGATGATTTCGTATTATTTGCATTATACTAACGTTGTAACATAACACATCGCGCGATGGTATAACGCCCACATTATTATCATACGTAATAGCCACAATAATACGCAATAATCGTGTTGTATCATAATTAGTTGTCATACATACAGTGGCAATCGAGGTGGCAATGTATCGCCATCGTTATTATGACATAGCACAAACGCGTTAACGATGTAACTAATTTCAATGGATGTAATACCCAAAGATTTAATAAAGTTCCATAAATGAAGTAATCCTGACTGTGACACACTTATACACATAGCATTGATGTTTCTTTGATATCTCTTTAAGATCAATGTAGTATTATTTAAAATTAACTTGTCGCAAATTAAAGCTACTTTAATTTCGTATTAAACTCCGTGTTGTATTTTCCATTTAAATTTACGCATAATATTGATATTTTATATTTTTTAACTTTCTTATATAATTAAATTACAAATTAAAAATGCAACAATAAATTATAACAATCGATATCGTATATAAAAGAGAAATCGATATCTTATATATCGGAAAAAAAAATTTTGCTGAAATATAAAAAAATTTAGCTAGAAATTATAATATTTTCAGGTCTGTATCTAATTAAATTTTTAAATACTTCAGCAAAACTGATCTTTCTACAAAAAAAAACATCATACAATTTTGGTACAACTTTGATGTGAGATTCTCGTAAAAATCATTCAATCTGAACAAGTTTTAGTAATGAGAAATAAAAAAACATATTCAAGTCTCAATATTCGAATTTTCATCTCGTACTATTCATTCTCTCGATAAATAATAGAACGCGCGATAACAACGATGATGACTATATACATACATCGTTTGCTCCTTTTGTTGCGGCCTCTGATATTGTGTTAGAAAATCGTTGAACCGAGTCTACGTAAACGTTATTCTAAGTACAAACTTTCTCCCGAATATGTGTACGACCCTGTAATTGTACATGATTATTTTCCACTCGAAAGCTCTACTATAGAGGTAATAACACAAAGACTCATTATCGTTCATCGTGCATAAGCGTTGTTCTAACAGGATTGTTCTAGGAAAAGATTTCGATAATTCCCAAAAGCTATTGCGAGTTAAAACTGTTCCATTAAGTGGACTGGCCTTTACCGGATCGTTTATTCGTATTACCGACTGATAGCGCGACGCATGCAACGATTTATGTATGCTATCTTTAGAAATGATCATGTTTCTTGGGTTAAATCGCTCGGTATTGATTTTATAGCGACACAACACTTACGATCGTATTCTCGAAGTGCCAGCTTTTAACGTTGTTATTCGGAAA
The DNA here is from genome assembly GCF_001594055.1 of Mycetomoellerius zeteki. Lineage (NCBI taxonomy): Eukaryota > Metazoa > Arthropoda > Insecta > Hymenoptera > Formicidae > Mycetomoellerius > Mycetomoellerius zeteki. The sequence goes on along the minus strand of NW_017257227.1, from coordinate 1,327,379 downwards.
ATTTAATCCACTTAAATAAAATATCTTATCGTTAATAAGAACAGTCTAGTAATCATTCTATTTGAGGAATAAAGGAAATTTTGATTTTCTTTATAACGGAGGAGATAATATTCTGATTAGAAAATTGATTTCGTCGTCTAGAGAAAAACAAAGACTATTTTAATAAAACCAGCTTCATATTTCGCAAACCACATAATTGCAATATTTCACAATGTAACTGAGATATTTTACATAGCTCGCGGTATATATTGTAGCTTTCATGTACGCCATATTTTTCTTCATTTATGATGAAGATACGTATAGAGTATTAAAGGGGCGCGTTGTGGTGCACAGAAAATCACGCTTGGTTGCGATAACGTCACTGTTACACTGCGTAACTAATTACAAATGTAAAGAGAAAGTTTACGTAAGGTGGTCTAGAAATTGGTACATTGTATAGATAATAATATATATGAAAACGGTTACACTCAGGATTTCTAAAAAGGTAGTTATGTCACTTGCATAAGATAATGTAACATTCGTTCCATCACATTACACTTCTAGATTAATCTTACAATAGACTGATCAAAAATGATTATAGAAATTGTAAGCAAAATTACATAGCATTATTCATACATATTTTACATCTTGTTGAGTAATCATGGTAGTCTTATAAGATAATAAATATTAATATTTTAAACTTAGAAATTTGAAAAAAAAAAAAGGATTTTAAAATAGCTACATATAATAAATTCTGAAAGCTAAAGAAAATATTTCTAAAATTACAATCATCCGCATTAACAGTAAAGCACAGTTGCTCTAATTAAAAGTGGAATTTTGCGGAGTTAATGTCATGTAAATATAATGCATTATTTTTGTAATATTTGACGATTGTATATCGACATAATTCCGAGCTATTTTGTTAAGGTGTATAACTATGTATATTGCTCGTTTAATTTAATTTAATTTTAATTTAATTTATAAACTAATTCTATTTTAAACTTATTATACCTCTGTCGCATATCAAAATCTCTCTTTCTATTTTACGGTATATTATGTCTTTCAGAATAATTATCAGAAAGGTGCATATCAATTGACAATTAATTCGGTACCTCGTGAAATAAATGATAATGATAGCAGTGATTGAATCGAACCGATTTAATACTGTCCATGTATTAACGTGAAAATGGATTTCATCTTTCCATGCTGCGATCCAAATAATTATGAAATGATTGAAACTCAAATAGCAGACAGCGAAACAACACGATCGTTACGCTCAAAATAAAAGCTGCTCACACGCTTGGATAACAAGCACATGATTGATGTTCGGTTTAAAACAAAAGCGATAATTAGGACATCGTATGTTACGCCTCGTTAGTATCTCGCCATTTTAAGCTGCGTTATTAAACAGCCGGTAATCCGTTTTGACAGTCGTTTGATTTCCACCATATGGGTAAATACTGGACATGTTTCCGGTGTTTTTCGCAAACATTGAAAAATATAAATGGGTGAGAGTAGAAGTAGATTCAAATAAAATTCAATTAGATACGCAAATTAATTCACTGAGCCGTAATTATAATTGATGCAACGCGCACGCGAGATGCAATATTGCAAGCATTTACAAAAAATAAAACCGAAAATCCACCTTGAAATTAGCTTCGTTAAGTTTCCAAGTATAAATAAATCACATTCAAGACGCTCATCCCCTGAGTTTCATTTAAAACGTTGTTATCTGCGCGCGTTGAATTCTCCAACTAGAAATATTTGACCCAATAACTCTCTCTCTCTCTCCGACTATTATTTTTAATGAATGATTTTTTGTTTCGTACACAAATGGAACGATCGATAGAAGAACTTTGAAATTATCAGTTTATATTAAGAATTTATTACGGAATTTTTTCATCTTTTTAATCCTATATTGATACTTCTCAACGAACGACTTCTAAAAAGATCATATGTGTTAAAGTTTTTCACACTATTTGTACAAACACTTATTTGTGCATGGAATATTGAGTGTAATAATTTCTGTAAAAAGATTATCATTTTTATATTAATCGCAATGCTATTCCTTTATTATGCAGTATGCAAAAAACCTTTCATCATGAGGAACTTTTGTCGCTTTATTGATAATATTATACAAGCATGTGTAGCTGCAAGCCTTGACACGGAATTGCAACAAAAGCTATATCTCCTATTATTTCCTATTTTGTAGAAGCGCGTTGTACTGAGTGTTCGAACTCTCTCTATCCTCAAAACTTTCAATGTTCTGCGACGCGTTGCGGCCTTGATACAACGTTTATTGTTGACTAACTTTTCAATATCCGCTCGTTTTACATAAACTCATACTAAAACAAAAAATGATATTTATAATAAATACACTTCGTATATGTGTAGATCACTATACGGTTTTATCAATAGTTATATGAGAGAGAGTTTATGTCATAAAAGAGAAAAGTATATAATTAAAAGTATATAAATGAATAAAAAATAAATTTATATAAGTATAAAAGAATCCGTGTAATTCGTAACCATTATACAATCGACTATTATTTTTAGTTTGTACTCTGACGACCATAATTTTTCCGAATATAATAAAAGAGGAAAATGAAATAATGCGATTAGCGAGATTCGCCGAGAGTTCTAATGCTTTTATTTCATCTCGTGTTTATTTCTGAATCTCTAGGTAATATTGAAAAAAATCCGCTTTTTGTATTCATTTCGAAGCTTTCAAACCAATATTTTATCGATATTTATTCAATATTCATCACTCCATTAATATATCCTAATTTTCCCATTAACCGAAAAAAAATTTGTTCCACATTGACATACTTATTTGTTATTTTGCTTTTCATGCATATGCATCAAAAGTGCATATTCACGTAGGTATTCGGAACAACCAATCGAGGACATGTTAACCACCGCATGAAATATATACGAATTTTCGACGGCTGTTAGTTTCCACTTCAGTTATTATTTAAATAGTATAGTTTCCACATAAAGCGTATAAAAAAACATATACTCTTATGTGTTATTGAGATTCACTAACCAAGTACACACAATATCTAAATTTAACTTTGTGACCATCAGTTACACGTTTCCATTATTTTTTTCGTGCATTTAATAATTTAATGTTTTCACAATAAATTGTAAACAACTTTAAAAATCTCGATTATAGAGAATATTACATGCATAAATTCGTTACTTTAATAAAATTGAGAAAAAGTACGATTAATCATAAGTCTGTTAACTGTACTTCGTGCATGATTCGCATGATGTAAATAATAATAGATACGAATAATATTCACATTATAAGCGTATCGTAATTCGTTATTTTCACCTTCACATGTCGACTGTTATGATAATCATTACAGTATTCTTATTATTATACAAAAAAACTTAAGCAATAGAATGTAAGCAATAAAGAAATTAACATTTGTTGCCCTAAGTCAGAAATACATAGAAAAAAATAGTAAAATGTAAGTAAACAAATCGATCAATCACATTCGCTAGATAAATAACACTGGACAGATCAAAGACAAAGCATGGACTGCGTAATTCGTGTGTACAATTGGTCAACAAAAAAACGAGAGACGGAGCGTGAAGACGGTCCCAGTCTGTCTCTTTCTATTCAATAATATAATATTGTTAGAAAGGGAGTGAGATTGACCGTCTTCACGCTACTCTCTCTCATTACTTGTTGATTACATTAGATATATTATTTAAATGTGGATAGCACGATCCATACTCTATGTCTTTAGTTTATTCTTATGTCTACAAATTTTGATTCAAAAGAAATAAAAAACGACCGACTCTCTTTATTCTTTCATTTTTGACATATCGTGCCTTCTGAACTTGATTTTCCGGTAACGTATCTCCGATGTTCTTCCCTTTCTCCCGTCATAAGCAGTCATCCTGTCCAAAACACGCTAATCCGATCGGCGCTGATTTGAATGGCAATTGATGCTGGCAAAACCGCGCTGACGTATTGCCATAATGCGGCACCGGCGATAAAGTGTGTGCGCAAACGTTGCGTCGTGATAAAGTACTGACTGATCGATGGCGACGGAGGGAGAGCGCGATAGATGGGTACCTGAGATGGGTCGCATACGAGATAAGAGGAAGATGAAAGAAAAAAAGGGGGCGGAGAAACGAAGGAGGATGACGCCGTCAGGAAGCACGAAGTGTATGCGACAAGCATATGCGGAAAGAAGAAGGAAAATTCAAAGAGTGTGAGGATATTACGAGAGAGGAGGTCTATCGCGATCTCTGGAGAGTATCGATAAGTTCGGAATACCGAAAGGTCGTCCGGACGACTATCGGGGCGTTACGGTGATCGTGATAAGTGTTCGCTTAAGGGACCAACGAAGGAGCGAAGCGGCGATACATCATCGACAAATCGCCGAACTGCGATATAAGATGAAATATATGGTGATTGGATTGATGTTATGGATTGATGTTTTATGACAAAAATACAAAATATCCACCGCATTTCTTTCAAACTACGTGGTCCCTTTTCCGAATTTAGAATAAATGATAAATAATATAGCTTAATTCGATATTTCAGTATATCCGATTTAATCTTGAGACAGTATCAGCCATCCTTAATGATCACGTCTGCTGTCCGAAGTCCGGTCAAAGGTTTGCGATATCAAAGAACTCGAGACGTAGCGTCAAAGGACGGTCGATTCTGATAAAAAATATCTGAAGAAAGAGCAGACAGAAAAGAGAGGATTCTTCCACTTACGAAAAGAATATCTCGACCGGAACAAGTTTAATGATGTAAGGGTGAGAGTTTGCGCTTTGCGCTGCCTCGCTTCTTCCGTTTACCTGTAGGAACATAATGGAAGATAACGATAATAAGAATTGGGGACTCTAAAACGGACCGATAAAGATGAAAAGGAGCGAAATAAAAAGAGGCAATTAGATTGGGTTTTACGTTTATGGCGATTTTGTGACCGTCGTGGTGCGCGAGATGCGTTTTAATCGGAAATTGCGTTGACCGAGACACTGGTTTCGATCACGTAGCCGAGACACGGGTGCCGCAGCGCCATTATCTCGGTGCACGTGCCGATAATCAAACGCTTTAGTCGGCCGTAATTAGGCGACCATGTCCGGTACGCAACGCGTTCATCGTTAATGATGCACGTATTACGCGCATCAGGCAAGTCGCGGTTACATGTAGACGCGCGTGCATCGTTGCGCGACGATTTTACGTCGGTTCTCGGTTCTCTCTCTCTCTCTCTCTCTCTCTCTCTCTCTCTCTCTCTCTGTCCTGCCATTTTAATTGCACGTTAACAGCTGTCGACTCGCTCGCTATCGGAGACTCGTTAACACGACTGCCACACGTCCACCACTTTGCCGCCACTTCGACCCGGTGTCATTAACGGCGCGCAACGAGTGCGACGTAGATATACGTTCGTATCTACGTGGATACGTATGTATATGTGAGCACACGATCGATTTTCGCAAGTCCTCCATTAAAACTTGAATGTCCTTGTGAAACAAACGTCTGGGCTTTCGACGCGATTCGCGCAGCCGGTCGAGTCGATTTGCTAGCGGACACACGCATTAGAAATTAATCGCGTAATTCGGCCATGCGCGAGAGATCGATGGCATTTAGCCAAGCGTAACGGGTATTTACTGCTCGTGCGTGTTAATCATGACATAAACGCTACCAATTACGTAACACTGGATCGAGGGAGATACGTGCGTGTAATTACGGAAGCGGAAGGGACATGAATGATCTTGCGATTCGAGACAAAGGTTTACTGAAAACATCATTATGTGAGCAATATTTTGTTCGATAAAAATACGAAACAAATAATAATATTATGACAGTTAATATTGGGAATTCATTTTTGCATATTTTAATTAACTTTTTAATTTAATAAAAATTCGATTGGTCATTGATAGTTTCAATTTTTGGCAGAAAACATCGAAACAAGTTCAATTTAAATTTCATATTAAAAAATATGATTTGTTCAACATAAGATTTAATTAAGGTGAAGCGGGGCTATATAAGTATATAATTGTGGCACTTTTTCTTTAAATTATTATAAATCTTCGCACAATTATGATAGACTAATGGTAAATGCTTTAAAACGTTGCATGTTCATCTGGCTCAATAATTAAGTACTTATAAAACCTCATTAAATCTCGTAAATAAGAAAAAACGTTAATTACAAGGATGCAAAGTGGACCAATATGCCCCACTTATGGGGCATGTTGAGCATCCTCGAAGGATAAGTTGAGCCATGAAGATAATCGTTTAATGAGGTTATATATTATTAAAAACATGAAAGGATTATGTGTATATTAATTAATTTTTATTATTTTCATCTTAAGTATAATAATTTGTAATACTCTTTCTTTTTAAATGCTTTAATTAACAAAATTAGAAAATCTTTAATCTTTATAATAATTAATTAAACGTAAAATATATGTTTAATCGTTAACATAGAATAAAAAGTATTGATAAAGACAGATTTCATTTAAGCAGCTGAGTTTATAAGATTAGTTATGAGATAAGTACTGACCCAACAAGTCCCATATCGATGTTGACTGAAATATTTCTTTATAACTAAAAAACCGTAAATAAAATAGCAACTTGAACATTAAAGTTAAAAAATACGATAATAAATTATATAAAAAAAAATACATTTGATTGTTATTAATCGCTTTAATTACCATGTAGACCAAAAAGAATACTCACCTAATAATTTTACTTTTGACATACGAAAACGAAAAAGCGCACGTATTTGGCTGTTGACACAGATTATTGCATTAAGGCACAGTAATCTCTGTCTTTGTGCTACATTACACAAGCATAGATGTATCTATACCTATATATTTGGGTTATTTAGATATTTGCATTTGACCAACTTGCCCCTATGCTCAAATAGCCCCGCTCTACCCATCAGAGCATGTTTATTTTCTCTGAGAATCTATGTAGATTCTTATTTAAAAACGGATCAACCGACAGTCTGATTAGCGGAGTTTGCATAAGTCTTGAATGCGTCAGTTTGAAGGGTCATATCTCATCGTAGGAGGGTGTAAATTTGGAGCTATTATCGGTGGCACGTCGATATTGTATAACGACAGGGTATTGGCAGCGCCAGTGCGCCAGGCGTCAAGTTTAATCCGATCGTTGGGTACAGTCACGGTATACGTCATGAATCACGTTCCACGGTTGCCTGACTTACGTCGTTGTTACAAATCTCGCATTCTTACCCGAGAGCTAAATCTTTTCTCGATACGGAATCCGGAAACTTTCTGAGAGTTAACGGCTACGGTTCGGTAAACATACCGAAGTTTACAAGCTTAAGATACAAGCTTTATAAAGTTATATAGGTTTTTCTACTATTAAAACTTTCACTTTAATCTCAAGAGAGTAGCAGAATTCTTAAGCATACTTATTAGCACGCGAAATAATCGGATATACTAAAAAAAAATATTAATATTTTTATGTTAAACAATAAGAGCAATCTTTTACGCTGCAAAATGCAAAACAATTTTAAAGATACAGTGAATTTGGTTGGATGCATGGAGTGCTTACTAATGCGTTTAATTGAATTTATTATTAAAAATATATCTAAATATTTCTTGAATAAACCATATACATACATTGATTTAATAACATTCTAAAAATAACTTGCGTATGTATGTATAAATATTACAGTAATAGCGAAAAGTACTTTATTATAAAAATAAATTGGTTTACCGTTAGCAAATTAATATACTGTATCAAGCTAGTAGCGTATTATAGTGCGCGCATATTGCCGAAGTTAAGAAACGAAGCCATTAAAATATGTATATAATTCGATCGTTAGAGTGAATCACATTTCCCGTCTTCGACGTCTCTTCAAGTACAAAATCTATATTCATAAACTTGTGCGATTATGCCGGAGGTATGCATCAAGCATTGTTCACGAAAAGTCAACATTATTCATCGATTTTAACCAAAAAAGAAATGCACGCGGTGATTCATGGACAAGGCAAAGAATCCACCCTACGTCTCTTTTTCGTGTCTCAGGTCGTTTCGCAGTTTTCCTTCCGGAAGAATACGCAACAGACGCTCGTTCATAAAAGGGACGAGTTCGTGGCATACGACGAAGTTCGTGCTGCTTTTGTACCGTTTGGGAGCTTCTGCTCCCTTTGCGCAAAGAACAAAGGAATAGTTTTCGCAATTTGAGATGCAATTTGATCCTTACTAGATTCCGTTGCTCGGAACACTACAAGAAAATCCATATTGTGTATTTCGCAATTGTATTTTTAAACAATACCTCATCGAATGAAAGAAATATATTTTCAAATCTTCTTTTCATTAAAGCTACATTCGTTTTTATTGTACAAAAATCAAAATGATTATACAAAAGCTATAAGTTTTGCGGGTTATCTCCGTGTCTGGATCCATTATTAGAATGCCAACGTTTCGTGAACATTACAGTTTACTTTATCAGGGTGAGGAGTAGCTTGATGGAGTATCAGACTACTCTTCGTCCTGATGAAGTGATCTGCAATGTTCACGAAATGTTGGCATTCTAATAATGGATCTGGACACGGAGATAATCTGTGAAACGTATAGCTTTTATACAGAAAGTATCCATGGAAACCTGAAAAGTATTAACCAATATGATTTTTTGCCGTAGCATCCATATTAAGAGCGATGAGTTATGTGCAATCATACCCCTGATGTAATTAAAATGTAAACAGAAATAAATAGCAGGACTGAATAATTGTATATAACATCAATAATTTTATTACGTTGTCATGCAACATTTCGTGCAATCTCAGGTATTTTATTAATATACGTAATCGATATCTTTAATACTTTTGTCCATTTTATAGCACACACATTTAAACAAACGAAGCTGCTTTTCACGGATCGATGCACGTGATGCGCAGTTGGAACTTTCGAACTATCGGGGAATCCAAGGAACTACCAATTCGTTGAGGAGCGAACACGTCAACAAAGGTGTTACCGCCTCGAATTCGACGAGGCATTAGGAGAGTCCCGAGGTACAATTGTTCCGCCAACTCCCGGGCTGCAGCATCAAGATCCGCGCTCGTTCGAGTCAAAGACAACTCGAGTCAAAGTTCCGCCGTATTATGAAGCTGACACGGACGACAACGCTTCCAACGGGGTCTGTCGCGTTTATTTGCATTTCGTGTCGCGAAACTATTGTCCGTACATTCGGAGCGCAACACGCGCTCGAAACCTGTACCACTTTGGTATGTGCCGCACCGACGAAGCCCGTAAAAGCAACTGCAGGCTTACAATACCGGGTGTCCCTGACCTATCAAACTTTATCTTAGTAAAAGAAAGATGATAAAAGCTACAAATTATGTATTGTATGACTTAATCCCTCTTTTCCTCTCACATGACATTCTATAAAATATTACGTAATTAGATAGGAGGAGATTAAGCACAAATTTATTTAATCCGTAATAAATTACTTGTGAAGAAAACATGTGCAATATACATCTTGATAAACGCTGTGTTTCGAAAAATAGTTTTGCAGGGATCCGTTATATATTTTTTTCAGAGATTAAAATATGTGTATTATGAATTTTAAATGCTCTAAATTCGTTGCTGAATCTGCTGCATCATGTTATCAATTCATACCATTATATATACATAATATTATGCTGCAAATCGAATACGAAAGTTGCGTTACGTTTTTAAACGCGCCAAAATAGAGTAGGTACACGAATCATTAATTCGTTCTCTCTTGAAAATTATTGAATCTACTACATTTTTCTATAATTTTTTTATCACTCAAATACTATTCGTTTTTAAAAGACAGCGGTGAAATCTTGCGTTCTCGTTTTGTGATGTTGATGATTAATAAATATGAGTGGTGAAAAGTGCAGTAGTATGTGTGATGGCGACGAGGCCGACCACAACGATAAAAATTCGTACACAACGGCCGCACACACGCGATAATTTATGGCACTATATTACCTTGCGGCAAGGAGGCTCACGGTTCACTTATCTAGTGAATTACGACAGATTATTATATTTAGCCATTCAGCATTTATGCGACCAGCATATATATATATATATATATATATGCCGATGATGCTCGGGTGAAAACTGTGTCAAGCGTTACTACTAGGCTAGATTTATGGCGACGTCAAGATAACCGGCACAGCCTGCCGCGTGTGTCACCGGTCTAGCAATAAATAAATCCCGCGTTATTAGGGCAAATTTTTCTGTACCTCCACGATGTGCATAGCCGAACGATAATGTACGAAAGGCAACGATTTACGACCGTTAATCCACAAGCTAGCGCACGCGCGCGCGATGTTCTCTGGCGTCTAACGGAAACAGCACCCTTCGTCCTTTGATGGTAATTCCTTTGATAGAGTAATCTACAAAGTTCATAGTGTATCAGGTCTATCAGGACATCGATTGAACATAGGATTTATTATGTAGGAGAGACCGGGAACAAAAGTAACACGGGACAATAGTAACATCCGTTTATCGTTGCTAACTCTCATTAGCCTACTCTATTTATTTTTATATTGTTTCATAGTAACATCGTTAATATTTCTTAAACTATAATAGATATGTGTATGCGGTTGCATGGTAAAATTCTGTAGACCGATCGGCATTGAATCGTTCGTTACATGCTGATTCTCGCGGAACGAGCACGAGTGCAGGAGCAAAAATTACTTTTTTCATGCATCAAGTAAGTTTTATTGCGTGCACAAAATCTAAAATATTTTTTTTTTAAATATCATTAGGGAAAATAGTAACATCAATACCTGGGGTCAGTTGTAATATTACAATTATCCCCAAACTTACTTGATTTTATTTTAGTATTATTTTGTACAATGTTATTTATCTTCATAGAATCCCATTAAGAAAACACAAGACAGATAAGAGAAAAACTATATAAAAGAAGTGTCTTTATACAAACAGAGAGATATTTAAAGAAGTTATGAAGGACCAGATATCCATTTGTGCAGCTGCAAGAAAGAGTATGACTTATATTGTTGTGTTACGTACCTCTGACAAATGTGGTACAATTATTCCTCTCTACTGTCAACTACTAGTGTCAAATTGACACGATATAGTGTCATATATAACTATCGTTTTGATAAAAAATAACGATATATTTAGTAGGAGCAGTGGCGATTCACGTTAGATTAAAGACATTATAGATTTAGCAATGTAGATACTTCATTGCTAATTCACTCAATGATAGGATATTTTGCGCAGTCTCAAAAAGATTCTTTCACAAATATTCGATAAAACGTGTAACGTCATCGTCTATCCTGAATAGGAGCACATCATGTATTTGTTAATGCTATTATACGTAACGCCTCAAACCAAACACTTTGATGGATGTCCCGCATTAGGTATACGTTTGAAGTGTGAGCTCTTAAAGCCGCGCAATACTAGCCTATTCGCCTTTGGCGAGCGTGACGAGAGATCGATCGTTTATCCACCGCGCCGTTCCTTTCTCGCGTGCACTCGGTCAAATGTGTGTCGAACGCGTGGGTTCGTGCGCGTGGACAGCGCTTAATGACTGTATTTACAGTTCGCTTAACCGTGAACCGGTTGTGTACGTACGCGCGTGGATCGGGTTAGATAGACGTGGGCGCGACGGACAAATGACAATTGGAGCAGAGACCGGCTTTCGCGACACTTCCGTGTTGATTGAAGTCAACGGATGAAGGCAACACGCGCGGTAACGCGACGCCCGCGTGAAGTCCGATACCGCGAACATCAACAACGAAAAATTGCATGCCGTTTCAGGAGAACTGAAAATTTCTCGTGGTTACCAAACTGGCGCCAGCTGGTAATTGGAAACGATCCGATTTTGTGAATGTTCGTAGCGATTTCACCCGGTATAACGCTACAATCGGTGTCCGTTTGCGGTCTCACGACGGTTTCATCGTGGTAAAATATTTTTTACTATGTAAAGTAATGTGCTTCCGCAGGTTAACCATTTTAATATCGTCCGCTAGTTGAATTTAACAACAGGAGTATATCACGCATCAAAATGTTTAAGTGTACTAATCGAGGACGAAAGCAGCTGTGCAGACAAAACTTAATATATACTGACAAGGGAAGTTTCACAACTGTCCGGAACCGATTTGATTCTCCATGAAATATGTTTTTAAACGCGAAAATCTAAGAGGCGTATAAAAAAATATGTGTCTCTTAGATTTTTGTGTTTAACAACATATTTCATGAAGAATCAAGTCGGTTCCGGACAGTTGTGAAACTTTCCTTGTGAGAAAAATTTCTTTTTGATGCTCTAATAAGTATCTTTTACAAGAACATTAGTCGTTATATGTTAATGAAAATCTAAAAATTCTTCTGTGAATAATTTATTGCGAGATATATTACCTCATCAATAATTTTGCCATGCAATTATACCATGCGTGTATGTATGGTCACAATACATCACAAACACTTTTCTCTCAGTGCACGTATTACTTATATTGAATTTTTGTCGAACAGGAAATATATAATATTTTTAAACAATGGATTACGAGATAATTAACGACAGATTTGATTCATTGAAATAGAAGTATAAACTATAAACGCAATGGAATAATTTGGAGATAATCTTCCTCGATCGTTACAAAAGGCACCAATAGTCGCGTTCGTAACTGAATATTTTACCTCGCTTCAATTAAAAGTAATACTCTATCGTATGCTGGTTCGGGCAATGTGGTCCGCTTATCCGCGAAATCGGATAGGTGGACTCGCCATCGCTCGCTCTATAACCATGCGATAGTCGAGAAGTTAATAAACCACTGAATGCGAGAGCATTCGCGAAAAGGGCTCGTTTAGTTATTTCAACAAACGCGTACAAATTTCCCACAACCGCGTTAAACCATAGAGGCTGGTAATTGAAACCAATCCGATTTCGGTTACGTTTGCTCTAATTCCAAGAGTGTTAAAGCAGCATATAACCAACAATCAAATTTTGCGCCTAAAAAATAGGCGATTACACTTGTTTTTCGAGAAAAAAAAATAAAAAAAATAAAAAAGTAAACCGAGCCTTTCAATCGTTGACAGCTCAGCATTCGATTTTTTTTCTTCGTGGTATGTTAAACCGCAAAAACCTAATTAAGCAGCGATCAAGACGGTCGCGCATTACTTCGGATTTAATCCTGGCCTAAGTACAGATCTCGCGCAATAAACAGCTCTGGCAAAGCGATTAAGTGAAATAAGATTATTTAGATTAGCGCACAAGCTGCTACAGCGCTCAAACTCCGAGAAGAGGAACGACCATAAATGTAATTGCTGAATCTAATAACAATAGTCATGAATGGCAGATGGATAGGTTAGAGGAAATGAGAAAAAGGTGCCGATCTCGAGCTACTTCCAGTTTGTAAGTGATGCAAATCCGCTGTTCCGCGGATGGACAAGGATTACCAATAAACGAACAGCGACATCGAGAATCAAGGAATCTTCGCGCGTTTCAGTTCGTTGAGTATTGTCGTGTTGTTGTCGCAGCTGCGTCGCCGACGCGTCTGCTTCAAGTCCAATGTACTCCTGCACATTCCTCTCGCTTGCAACCGACTCGTCTCCTGGCAGCTCCGGGAACAAAGGGGACGGAGAAAGAGAATTGCATCGTTATGTCACCGATTACTTAACCGTAGACGGTCGACAACCGTAATCCTACTGTCGGCCTCGTAATACTTCTAAATAGAGCATCATGACTACGAGGTAACTTGCTTCCTCTCGTTTCCTAAGAGCCCTGAATACGATACTTTTCGCTTTGTATAATTCGAAGCAAGTGGTCTTCTCAAATATAGAATTGATATGTAAAAAGTACACAAAAATTAAGATAAATCGTAGAAGATTAAATCTACCAATTTTCTATAATCGATTTTCAAAATCGGAAATTAGTTTCCCAATCTTGACAAAGGGATGTTGCGGTTATTAGAGTTTGATACTAGGTCGGCTTTTCATCTATGGTTCTCCAAGCGGCTTCTCTGACAATGACGTGCACGAAACTGATATAATACACCGTTTACACGTACGATCTATTTTAGCCAGGGAATGACTGATTGAGCATTGTGCAAGCGAACTAACGCAGATTGCGGAGATTATTCAAACGCGTCCGTTAAATTCGACTAGCGATCGCAAACGATCCTTCCTCGTAAACGGTCCTTCCGTTGCACGCGGCCGCTTTATATCGCATGGACGCGAGATTCGCGTTGATCGTGAACGGACGATCGAAAACGAGTTATCGGAGGAAATGAATCGATATTTTACTCCGACAAGCGCAGAGATCAAATTTTGCGGTTTATTTATCGCGGCCGCTCGGTTTGTAGGCTCTTTGTCATTTCTCTTCCCTTTCCCATTTGTCCGTACGGTTTGCAATAATTCGAGTTTACCCTTTCCACATATTTCTGGTCAGTGGTTTACCTCTTGGAATTTGCCGTGCGCTTGTCAATTCCTTAGATAGAGTTTACTCGCTCAGAACTATAATCGATATAGTCTTCATTCGCCATAACCGAGCGTTACGCGTTGTCGTATCGAAGTTTGAACAACATATATAATACATCGAACTAGATTGCCATTCCACAAACGTCATATCACCGACAATGGACGATACGTATCGAAGTAATTTTCGGCTGGCCGACCAGTTCGGTTATAAACCAAAGCATGTTCCATCTTTCTCTATAGGTTCATGTAGGCCCGTCCATCCGCGTAACGCTACAGCGAATCATTTTACTGTCGCACCACTAATGACAATTTCGTATCCAATATGCTATTTCGGATACGACGAGATACGTCCGCGGTCAGGTCGCACACGTCATAGTCAGGTCAATCCCAAGTATCATCACGTCGTTGTATCGGTCGCTGCAACGCGCATGTCGCACTATCTGCGAATATTGTGCAACCAAGCGCGACTTGATCGGCAAGCGGGTAAACATTAGGAACGTTTCCGCATGTTGGATGCAGAAAGGTTCATTGACGCATTACGGGCGGGTTGAATGCTCTTTCCCCAAAATCGCATTGCAAAATATAATATAAGATTCATTACATTGTGATGCAATTATTGCACGGATTATTTCTGCATTTATAACAATCGAAATAGAATATATTATTATATTTGATTTTTATTTAATTTTAAATTGCAACTATATGTATGTAAGCTTTTTTTTCGATTGTAATATATTTTTCAAGCCAAATTGAATTATGTGTGAAAACTGAATCGTATTTGAATAGCATCCGATCATTAATCCTTTTCTGGACTAGCTGCCCCCATTTGCGGTTACGCCCTTTTATTTTGTAAACTGTTCGTTCGAATTTTATGAAACTCGACTATGGGGTAATTTGATAATGCTTTATTTGAACTTGAAGTAAAAAATAAAAAATTCAAATGGTGAATTCAATAGCGGACAGAAATTTTTACAAATAATCTGATTATCTCACACACACACACGCACACATACACAAAACTCGGTTTAGGAAATTTTTAATTGTGAAGTAACATCACGTTTCCAGTTTCGCTTTATTTGAAGCTCATCAGTGCTATACAAACATTTAATACCGATTTCCAAATTGATTTTTAAACTTTGATTATAAACTCTGTGACATTATATCCTCTTTCAGTGGAGATTACTAGCCTTTTGAAATTCGATTCATTTCCAGGCTACTCAAATAGCTATTCAAACTCAGCGATACATCTTAAAATTGAGTTTCGCAATAATCAGATTATTTTGTCGAAATTGGAATTTTAAAATTCTGAGATCAGAATTGTATTCAACGACTTCGAAAATCATCAGAAAACACGATCTTTTTTAAGTTTCTTTGTTAAAAAAAAACTTCCATCCCCTTAAAGAGTAAAGATCATGTATAGTGATTTTGTGACACTGTTTAATTTAGAAACTTTATCCGCTATTGTCTGCGGCAAGAGGGCCAATCGGAAAATCAATTTTAAGACGATTACATTATCCGCTTATTATGTACGCCTGATTGGTTCAGCCAATCCGCGCAGAGCGGTAATTTAATAAATTTGCGTGCTCTTCAATAGGTTCATTGATTAAGGAGTTTGGTAATTGAGAGATGTATTTCTTTCACAATTTAACAAGTTTAACGCATTTCCTGTTAAGGTAATAAAATATACACTTTTCTATCGTAAAGAAGAGTACAAATAAAACATAAAAAATCTTCGTTGTGAATGACGCAGCCTAGATTAGCTTTTAACAACGCGCCTTAATTGGAGTTTACCAACAACACCATCATCTCTTTCCATCGCACAGTGTTTCTTCAAAGCGCGATTTGCATTAATGGACACGTTAACATGAACTTTATCAAACACAGTAATATAGTTGACAAACTGGTATTATACCTTACGCGCGGACCGCAACAGGCGATTAGGTTTGCAAATTACACTCGGCTGAGCGCAATCGATTGCAGCTGCCGATTACCGAAAACGTAATTAAATTACACAATAGCTATGATTTATAACCCAGACGACCACCCTTCCTGCAATTCAATCGGTCGGCTCATCCTTCGATTACGTTCGCAACTCTATTGTACACATAGCGCAGCTGCGTAATGAGCAATGCAAATAATACGCACGTTGTTGTTTATTCCCGAAAGAGCATTAAATATTTCCATTTGAACTGGCAAAGGAAATATTTCAGTTCTATTTACATGCAGATCTACGTGTCTCGCAAAAATCTAATAAAACGGTATTTTCTGTTTCCATTATTTATAATCAATGTTACTTGTGATCACGATTATAACTGCGTGTAATTATTTCAAGGCGTTAGTGCACACACTTATATATAACATATATTTCTTTGACGTGCAAATTTAGACATATGTGTGATGAAAAGCAAAAATATACATATGCGGCGGTATTTCGAAGCTGCGGTGGAACGTCGCATTCCAAATTTAAACAGTGACTGCGTTACTTTCATCGTCAGATCCTACATAGGTCAACAACCTTTCTCAGATCGTTCGTCGAAGGTAATAAAAATCAGATTAGTTAATTCGATGCTAAAACTGAATCGTTCTCAATTCGAAAAATAATATATAAAAATATACAACCAATTATAGTTGTTTATAAACTATTGACAATTCATAGTTTTAAACATGGTATATAGAAGAGGAGTACCCTATGGAACAAGACACTGAACTAGGACAATGTGTTCTGTACAAACTAATCGATATACACGCGCTCACGAGAAATGTTCGATACATTATAATTAATTCAAGAATGCCGTCTGACCACCGAGTTGGATATTCGTACCACGAGCTTCTAAAAATAACAACAGCTATACAATCCTATCAGGACGTTTCCATAACTGCTGTTGTTTGCTTTGACGTATGAGCTACTAAAATAGAAAGCTTTACGATCTTTCGTGGAAAGTTTAAAAAACACGAAGAAGCCGCAAAATTGCGATGATACGCAACTGAAACGCCAGCTTCGACGCCAGCTGCCATTCTATAAACGCGGCCTTTAATTGGGTCAATGAACTCAAGAGTGACAAATACACACCGACTCCCGTGTTATACCAACAACGCATTACGGCAATCGTGGCAATCGAGTTAGCCCAGAACAGGCAGGTATAGGTAGTCGATGCACGCCAGGTATGCGTGCTGCCATCGTGTTTCCTCCTGCGGTCTCTCTTTTCCGTAGCCATCCTCTCTTACCCGCCGTTCCTTACCATCGTATTCTTTTTTTTCCCCTCGCTTTTGCTTGACCGAACGGAGCGAGCATTTGCCCCGGGAACTCGTTTACTTCCCGATCGAGAGGCGATCGACCGAGCGCGCGCGAGATGGTTACCTCCGAAGGGCCGGCCAAACGGACCGACCTGACGTGATAGAATCTCGATATTTCATCGTGCGCGCCTTCGAATTACGTGTCCTTGCGCTCCTCACGCGAACAAGCCTTTTGCGTTCCTCAACAAGTTTGCGCGCTTGACGATTGGAAAATTATATGCCGCGTGACGTGTGGATATTGCGAAGAGTTTCTCTTATTGGCTGGAGTTTCTTGCGAAGTACGAGCAAGGGCGAAGAGAGACCCCTCGTTTGATTTATCACTCCGAGCACTCTTTGAGAGGACTCGAGATCGTATCTCGTTTAAGAGTGATGAAACGAAAGTATACAAATGATATGATTGACAACTCAGTTTAATTGGCATCAATGCCAAGCAATCTGTTTTCACTTCATTCGATTTTAATTTTTATTTCATACAGAAACGTAACAAAACATTCTTTATAATTAAATAAATCAAGCAAATAAATGATAAATGTGAAATTAAACGCGCAAGATTGATATCAATTTATGTTTCATTTTGCTAAATGTACTGTGAATTTTGAAAAAGATATTACAGTAAAGGGTTTAAAACGAATAATTTCAAATATATAACAAAAATCTCATTGTTCTGAATATTATTCAAACTCGAACATGTTCCTAAAATCTTGAATATTTCAATGGTCTTTAATAATGTTGAAAAAGAGTTGTTGAAAATCTTGTGATCATTTCTTGTTTTAAAAAAATATTCTTTTATATTTTTTCATATTTTATATTATAATAAAAGTATACGAAACGCTCGAAAAAGTAGAAAATAGAAAATTGTGAATGAATTGATGAGCGGGGTAAGTAATGAGCAAAGTCTGTAGTTAACGAATATTGTTAAAGTACATTTTATCTTTAACTTCCAATCGACTCACAAGTAAACCTACCCAAATGTTACACTCCGATTTTGATGAGTTTTTAGTATGTTGTTCTCCAGACAAAAATAAGCGACAAGTATTTTTTTATACGTATCCATATGCACTTTTAAGGAGTGAAACACCCCTTTGAAAAAAATCGGTTTTTCTCTTTCGAAGCGAATATCTTCGAAACTATAAAAGGTAGAAAAAAATTTCTACAATGAAAATTGAATGGTTGGTTTCAAGAGTACTTTACAACTATAAAAAAAAAATTTTTTTTCTTTATAAATAAACAATTTTTATTATAAATAATTTAAAAAAATTTTTTTTATTATAGTTATAAAGTACTCTTGAAACCATTAAATTTTCATTCCACAAATTTTTTTCTACCTTTTATAGTTTCAAAAATATTTGCTTCGAAAGAGAAAAACTGATTTTTTTCAAAGGGGTGTTTTACCCCTTAAAAGTATGTATAGGCATGTATAAAAAAATACGTGTCGCTTATTTTTGTCTGGAGAACAACATAACTAAAAACTCATCAAAATCGGAGTGTAACACTTGGATAGATTTACTTGTCCGATATACTATGACAATATTCTTTAAGGACTTTCTAATTATGTTATCTCATCATTTTTTTTTCCTTGCATGCGGACTTTTTTATTTTGTGGTCTGTATTTTGAACCTTTAAAGAACGAGAGTCTATTTTTAAAATCTTATAACTTTTTCTTGAATAAGATTTATTATAATTTCATTATACTTTTTGCCTCAAAATATGACACTGTTTCAGCGCCACTATAGTGGCTTTCTCATCCTGTTAAATCAATTATGTTAGTATCACGCTCCTGGCACGACTTGGAGACAATATCTACATATAGCTCCATCTTGGCGTTCCCTCATTCCGACCACAATGGAACAATATAACTTTTATTCCAATTTAGGCAATTTAAGAGTGACTCAATTTCAGTCTTCCTGACAGCATGCGACCTTATTTTTTTTCGATGAAGATGACACGAAGTTGAGACGAAACTTACGAAAGCACGAACGAAGTATTAAGCATATAAATTCAAATATCTTTTATTGATTATTAATTCACACACTATCTCGCTGTACTCTCGTCAACCCTTTCATAATTTTTAATTTTGTTATTACTTTATCCTTCTATTTTATATGCAGATAAATAATAATATTAAGAATATTAAACATTTTAAATACTCGAACACTCTTTTAACAAGTTTTTTTAAATATTCAAGATTTTCAAGAGCTTCTAGTTTCCAATTAATAATTTTAATTTCAAATTTAAAATAATTCCATACATGAATAAATTGATTGTGAAAAACTTTTAAAAGAAGAATTCAAATATTGGAATAATAAATATTACCTAAGGCAATGTATAAATAAATAAATATTCAATGCATTTATACAAATATAGAACAAATAAATATATTATTTTCAGCAAAGCTTTAGATCTGTTTATACAAATATAGACATATCCAATTACTAATGGATAAGCGTTAATAACTTGATATGCGAGATAAACTTAGATAGATACGTCTATAGCGTTAATTTAAATCTTTTTATTTTTCATATTAATAAAAAATTTTCCATTTATTTTTCCAATTGTATAATCCTCATTTTTATTTATATCCAACATCATACCTATATTTTCAAAAATAGACTTGTCAACATTTCAGAAACACATTTGCATATCTATGACACACATTTAATACCGAGTTTAATACATAAAAGTAAATTCATTGAAAATAAAAACGAGCGGAAAAATGATATGTGTCATCGCAATTCATAACCGTGAATGAAAGCGTCACAGAAACTTACGGAAAACGCATAACGGGCAAACACGACTGAGTTCATGCGTATATCGGTGCCAACTTAAGATAATGCCGTGGGTGCGGTAAAGGAGTTCATCGCCTACGCTTTTCGGGCCGATGAACGTATATAGCGATGGGTCGCTACAACGCGTCATTATACGAATATCGACGGCAGACTGCCAGCTATTGGCGGATTAAACTCGTCGTTTTACCGCGGCATAAATCGGAGTGCGCTCAATTATCATGCACAAATCCGGAAGCGCAACGCGATGATAACTCACGACGGGATTTGACGATCGGACGATCGAACTAGCGAAGCGCGGTGCACGTAAGCGCGGACGCAGCTCGAGTGAGTCAATTAGCTCGGCGTATGACACGCTAATCACGATCGGCACAGCACAATGACACGCACTAATCGGATTTGTAATGGATGATTACTTCTTTGCTTGCATACTTACTATGTGATAGATTCCGAATGACGCATGCGGCTTGAATAAAAAAACCGACATTCTTCTATCATGCACTCTAAAATCTTTGGAGTGAAATCTAACTCTAAAGAGTGAAATCTCATTCTTAAAAATTGACAATTGAGCCACTTTTTTTCAATACTGGTTCAATTGACATTCTTTAGAATTAAATTTCACTTCAAAGATTTTAGAATGTGACAAATAAATTTGTGCCAGATTATCATTTTATGATTCTCCCTAGTAGATAGGAAAAAAGTCACTGTATGTAATATAATAATATACAAAATATATCTCAAATATATGTACGCCAATTCTATTAATTACGGATTGTATAATATATTTTAAGTTAATTTATCTTTAGCAGAAATTATCGGAAATCATTATTTGTAGCAAGGCTCTTGAAAATAATAAACATGCAGATAATTAAGTCCTGATTAAATTACTGTTATACAGTAATTATTAAAACTTAAAAATTAAATTTTTCATTTATTTGCATTTTAGTTCTTTT
Source organism: Mycetomoellerius zeteki (assembly GCF_001594055.1). Lineage (NCBI taxonomy): Eukaryota > Metazoa > Arthropoda > Insecta > Hymenoptera > Formicidae > Mycetomoellerius > Mycetomoellerius zeteki. The sequence goes on along the minus strand of NW_017257227.1, from coordinate 1,305,948 downwards.
TTTTTTTAAGATTATTTTTGGAATAGAAATTATGAATCGTTTTCTTGACAATAAATTTAAAAATTATAAATTTATTTATTTATTTTGATAGTGACTCTATTTTTCGAAATATTAAAAATCGATTTAAATCAGTTTACATTTCATCGACACCCCATAAAAATTGAATGCCGAAACTAAATTGCATCGTTTCCAAAATAAGTAACTGAATTATTAGCTATAGATATATTAGATAATAATGTTTAAATATTTGTTTGCTAATTTTTAATCGATTTTACAAAAATATACAAAGAAATTATGTCTTCATACATTTTTGTTCAATTAATTTCGATATATAATTTTATATTTTAAAGTGTAATAAATAATTAATTAAAATAATTATTTATTATTTTAAAATATAAAATTAAATCTTTCCTGTCTTTTTATCCTCATATATACTTTTTATAATAATCAAATCATTCTATTTTAAATATGTCCATTATTCTATTTTATAAATTTTGCAAGTTTGTAGTTATATAACAATAATAAAATTCGCCTTTTAACAGTTTTATTTACAGAAACAGAGGATAAGACTTTATTTGAAAATTATTTCTGATGTAAATTCCTAGTTAAATATACGCCATTGGTTTAGCCTAAGGTGAAATCATGTAATTAATGTATCAGACCGCAACATCCGTAGCGTGGATGTTGAATTCTAATTGAATGTGAACAAAGCACGATGAATCGTTAATAATGCGTACCACTCGGACTGCGTTACGTATAGGTCATCGGGATCAGACATATATTGAGATCCGTTCATATCATTTGATTAGTAGGTAAAATATGCCTGGCAAGGTAGCTATAAGGATAGATCGATGCGGATAATACGGATTACAACGATCCTTACACTGTACCTTATTACCGCCGGTAAAATCCCGTGGGGTCGTGAACCCAATTCGGAGCGCCTCGCAA
>NW_017257227.1:1285629-1303693 GCF_001594055.1 Mycetomoellerius zeteki | reverse complement strand
TCTTCATACATTTTTGTTCAATTAATTTCGATATATAATTTTTTTTTTTAAAGTGTAATAAATAATTAATTAAAATAATTATTTATTATTTTAAAATATAAAATTAAATCTTTCCTGTCTTTTTATCCTCATATATACTTTTTATAATAATCAAATCATTCTATTTTAAATATGTCCATTATTCTATTTTATAAATTTTGCAAGTTTGTAGTTATATAACAATAATAAAATTCGCCTTTTAACAGTTTTATTTACAGAAACAGAGGATAAGACTTTATTTGAAAATTATTTCTGATGTAAATTCCTAGTTAAATATACGCCATTGGTTTAGCCTAAGGTGAAATCATGTAATTAATGTATCAGACCGCAACATCCGTAGCGTGGATGTTGAATTCTAATTGAATGTGAACAAAGCACGATGAATCGTTAATAATGCGTACCACTCGGACTGCGTTACGTATAGGTCATCGGGATCAGACATATATTGAGATCCGTTCATATCATTTGATTAGTAGGTAAAATATGCCTGGCAAGGTAGCTATAAGGATAGATCGATGCGGATAATACGGATTACAACGATCCTTACACTGTACCTTATTACCGCCGGTAAAATCCCGTGGGGTCGTGAACCCAATTCGGAGCGCCTCGCAAAGTCCCTAAAGACTGTCGCGCGCGCGGGCGGGTGGAAAATCTCCGAATTTGCATGTAGCGAAGCGCGTCGCCCGGAAAATCCGGTAACGAAAGCCATTCAAACTTTTCGCATCACGCGGGAAGCGCATCCTCCGTGCCGAAGGCGACCGTGAAAAGGGGTAATCTTGAGGGTAAGGTAGGCAAACTCGGATAATTCGTATCAAAACCCGAAAAAGAACGAATCTCTGTCCGTTTTGCTTCCCACACCACGTTCCGCCACCGTTTCTCCTCCTCTTCCTCTGTCTAATTCAATGCGAATTATCCGAGCGTTGCATTCGAACTCCGGCAAGAAGTGCGCAATGTTAGCACGAACTTGCCGCGAGATAAATGTCACGAAAACGGTTCGCCAGCCAGGATCGGCGTTTCCGGAATTTCCACGACTCCGCGGCATGCCCGAGGTCGACGGCACGCGAGATGCGGCGTCGAAGTCTCTCGCGCATGGGAACAATTTTCGGTAACGATTCGGGATGTGGGAGTCGCTAAACGAATCCTACCCGACAGTATCCTATTTGACAGTATCGCTGAGACAGTTAATAGGCGGCTTTTCGACATGAGAATATTATCTTTATGGCCAGTTAGGTTAGTTTTATCAGAGTGACGCTTCTACTCGAAACAAAATAATTTTAATTTACTTTTAACTCAATTTTTTATCAGAACATCGGTAAATTTTAAACAACCGGTCATCCAGCCATTTGCGAGCAATTGCCGTTTCTCTGCAAAACATCTCTCTGGTCATCATTACCATGTTTATGATCGTATTTATATCTTCGACTGCGGTGAACCAATGTAACATCACCTGTATATACACATTTTGCATATCTGAGAAAGGCTCAATCGCGTGAGACCGAAACATGTAATATGATTAATTGATTACAGAATATTATAATATATTTACTTTTAATTTGAATTTTCATGGTTTAAAAAATTTTTTACGTTATATTGACTCTTATACATCCTGTACTCTCTCATTATTGTTTTCAAATTAAGAGTCCTTCGTTCTGTTAATAACTTCTAACTAACCTTATTTTAGTGCGTAAATCAAATGAATATGGTATTGAAAGATAAAAATTAACGTGCAAACATCGGTATTTTAATTGTCTAATACTCGAACTTTCTTTCTTTTTTTTTTTTTTTTAGTTGAATTTCACTGATTATCCAGTGCTAGGTATGCACTGGGTAATCAGTGAGTATTCACTAATTCAGATTTACAGAGTACATATAAATGTATGTATAATTAAAATACCGATATTTGCACGTCAGTTCCAATACCACATATATTAAATTTATACAATGAAGCAAGGTTGGCTAGGTTAAGGATTTCACTTACTGATTTCCAGTACTTAGGATTAATGTCGGTTATTATACACTATGATTCAGATTTAGAGAGTACTAGATAATAACAAGTACGTGTGGCGTCAAAATTGAACTCTTGAATATCGAGTTTATATTGAGCAAAATAAAACGATTGACATCAGCTCGTTACAATTCAATGCAGCGTCGGTATGAATATTACATCACAATATCAAGACAGCGTGACGCAACTACTTTAAATAAGCTGACATTGCTATAAAATTTCCGTCTCTATAATCATTACTAACCCATATTCGAAACCCCGCTAAATAACGAAGAAAAAAGAAGCAAATTAATAACTAAATTTTTAATAACGAATTGGTGTTATATAGGATGAATTACGGAAACCTAACAATTTAAAAAATGAAATAACAATATAAAATATAAATTAAATATTAATTTCTTGATATATTAATAATAGGAAATAGAATGCCATTTGAGTATCTGAATATATTTGAGTAATAATGTTCAGCGGATGAAGGAGCTTAGTGAGCGTTCAGTTATTTTTTTTATTACGATGGTTTCTGTACTTAAATCCAGAGAGAGAGAGAGAGAGAGAACTAAAAGTAAGCAAGAATCAATCATATTAAAGAATCAGTGCTGCTTTGTCTGCTAAATACAATCGTTACTCAATTATACTCACAATCAGATGTACTCAAATAATATTCTATTTAATAATAAAAATGTTGAGAAGGGCTACGAATCATAAGAAAACAATATGTAAATAAAAGATATAATATAATTAATAAGAACTAAACAAAAATTAAAAATAATGCAAACGGCGTTTCGAGTTCGATCGGGTTCGTAGCCCTTCTCAATACTTTTATTATTAATTTATATTAATTGAACCATTTTTTATTACACGAAATATTCCATTTCCTACACAGAAAGGATGGTTTTGTTTGAAGTTTAAAAATTTAGCAAGGTACAAATCTGAAAATAATTTTCTTGGAACATCAAAATAATTAGATTATCTATTATTTAGATGTGTATTTGACTAAATTTTAGATACTTTAGCAAAATCGTTCTTTCCGTTTAATATTAGGTATATATATAAAAAAAATTAATTTGTTATATTTCGTTTTGAAAATCTTCAGGTTCCTATTATTCACTCTATATAAATCGTTTTACATTGGTATAAATTCCGATTGTTGTTCCATTGGTTTTTAATCCTATTTCGTAATGTCGCTATAAAATGTAGTAGACACGTGTGACTTAAACGAAATGAAGAAATAGGAAAACAAGCTGCAGGCTGAATCCGCGTTTTACCTGACTAAAAACAGTGACTTTAGAGTCTCTCCTGGTATGTATTAGTGCGGACGTTCCTTGTTCAACTTTTTCCAACCTATTCGCCTTACCCTGCTCTCTCTCTCTTGCTTCCTTTCTCTGAAAAGTACTCTACAAACGTGGAATTTTTACTACATCCTCGTGGTGTAGATCCTGACGAGGGTTCGTACGACGTTGCATTAAAGGCGAGCAGCGTTTAAAGGCGACCGTGCCAGCACGGAAAAGATTCCAGACATGGCTAGGAAAGTAGTGGGACATAATATGTCGCTATTAGTAAACAGTCCGCATCACGAGAAAGCATAAAAACCATGCCAGATCGGAGTCTAATTCCTCCAGTGAATACGCTGTGTCATGTAAAATATGATACGATCTATTATCGCACGAATGTACTTTTTTTTACCATTACTTCAATATCAATCTAATTTTACAATATTATATGATGTTTCCTCTTTCGTTTACAAAAAAATTTTTATTTTAAATCGTTCATAATCAATTTAGGTTACTAGTTTCTATACAGAACTATTTTTGTCTTATCAATATCGATTTGTTATCATGCACTCTGATCGTAATTTGAAAGCGTTGAAATGAATAAATAATTAGAAATAAATTACCATTTCCGCGCTCTTCGTTGAAAATTTCTATCACATCTAAAAATATGCTACAAAATGAGATCGAGTATAAAATATGTATGCGAAAACCTTTATTAAGTAGGAGCAAAATTAAATTCATGAATTAGAATAGATAATTTAGTATCTGTTTTGCATCAAATTAAATTATTTTAATCGTCTTTCTATATATACATTGTCAGTACTGAAAATTTAAAACATGACGTAAATTAACTGCCGTGTCTTCAGATATACTATACTATGTATACTATTTCAGTATACCAGCCGTGTATATCGAAACATTATATCATTAAAAATAATTTCGTAATGTGCTATTTCGAAAAAAATCTGTGGTTAATTTATTAAACCGGAAGAACTACTTCAAAACAAAAAAAAGAAAAGATCATGAATAGGATTTAATTAATTTGTACTAATTGTGTGTGTGTATCATCAAAAACAATTTTATCTCATGTACCATTTCATTAAGAGAAAAATTTTTGGTATTTGTAATTACATATCTAATTATGACTACACAGTTGGAAAAAATGTGTTGAATTTAACATAAATCGCATATCTCAAACGGTTCACTCAAATTTTTGAATTATTAATTTTACACAAGATGAATATGTTAGAAGGTACACAAATCTTATGTAAGAGAATAAATACAAAGACAGATAACGTCAACACAGTTTGTAAACAAACCGTGAGAACATTTTTTTTTTCAGAAAATTAACATTTATGTTAAATTAACACATATATTTCATTTATTTATCTTAGAATTTACGTTTTAAAACACATTATTTTTATGTTACTTGTTCACTTACTCATAAATTGTATCATTTTGACACACACTAAGAAACATTGAATATCAATTTCACAAAAAAAATCTTTAAATATATAACATAATCATAGTATGTTAAATTAACACTCGAATATGTTAAAAAATTTAACACAAACTGTTAACACAAACGTGAGTGGTTTTCAACACAAATTTTTTTACTGTGTATTATTGATATTACTGATAAGAATTAATAATAATAACTGTACGAGTATGTATATTTCTACAAATATGTATAATTGGTAACTGAAAGTTATTATAAATTATAGTTACTATAAAAAGTTACTATGATTTAACTATTATAATTTATTCATACATAGTCATTTTTTTGGGCTAACTATATTTAAAAGAAATTGGAAAGAATAAGAGCAATAGGAGTCAGGCGCAGATGACGTCGCGCAAATAATACAATCATAAAGCGTAAAACTTCTTTATTTTTAATAGTAATGTTTGCGATATGGTGCGTTGTGATCATGGTGAGCGTCCTTGTTTTCGAGATAATTAATTATAATCTTAAAGTTTTTTTTGATAAATTAGTTTTCCATATTCTCTATTTCGATATTTTCAATATTTTCTTTCTTTTTTCTTTCTCTTTCATTCTTATTTGGATTTAATTTCTGATATTTATGTTCTCGATGTAGGGGAGCTCACCATGACAAGATAATTTTATTCACAGTTTAGATATGTTAGTTTGTGTTGTCTCTCAGAAGAAGGCTCAAAAGTGAGCCGAAACATGTAAGCGCGTTTAGTAGAAGTTTTATGGGTGTATTATTTGCGCAACGTCTTCTGCGCCTGACTCCTATTGCCCTTATTCTTTCCAATTTCTTTTGATTTATAAGGAGTCTTTGTTAGTTTGATTTGTTATACGGTTTTGTATAGTCGTTCTAAAAAATAACTATAAATTATAGTTAAATTATAGTAATTGCAGCTATTATTGTGATAATAGTAATTATTATTACAGTCACCTTTTCGATTGTCAACTGTATATATTTGTTGATAAAACTGTATATATAATTATTATTACTAACTACTAACATTATAGCAGTAAATAATAATTATAGTAACACGTAATTATAATTACAAATACCAAAAATTTTTCTCTTAATGTTCCAAGAAAATGGTGGCTTAATATATTAAGCGAAATATGTACCGCGGAATTTATTTCCATTCACACACACGTTGTCGCTTGCGAGGAATATCGGAGGAGATGAAAGCGCGCATCTTTCGCGTGCACGGCCGAATATTTAATTACGCAAGTCACGGCTAATTAAATTCATCATGATGAAGACGGACTATTCGCGGCGGCGACGGTCGCGGCTTAATACCACGAACTAGTTGTGGAATTACGGTCCCATTATTGCGGCGCATTCGTCTTCCTCCCGATCCCGATGACGTGGAGGTCGACGTTATCCAAGAATCTGCAGCCAGCGGCTTAATGATGCGAACTCGCGACTACGCGACGCCTCTCCACCTCTCTCACTCTGCCGTGTTGGGCTCATCGAAATTATGACGCGCAACAAACGTGTCAGCGAAGTTGTTTGCTCGGCAACGATTTTCAAGCTCTATTATTAAGCGTACTTCAAGATTGAAGTCTCGAACTTCGGCTCTTGGAAATGAATGGCATAAACGCACAAATAAAGCAAAGAATCTTAGTTATCGCTTCCGTGGCTCCGAGATAAAAAGTACAATTTATCTGTCGTAAAAGTAGGTGACGCACGTGCGTCGACTTATGGAACGAGAAGAAAAAAGAGAGAGAAAATCATCACTTATTAAGCACTCTGAAATGAATCCACTCAAGCGTTTAAACATAATTGATACATATCGTAAGTATATGCTGAGAAAAAAATTATTCATTTGTAGCATTAATTTGTTTTTATAACATATTTGACTTAAATACGTACTCTCTGAATTCTTTGGAATAAAATCTCATTCTAAAGAGTGAAAATTGAGCCAGTCTTGAAAGGAAGTGGCTCAATTTCAATCTTTAAGAGTGAGATACCACTCTAAAAGTTTTAGAAAGTACATCTTCCAACGAAAGAAATAAAGATAACTGAATTAATTTAATCAAATAAATAATTTAATCAACTAAACAATTTTTTTTTCAGTATACTACAAAAATAAAAATAAAAACGAAACGTTATTAAAACATGCGTGTTAGATAACTAAATAAGCAGGAAATGCTGATAATACACGGAGTAAGAAAGACAGAAAAAAAAAGACTATTTTCACAGAAAATAATAGATAACAAAATCGCTGTGTGCCGTTTTTGATATGTAATGTGATCGATAATATGTTAACGATAAATTTTATTTATTTGATACGAAACAGCGTTTAACTGAGACGATAAAAAAAATTAGAAATCTAGACGATCGCAGGTGCGCAGCGAAAATACAGATCGTGATATTTATTGATAATTAAAAGGATTAATCGTCTTATTTATTTCTCGCACTCAACATCTGGCATCGATTCTGATAATAATCGTATCTGCAATCACGCACACTTGCTACGCCAGTCGTCACGTGTTTGAAAAGTACGGCGGTTTGTTTACGATCGACGTCGCGATCATTATTTATGCGCGCGCCTTATCGTCTCGCTCGATTGAATGACGCGCGTTTAAAGGTCCGGCAGTAAACAAAACGCGTGAATACATCATCCTTCCGGAAACTGTTACGCTGAGTTTTCGAAGCGGGTTTGTTGACAATAGTCCTTACTCACCGTTAGGAAAATTCCATAGCATTTCGACCGGTTTCCTCCGAGAAGGTTCCGAGGAACTCGAGAATCTTCTTTCTTTCTTCCCTCTCGAGATGAAAATTTACTGCCTGCCCGAAGCGGAGCCTTTCTTTCCGTCCACGAATCGCTGGGCCCTTCTCTCACTGCACTGTCATTTGCCGCACCGCGGTTGCCTCTCCTTCGCCCCTCTCGCCGTTAATCACCACACGACACAACCGAGATGCCTCCCGGAGAGTTCCGTAATGAAGACGCGCGGAACTTCTCGGCGATCATTTCTGTTCTCCCAGTTTCATTCGATGCGTATCGCGGTATCGTATACACGGAGAATCGATCGCGAGAGATCACGGATGTCCCTGTGGGATTAGCACGACGTAATAAAATCGGCGGGACGGAAGCCACGTTGGACGCGAGTCGCGGCCGCGAGCGTGATCCCTCGGGGCGGTCTTCGCGCTTGGAGGTTAGGTTCAAGCATCTGGCGTCCTTTCTCGGGCTTCTCGTTTCTGGTCAAACGTTTAAGTCGGACAGGACACTACGCGCGACGGTAAGGGAGACGTAGTGACGTGACGGAGTGCGCGAGACCGACGCCACGCACGATGGCGAGCGAGTGCGACGTTCCTCGAGTAGCTCCGGAGCCCTCAGCACCGAAGGACCGGCGAAAAACTGCGTGAAAATCCAGCCATGCTGACTGCGCGACCGGCGTCAGACTGCCGCGAGAACGGAGCGGGGATTCAGTTGAGTGGCATCGCCCGGCTAGAGGGGTCGTCCGCCCCTCTCGCGCTCACTCGTTCGTTCTCTCTCTCGCTCTCGCCGCGGCCATCACACCCCGCTACTCCACCCTGCCGATCCCCACTAGCCCGCCAACCGTTTTCCCCTCTCCTCAACTGTTGTTCCCTTCGGCCGTGCTCGCTCCCACTCGGTTTCCCCCACCATCCGACTTCTTCCGTGACTCCAGTCTCCACCATTCCCCGCAGTGCCCGTAGTTGGTGAAAGAGTACGGGTGTGGAACAAAGAGATCCGTTGTTGTAACGGTCGCGCGAGCGGGACGCACGAAAGAGCGGTAGTGCGCGGTAGAGCGATGTGTGAGAAAGACGAGGATGGGCGAGAGCGAGAACGAGAACAGGTGACGAACTTAGCGAAACGGAGATGTCGTGCGACTCGTGTTGAAGCGAGAGAGCTGCGATGCGCGCGGATGACCTGACAAGGACGGCGCAGGTGAGTGAGAGAGAGAGAGAGAGAAAGAGAGCTGGATGCTCCGAGAAAAACGTCGCCGTGAAAAGGATAACGAATGCATCCAACGGCGCGACAAAGACGTACATGAGCGAGAGTACTACGTGCGAGGTGTACTAGTCAAACGGAGAGAAGTTTCTTCGTTGTCGCTATGAAGACTTGCCACGCGATGGCCTGTCGGTTAGAGAGAGAGAGACAGCGCGAATAAGCGGAATGCGCGCGCATGCGCCGCACGCGAAACTCGGCACGCGGTCGCGCCCAAACGCATCACCTCGCGATCCTCGTATATTGATGTACTACGCTCTTACACTCGCGGCGAGCCGATTGCGGCTGTCGCAAATGCAAAGGGAAGTCGTAGGCGCTGGACGGACGATGGATCGTTCTCTTGCACTCGTATGTTATGTCACGTAGAAACGCGTAGGTGAGTTTATCGCATACGCAAACTCGAACTCGGTGCTCCGGCGCTCCGGTCGAGCTTGCGTGCACACGTATGTATGTGTGCGCGCGTTGTGTGTGCACGTGACACGCTATACTTCTTCGCGCGGCTTTTCACAACGGTTTAATTAGCGTAAAAAAGGGAATTGATTCCATTAACCACAGCATCTTTTTTATCGATAACCACAGCGGGTCTGAAAATGTACATTTATTAAACGTATATATTTCTAAAAGAAAAATGTTTGTCCGACTTAATTAATTTAGTTTTCTTTATTTTTTTTATTGGAGAATGTATGTAATTTAAGCTAAATATGTGTTTAACTTAAATACATACATTCTTCATGGAAAAAAATAAAGACGAACTAAATTAATTTAATCAAATGAACAATTTTTTTTCAGTGTAGATAGAAAAAACAGTTTTGTAACTAAAGTATCTAAAAATTTGATTAGAGATAGAGATCGAAAAATAATTTAGTCCTTCAAAATAATAATTATGTAGAACACTCAAACTTGGTTAGAATATTGAGAGAAGTTTTGGTATTCTTTTAATCGGTTAACTTAAAAAACTGCTATTCTTGGAAAAAATATACATTTACAATAATTATACAGTTCAGTAAAAAATAATGAAGATTTATCGAGATAAAATTTCAGCGATATATCTGTCGATAAATTCCTGTCGAGGATTCCTTTTTACGAAAATTAGGACGAACAGTTTGCACGAGTCTCTTCTGGAACGATCTTGTCAAACTGTCTCGTTAAACGTGATGTTTAAAACATCTCAAATTTATCGAATAATCTATATGTATATATTTTCTTTCGTGTTTCAGAGATAAATTTTCTCTTCTGTATTTGACACTAAATATTTAATAATTAAATATCTTCAATATAAACTCGCAGAAGCAAAGAGTTGATTTAACTTTCTCGACGATACTATTTCAAAGTCTGATGAAATTTTCCTTATCAGTTCTATAATCATCATTTTGCAGTTTCAATAGTGCATTAGTTCTAATATATCTACCATACATTTTGAACGAGTTTTAATCATGCATTATTCTAGCTGACTGAACCGTTTTGGATAGGAAGTGTGAGATAACTTTATGCCCATTATTCTCACGCGTCGATATACACCCTCTGTAGCTCTCGAGAATTATAATCGCATTCGCTCGATTACTCTTTATTTTTATGTGTATATCGTTCGTCGAAAGATAAAGTTTGCTGGGGCGAAATTTTTCTAAAAAGTTAGTCGGCGCACGTGTTTCTCGAACATTGTATAAGTTATGATATATACATGTATCAATGGACGCTCTCAGTGAAGAAAATAGATGAACAGCGATCGAATATGATTGGTCTGAATTCCCAAATCCAGCCAATTCTAGCGTCGTTCGATTGATTTCAACTATGTGGCGTTTCTGTGAAATGCAAACCGATATGACTTTTTTTTAATGCACGAGGGACAGAGCAGAAAATCGCGATTAAGTATCTTTCGATATTTTTAAGGTATACAAATTCGAGCGTAGCAAAAATACAGATTTGCGCTGCTAGGTGATGTAATTTCGTATGTGACACGTTTATCCGTTCGGCTTTACGATATCTCGCGCAACACGCGGCAATTTAAAGTTTACGAACGATTGTCGCGTTTTTCGCGTCGATATTATGCCGATATCTCGCCTCGTGAAAGAGAACCGTTCTTTTATCGTGCGCTTCTACGAGTACGGTACTCCTTTTGATATTCAAACCAATAGTAGCAATCTCTATTTTTCTCTCTCGCCCTCGCATTTTTCCGAATTCTTCAACGGCAATTCCGTGTATGTGGTTACATGGAGGGCTACGCTATGAAATGAGTCTACAAAAATATTGAGCCACGAGGTTAACTAATGAATCTTGGCGTGGCTATACTAGCCGCCTCGGGCTCGGCTACATTTCGAGGTCTTATCGTCGGCTGAAAATCAGCTCGCCCAGCAGATGTTCGCTAAAACTTCGACCTCTCGTCGTGCATCCGATACGTCTCCCGCGACTCTCTCGTTCTCTCGGATCGCAGAAACGCCGGCATAAGGCGCTAAGTGCGAGCATTTTATACCGAGGCGAGAAACTCAGTCGTCCTTTCCTCCTCCCCTCCAAGTTCTTTCTTGCGCGAACACAAGTTGTCGGATCTCAAATTGTGCTCCCGGGATTCGGATTATGTTCTTGAATTTCGGAGTATCACGTTCGCGGATGCTTGGCGCGAATCGTCGGTAAAAGATCATAGTAATACTTGAATTCATACGAATGGAAAATATCAGGAGAAAAAGAGAGAGGATTCGTACAGCGTGCTGGATATTACAGTTCATATAGGATTCTTTAACGTGTAAATATTTAAAGAATATCTATATTTTCTCGGTATCTTTATACATTATTAAATTCATAGTGCCAAATTATATTCAATTTGAATTATTTTTAATCATTTCGAAATGTTACTACTGATTTCACTCAATATAACGTTAACTTAATAATGTGTGTGTTTTATAATTAAACAATTTAATTTAAGAATGTATACATTCTTAAATTAAATTTGACTCAAATTTAGTTTATTATTTACTAAGTGCGTATATTAATATGGACGTTATTTATTTCGAAGCTAATCAGAAATGGATTGATTTATATTTTGACACATATGAAGTTAAAAATAATTAATAAAGTATTATTTAACTCGAGGGATTGGATTACTATTGCTTTTTTATGTCTAATAATGTATACATTAAATAAAAAAAAATCATTTTATACGAGAAAAGGCATAAAATCATATTTAGACGTATTCACTGCATAATCACTAAAGTTTAGTTGTAATTATGGAAAACTGAATTAACTTTTTCTAACAAACCGCCGTGCTACGCCAATCAACGGTCGATTGATTTCAATTCATCTCTCCCTGCCTTAGAATATATTCTCGATTTTCTCTTCAGCTTCCAAGATCTTTTATTATGCGAGCTAACGCTCGGTGTGAGATGGAATCCCATGCCGGCAGTTTCGCGAAAGTTAACAAGTTTTCAGCCGATTAGACTTTTAATCGTTATTACCTACTTTGCTGAGTGCTACGTTTATCGTCACGGCCAATTAAAATCATGATGCAGACATCGTTTTTCCCAATTGCTTTCTCTCTCCGTTTCTTTGAATCCTGTTTACTTAAAGAAAAGGCAGAGTTTCAATTGTTTTATGTAAGTTGGCCTATTATTATATCTGATGGCACACGCCAAACTCACGCCGTATTATATACATAGTATATGTATATTACGTGTTATATACATAGACAGTATTCGGTAAGAATATTATTTTCCTACCTTCGAAAGCTCGTGTTGTTTCGCGAAACGTGAGTGAGAACATTTAACAATCTTGCTTTTGATTTTTAGTCAATAAAATTGAACATACTTCTGCAGTTACTTATAAAAAATAATTGAAGTATGTGTGATTAATTTTTAATATTATTAAAAGTAGAACGTATTTAATTTAAAGCAGCATTTTTACAAGTAATTGTAGAAACTTTTTAACAATTTTGAATAAGTAGTAGAAAGAGATTATAAAGATATTCGTAAAAAAAAGTTCTTCTGAAATATTTAAAAATTTAGATGGATATAAATCTGAAAACATTTTTGGACTTTCAAAATAATTATGCAGAACGCTCAAGCTAGTTACTAGAATGTCAAAACTTTTTGTAGCATGTATTCAACATGCTTAAGCGTCCTTCATAATTATTTTGATGATCTAACAAAGTTATTTTCAGATCTGTATCTAGTTCAATTTTTAAATATTTCAGCAAAACTGCTTTTTCTATATATTTATCACGTTTTTAGAGCATGTCTAAATTGTTAATGTTACGATGCCGCTGAATAATGCTTACGTTTAATAGTTACTCGAGGAAAATTGTTTGCTGAATACACGCAAGTATGTATTATATTTTTTTCTTTCCTGGAGTTTGTGAGAGGAAATGAAATTCCTCTTTATTCGTTCTTCAGATATACAATCACGTTTCTCTGACGCGATAGTAGAAAAGAACTTACCGCGTATATTCTTTTCTGATTTTTGTATAAAAATTCAAGCAACGAAGCAACAAATTTATTAAGAATTATATATTAAGTTTTTGAATTCGCGCTTTTCATATATTTTTGTAATTTATTATTGGATATCCCAAAAGTTTTCTTTGCTGGAAAAGTAGAGTTTATTCATTAATCCTTTAACGCCACAATACGAGAACAATACACTTGGTATACCCAATCCAATTCAATTATACTTCCATAAAAATGAATGTATTATAAATAATTTTTTTCAATCGAAATGGCAGATATTAAAAAACATAACGCCAACAGTGTATCAAGCAAATGCATCTTTGTTAATAAAATTATTATAAACAATGAAAAAAACATTGGAAGAAAGCCAGCCAGTATATCATACCGACAAGGCACACAGACACATTTAAGGGTTAATTAAACTGAGTTAGTTGTAACAGAATAAATTCAGAGAGTAAATATTACAATGAATTATTATAATGAACAACAATAAAGAGATCCTAGAGTCCTGATTAAAAATTCGTGCCAATATCGTGCAGATATCGCGAGTAAACTTACACGCGAAAGTTATCGATGCCAGTACATAAGAGTCTGACAAAGAACTTCCCCAAGTTCATTCGTCATTTCTAATGTTTCTTTTTGTCATGGTTGATGCTCGCGCGACGTGACACCGTATTTTGCAATCGGTAAAAAGTGGAAATGACACGTAGGATAAAATTCTGCCTTCGATATACTCCAATGATACGCTAGACCGGTCCGCGATCGTGTACATAGTCCGTACCGGCGTCTGACGGCTTTGTCAGTAGACAACTCCCCTGCCCTTCTGTTTGTCTTGTCTCTTTTGAGCTGACATTCCATGGCGCCTAGCACTCTCTGAGAATCTATCGGAAAGCGGAAAGTGTGCGCGAGATACGGTATGTGCTGGCAAAACGCTGCAGTGCCGTGCTTCATCGCAGATGAGTTCTCATCTTTTCCGTTTGCCGAGCTTCCTCGCGTAAGCGATTCAATTTTCCCTGCTTTGCTTCGAGTCGCGGATGTTCTCTAATAAAATTGTAACTCTTATAAAAAATGTAATTTTAATAGAAAAGAATATCAGAGAGAAAGAAAGAGAGAGAGAGAGAGAGATATCGCTCTTATCACATGATTATACGATATTAACATTAGTATTCTTGTCGTACAACATGTATGACTATTTTATGGGGGGCAAAATCAATGATTTTTATATTTAAATGTTTTTTGATTAATAAGTATACATTGTTCATGTCTCTATTAAAGTGATGATCCTATTAATTCGTTAATCGATATATGTTTCACACCTGTTGTGGATACCGCAAATGTGTGATCAAACGGGCACGGTAAGCTTTGACGCATCGAAGGACACTATAGGTGCTAATTAAATGCGCCCTTTAACGTGATGCAGGGTCCGTGAAGCGTCTCATACTGGATGAACACTTCGTCATATCGATCGATAGTTACGCGCTAGAATAAATGGGGAAGGGGTACAAATGCGATGCTCCGCTAGAATATCAAATGTACCTACTGTAGATGCCACGTTTCATATACTATTACGTATATAATATAGTTTCTGTTTATATTACGTTGAATATTGGTGAATCTGTATATACCTTGGCGGGATGCATTTAAAATAGATGTTATGCGCTTGTACAATCGTTAGTATTATAAGACAACGTTAATATGAATTAAACTGTTGCGAGTCTCTGGATGCTAATTATATCTTACGGTATACATTATAATATATAATCTAAGCTTAACGTCACTGATTAACTTAATGCTTCTTCATGCTGAGAGAGTTGAAAGCCCTTGTTTGCTTGGAACTGAATCCTACATTCCTCTAAATTTATTGGTGATTCGTCCGCCGAGAAACGACTCGTTTTCATCGTCAGCGCCATTAATAATCGTTTACCGGATCTTTCGCTGCGGGAGGAAGAGTAGCACGCATCGGTCTAACATACGACGTTAGTTCTTCAATTTACGACTAGCGGATTATGCTTTCCCGTACTCGCTAAAACGTATTGTAGTCATTAAGCCCCGATCGATTAAGCACCGTCGCATGCGGATGTTTATATATCCCTCACGTAGATGCATGCTTGTGTCTGATTTATCAACGGACTCGCGGCGCCCTCGTCTGAAAATTAACTGCAGCAGGATTGTATAGGGATGAAAGTGGAGTAACTGTGGTATGTGTGTATATTATATATATATATGTATTTTATATATATACATATTGCATGCGGTCCGCGGAGAGTTCGTTGGCAATGGAACATTAACTAATTACCTTAAACTGGCAGTCCAGGGGTTTCTATAGCTTTCTCGATTCAGCCATCGCTATCCGATGATCAGGAGGCGGATACAGATTATGTTAGTTAGCGTGAGATTATGTTAGTTAGCGTGAGATTTAATTAAGTCTCTCTGACGCGGCGTTAGCGAAGATCAATGACAAGGCAACCGCGAAGCTTGGCTTGTTTCCAATCATGACGACGAGACATATAATCTATTGATGAGGGAAGTTATCTTAATGGCTAGATCTTATAAAAGCAATCTCGAATTAATCGGAAGAAGTGTATTATTGCAAAGTTTGTATTATATCATAATTTGATTAATTTGTACTTTATTTAATAGATAGTTTTAACGAAATGAGGCTTGTTTCTACGTTCGACCTAATAGTGTTAGTTAAATTAGTTAAATTATATTTCAGTCATTATTTAAACAATAATCTGAATAAAAATCTCGCGTTCGAATATAGATACTGATAACGTCTGTAACAAAATGATTTGATATTACAGAATTAACTGTTAGATTACAATATTTTTTCTACACAGTATGCTTGATACGATGCATAAATAAAATGTAAAATATCTTCCTGTAAGATGAAAGTCAGCCTTTCTTTTTCTAACAAAAATTGGAAGATTACGGAGCTTTCGCAAAAAAAAAAAAAAAACGTGATGCGTCTTATGTACGCCGATGCACGGTTGCAAATTCCAGGTTGAGCTGCGAGATTCCTCGCCGGAGGACGGTAATCCGTAGACGTAGCTCCGGATAGTCCCGCGAGCGACTGCGTCGATACGTCGCGCGGTAACGATTTCTATTACAAAACGGATTTCTCATGCATCACCGTGTCACATTGGTCTCCCGCCGGGCGTGCCGTAAGCTCCTTTCCACGCGCGGTCTTCCGAGACTCTCGATCTCTCGTCTAGTGGTAGATAGATGCCGGTGATGGCGACGCAACGTGTCTCCGTAGTGTATCGGTTGCACTCGAGGCGCGACGAAAAATCGACATGCAGCAGCGTGTGATCTCGAGAATAGAGAGAAAGGGAGAAAGAGAGAGAGAGAGAGAGGAGAGACGGTCAGATCGAAATGCGAAACGGCTAAAGTGATTGCGCACCAACTACCTTTCTCTGCCCTCTCGTTCCTTCCTCTCTCTTTCTCTCTCTATATCCGTTCTGCCCTTCGTTCTCCGACGATGTGCGCGTCGTCGTGTCTCCGATATCGTACCGTAGTTCGATCGTAAATCAAAGCGCGGCCCTGCCAGGAACGAAGGTACCAAACAAAATCCATAAATTTCCGCTCTACTGCGTCCGTGGTGGTTTCCGTCAGAAGTTCTCCAAGTTCCGAAAGTAGTATTTCTGGTACCCGTGTTGCTCCCCGACCTCCGAGAACAGAGGTGTGCGCGTAAATAATCTAGAGATGAGAGGTTAAGGGTATATCAAAGGTAGAGATTCGAGGAGACAGAACTGAACTTGCTAGGTCTTATATTATACATATAGGATTCATCAATAACACAAGCAAAAATGACATTCACTAAACATTTCAGCAAAGGATTTGAAAATGAAGAATCAAACTATGACAATGACGAAATGTTTTAGTCCTTTTGCTGCGATCGTTGCGTTCATCACGATAATTGTTAAGGTTAACGACATTTTTAATTGTTAATAAAAATTGACTTATTATCTCAAGATGGCTGTAAGTGATTTATCTTAGAATAAGATTTGCATATTCAGAAAATATCGTAAAAAATTTGTATGTAGAAAAAACAATTGTATGTAGAATTATTATTTCAACATCTAACTTTGACCGTATTTGACATTTTTTTTTATTTATAATTGAAAAGATAAAAAATTTTTACGGAAAGAAGATCTTACATTAATAACAAAGTCATTAAATATCAGAGAAAAAATTTTTTTAATAATATATTAGTAAGAGAATAAATTACATTTTGACTCAAACAGATAGATCAAACAAATAGATCAGCAGGGACCAAGATTAAAGATATAATCAGGAGACAACGATAATGTCTCGGGTGTCAAGTGCTCGATTTTTATATGTATGCATATGTATGACATATTATGATGACTCTTATTGAAACCGGGCTGTGTTCCTTTGCACGAGCGGTCAAGTTGCGAGCACTCGAGATTATCAGATCTCAAATAATGGCTGAACCGATCAAGTTTTGAGCAGGCTCAATCGATAGCTTGGATTCGAATTGTATATAATAAAAGTTTTTATATATATATGTAAAGTTTTTATATGTTATTATATGTGTGAAGTTTACTAATAGGAGGAATGTATCTCATTTCTTGCACTTTTCAATTGCAGAAGCATAAGTTGTTTTTGTTGTTCTTCATAATTTGAAAATAATTTTGTCTCTCACAAAATAAATTTCTATATTGCGCAAAGTCGTGGAACGTATAAATAAGATGACAAAGAACACTGCCATTTATTTATTTATCGCGACTTGTAGAGAGCCGGCGAAAAGGGTGCAGCGCGCAACTTGGATTCAGTGCGAGTAAACATTTAGCGGAAGTTGTGAATCAGATTCGCGAGTAGCTCCCGTTTCCTCGCCGCGG